>NC_081413.1:329660801-329990801 GCF_030272615.1 Cryptomeria japonica | reverse complement strand
TTTAGAGATATTTAGTTATGTTGCACTATGTTACATGTTTGTTTATATTTAGCAATGTTGCATATTTATTTATTAAGTTGATTTATATCCTCATGGTTTATTTACATGTTTCATAACATTATTTTTCCTCAACATGGGAGCATCTCAATTATATTGATTCTTGGTTTGAGACATTTCATAAACATATCCCTGGAAATGCCTTGGGGAGTAAAGTCAATACGTGCGCGGGGTCATAAACATGTCAAGTTTAGATGAGTTCAATTATAGATAGGCATTTTGACAACACTTATAACATCTTCTCATACTTTAACAAATCACATACCACACTGGTATTTGGTCTTAGCAATGAGGGCATGCTTCTATATGAATCCCTTTTGTTGTTGAATTGTGCTGCACTCAACCATTCAGAATGAATGGGTGAGTTATGCATCACAAATCAACACTAATAGACCTTTAAATGGTTGTGTGTTCTTGTTGCACTACTAATTCATAGTGGAAGGGAGAGTGGTAGCCAAGGTGAGCATGTTGTGATGGTTGGGTGAACACATTCTACTCAATGAAAAAGGGAAAGTAACCACACACTTGCAAGTTATACAGTCCAAAAAACTAATCAAAAAACATTTAAGGGAATGCACTTGTGCTTTGTTACATTTTACTCCAAAATAGTGCGAAAGAAACGTCGTTTAGTCAAGACAAACACTTCAGTGGACATGTAGGGAGACTGGTTGGGCAAACATCTTGTCATCTGCAAACTCTCAAATAGTTGAGAAGAAGTGGGAAGAACAAATGGAAAGTTGGGAAGGAAAAGCGTAAAGACATGTGCATTCAATGTTGTCCTCGTTGGGAAGGTCGATCTATGTCGTAGTCGTAAGGTGAAGCAACGCGGAGTTATTGCAGGGAAGAGAAAGAGTGTGGGGTGGCAATGGGTAGAATATACAGGCAAGTTGGCCAATAAGGTGGCCATGCATTATTTCAATGGTTTTTAAAGACAATAATGCACTATTGCAGTATTGTAGTATTGTTAGCACATAATTGCATGAGTTGCAATATCGGTGCTGCATTATTGCACTATTGCAGTAGTGCATTATTGGTAGCATGTAATTTAGATGACTACAATTTAGATTTATTGGGACCACCATGCTTGCATGTGAAATGAAAATATGGATTCCCATGGTAGATTTATTCTTGTTGATCATGTTAACATGTTCAGTGTGACAAAGAAGTGAGAACACCAAGTTAGAACATCTGCAGTGTCCATGGATTCAGAACACCATGCCTTCAGTGATGGGATGCATATTTTCTTTTTAGGTGTCAGGCATGGTTGTTTCAGTCCATCTACATATTGTGTCATGTCAGATTTTAAGAAGCAATATTGATGTTGCATTATTGCACTATTGTAGTAGTGCACTATTGATAGCACATAATTGCCAAAATGCTGCACTCAAAACACATTATTTGCACTATTGCAGAATTGGTAACTCATAATTGCATTATTAATTTCAGTTGTACATATAGACATTTTTGCATATACCAATAAATAAATAAAAAAGGATTGATGCATTGTCCACTGTCAACTTTATAAATCATTTGGACCAAAACAAAAAAAGTCATGATAATTGCAGTGTTGATTGCAATAGAATGCCACTCACATCAAGTAGTATAGGTCTTAAAACCAATAAAAACAAAGATGAAACCATTGCCATTGTCCATGATAAATATAATTTAAACCAATTAGGAAAAGGAGCAGCAGGTGATCTAGGTTGGACCCTTAGGGATGCAATGGGAATCATGTTCTTATCCCTTAATGTTGGTAGTTGAGTGCTAGTCTCTTGGCTTGGGGTTGGACTGCCATATCCACTGCTACCGTGTTGAGTTGGAGATGATGTTGGTGGTGGTATGCTTGCAACAAAACTCATAGGAGAGAATAAGTCAAGGGGCAAAACTTTATTTGGATTGTTCATTGAATTTGTAAATTTGGGTGGGTTCATGTTAATCAAATCCTGCAATATAGGATGGTTTTCGGGCAAGGGAGTGGTTGGAGTTGATGTACTAGTTAACCACCTTTTCATTTCCAAATTCATTTCCTTATCGTGGATGACCCTTTCCTCTACCTCTTGTTCCCCGAGTGCCTTCTCTTGCTCTTTCCTGGCCTCCTTCTCCCTCTTTTGTTGCTCTTTTTTCTTTTCCTTTTCTTGACATGCAATTTCCTTTTCAATTATGTCATGTTCCTTCTTTTCCTTTGCCAAAATATGATCTGCCTTATTCTACTTTCTTTGTTCTTTCTTTTGGATTTTGGTTTCCTTTGCCTCTTTCTTCTTCTGCTCCTCTACCATTGCAAGGTTCATGTAGTCATCCAATGTGAGTAGATGAGATTGGTAGCTCAACTGGATAATCAACCCCCTTTTGACGCTTTTGGTTGACAGTGTGAACATGAAGTTTTAAGTATCTGTTGATTAATGGTTCTGATTGAGAAGTTTGTGTGTCCTTATCTTGGAAGGATATGTTGGCATCCACATCATTGGCACATACTTCTGTTTCTTGTGTACAATCTGCATCAAATGTAAGATCAACATATTAATGCACCACCTCAGATGGTAGGGTTGGTGGTGGTGAGGGGAAACTAAAAGTACCCTATTTATTATGGCCCTCAATGTCAATACTTAGGTTGATGGCATCTTTTGCAACCCAAGTAGGTGGCATTCGCTGAGAGGGAAAACAAAAACCATTCCCACTATTGTCCACCTAACTTTCCACCATTTTTTGAGGTCGTTAATTAGTGTGTTTCTGCATTTGATTTAGATTGGGTGTTGTGAGCAATGATTTCTGCAACCTCTTTAGTTGACACAACAACACCTGATAGGATAAGTATGTTTTGCATTGCAAAAGCTTCCTCGCCTTCATTTATTTTGAACGTGGTACTGGGTTGCATGTCCTCAATGAGTGCATGGGGGTGTTGGATATTGTTGTTGCTAGGATATGTTGTTGTCATTGATGTCAACATATTCATGTGTCTTGGTGTTGCTGAGAGTTTTTTGGTGTTCTGGTGATTGCAGTGAGTTGATCTGGTTGGTTTATCTATTTGGGATGTTAAATCAACTAGAGATACTTCATTCTTTATTGGTTTTAGTGATCCAAAAGTTTACTTGATCATATCATTTGATCCGGTTTGAGGTTTGGTTTTTCAATGTTCAGTCGTTGGCAGAGTCTAGTATTTGATCCATTGTGCTCCGATATGATCATATCTTGTGTTGCGGATTTGGGAGAGTGTTTGGCATGTTCATGTGTATCTTAATTTTAGATGGTTCATGATTTGGTGCTCTGCAAGTTATCTTTCTAGTCTGAATTGCTCTCGTTAAGTGTTCTTGAGTATTATCATATTGATTGATGAAGATTTGAATAAGTGGTCTTGGTGTAGCTATTGTGGATGGCTTTAACATTCTTGTTGGTGTTTCCTAATCATGTCCTATTTTTTTTGGTGGTCCACATTTATCATTGTGCATGTTATTGAATATCTTATGGGTCCAGTGATATTCTTCATGTTATGTGGTATTTTCGGTGGTGTAGCATGTTGTGTTTGATCTTGGCGAGATTTATGGTGGCATTGTGTGCTAGAGGATTTGATTTGGGTTCATTCTATGTCATCTATGGCATTGTATTGATCCAGTGGTTGATTTATTTATCGTGTGATGTAAAATTGTAATTAGGTGTTGAGGGTTTGAGCCAACCTTGTAGTCAAGGTTGATGATTTGTATAAATAGGTGTTATATTCATGTAATTTAGGTATGGGTGTTGTGTCTGTATTATCAGAGAGTGGTGTATGTGTGAATAAGATAATTCATCTTTCGGTATTGTGTGTTGAGCAAAGATTGTTGCAGGGCAGACAAATGAGCTTATTTGGAACTTTCATTAGGCATTAGCAGATGTTATTCTTTCAGTTCATCTTAACCAGATTGTAGTCCAAATATTATTGTAAGGTAGTGAACCTTCCTTGAGGGTTGGAGCCTTCTGCGTCATTATAATTTGAGCAGTGAGCTCTAGGCAGTGTGCCTGAATGCATGTGCATTCCCCATTGTAATATTTACACATACTACTATAGAGTATCATCTTATTGTGGGAAGGTTCCCACTGTGGTTTTTCCCTTAACCGGGTTTTCCACGTCAAAATATTGGTGTTATGTGTGTTACTATTATTGTGTTTATTCTTATTCTTGTTGCAGTTGATCAGATCTGAGATTGTGCTTAATTTGTTTAATCCAGTGAAAATTGATTCACCCCCCCTCTCAGTTTTACTTCATTGTTGTTGCCAATAGGGGGTTGAGCGGCTATATCCAAATCCTCTTGAATCTTGCTTGAATGTTTGAGACCGTCAATGCTTTTGTCAATGATTTGATACCTAGTTCAGCAAGTTATGCCCTCCGGATTTCCATATTGGGGTATCTTGCCAGCAATGATGCCCATTCATGTTTGAAGTATGTCTTGAAAGGAGAAAAGACACTGACATCCAGGGATGAATTCTATGAGATGTGTGAGTGGGCAATGTTAGTAGATCAATGCCTAGAATTCTAGCATCTTGGATTGTTGCAAGTGCAACATGACTACCATGACCATCGAAGATCAATAAGTGCCTGTTTGTGGTTGAGACACCCCCTAACATGGACCATGCAAAATGGTGAAGCTAATTGATAAAGAGTTCCTTTCTCATCCACATGCGGCTGAGCTATCATGCAAGTGCCTAGTTCGCACTTCGGTATGTAATTATGTAATTTTCACTTCCACTTAAACAAGTAGAATCTTGGAATGGTTTGGCCAACAAAATTAACACAACATAGAATGGTAATCCATTCTCGATTCTTGGGAATGATGTAGGATACGCTCCTACTTCCTCTTCTAGCCAAAACCCTCATGGCCCCATTTCTGCCTCCTTGGATGCCTATTTCATCACAATTACATATGTGAGCAAGACTATATGGATTTACAAAATACACTTTTGAGAGTGTCTCATAGAAAGAAGAGATAACAATAGGTCTAAGGTTAATTTCCATGTCTTTGTTGATACTTTCAGCAGTCTACAAAGTGAGTTCCAAATGTCTTCTCTTAAAACCTGACTACCAAGACTTACTAGGAAGCCCATTCTTCAAAGGGTTGGGTTTAGTTTTTCAAATTTAAGTGACCTCTGCCTTCAAATTGAAAATCTCCAGTTCATGTCCAACTATCGCCATCTCCTTGCACCATTCGACTATAACTTCCTCTTCAAGAGGGGTGAGGATTGTTGGAGGACCTTTCTTGGAGATGGTTATGAGACCGCCCAACCATTTGGAGAGTGTAGTTGTTGGGATGGCCCATTTTTTAGATGTTGCTCTGACAGACATGTCATTTTCCTCGACATCTTTGAGTGCCCCTTTCATGTCTTTTGTAGACCACTGCTTCTATGGAAAGGAAACTATATAAGACCTCTCAGATGGAATATCCTCTCCCTCAGATGGAGTAGCCTCGTCAGCCGGTGGTAGAGGTTGTGGGGTAGTCATAATTGGGTCGACATCTTCAGTGGATGGGAGGATGGGGAGAACCTAACTCCTCTCTTATGGCTCAGCCATCTTGTTTATTCTTTTTTCTTTACAACAAGCTTCATCCTCCGATCTCCCCTCTTCATTTGCAGACAAGTCATAGAATGAGGATATGGATGAAGGATGTGAACAAACCATGAGGATGTAAAAAAATAGGGGTTGGAAAGGCATATAAACCATGAGATCATGAGACATTAATGGTTGTAAAAACTGTAAAGGAAACAATGGAACACGAATCAAAATAGTGGAGAGAATGTGTAAACATGATAATAGTAAGGGAAGCTAGATAGCAAAACATCAAAATTTGGTCTCAAATAGGGTAAGCATAATTAAAAGGGTTTAAAAAAATGGTACATGAAATGAATGTGTATCAGAGAACATCAAAATTTGGTCTCAGATAGGGTTTTAAAAAATGAATAAAATGATTTGTAAAAGTTGAAAACAGTAAGGGTTTGTACAAATCACATACATAGGATTCAATAGAAATGAGAACAAAAAACAATAATGTCCAAACTTGAAAACATAAACTATAAAATCACATACATAGGATTCAATAGAAATGAAACAGTGAAGGTTATATGCAATAAATAAAATAGTGCAGTATTAAGATAATGCAAACAACAATGTCCAAACTTGAATACAAAAATTGTAAAATCACATACATAAGATTCAGTAGAAATGAAACAGTGAAGGCTATATGCAATATATGAAAAATTGCAACATTAAGATATTGAAAACAGTAAGATCCAAACTTGAAAATAGAAACTGTAAAATCACATACATAGGATTCAGTAGAAATGAAATGGTGAAGGTTATATGCAATACATGAAAAATTGCAATATTAAGATAATGAAAACAATAATATCTAAACTTGAAAATAGAAACTGTAAAATCACATACATAGGATTCAATAGAAATGAAATAGTGAAGGTTATATGCAATAAATGGAATAGTGCAGTATTAAGATGATGAAGGCCTTAAAATGGACCGTTCAAGGGAACAAAATGAATATGTAAGGATTGGGTGAAGGGATCTAAATAAAACATAAGGATGTAAAATAGTAAGGGTAAGCATAAACTGAATAGGAAAAGAAATTGAAGGAAATAATGGAAAAAATAATGAACGTGTAGGAAAGCACATCTGTAACTTGATAATAGATAGGGTTTACATGAATGAATATAAGGGTTTGTAAACAATTTGAGGGCTTGTAAAACTGAAAAGGAAATGAAGATGAGGGAAACAATAGAACGTGAAGTGAACATGAAAGCATGAAATACTGTAAAACATAAAGTAATGGATGAAGGGAACTAAATAGAACAAAAGGAAATGAAGCAAAAACTCAACCATGATGGTTTAAAATAGTAAGAGAAGTTACAAATGGGAAGAAAATAAATAAGAGCATCTAAAACAGTAAGGAGGAAGACAGGGTTTAACAATAAGAACACTTGCTACTGGAAGAAAATACATACTTGGATGCTTGTTGTATGTGCTTCAAATATTTTGATGCCTTTCGTGTCTTCCTTCTCCAATTTGATGCCTTTCATGTCTTCTTTGTGAGTGAAATGATATTATTTCATTGCTATTTGTATGATTTAAATGAAAAACTTGTTTGTGTGGCCTCTTTAATGTCTGTACTCTTGCCATTTCAAATTTTGAATTTGGTTTGCATATGCAATGTCAATTTGATATCGCCATTTATGTCTAAGTTGATTGGTTTTTAATGGAAAATGGTCGCCTTACGCATTTTTATTGTCGATGCAGGTGGGAGATATCGTGAAGTGACTAGTAGATGTGCAGTGAGGTGACTAGTTGGTGTGATGGAGAGTTGGACACATGGAACAAAGGGCCCAAAAATGTTTGGCCTTGGACATCTTATCGTGTTTGGCCTTGGACATCTTATCGTAAGCATAAATGTTCTTAGGTGTAGGGTGTAGTTACCAATGGTGGCCCTCTTTTGTGTCAAGGGTTATTTACATGGAAGTATATTGTTGAGACTTTAGTTTGTAAGTACGATGATAGGCCTCAAATGACCATAAAACTTGTCCTTTTATTTCCTTCATGTGGGCATGCATAAGTTCTGCATGGGGCCCGCTGCTATGCACGTCAAAATCTAGAGCTATCATGAACAGATGGTGAACTATATGGTCGTACTTGTTTGACTCCATTGTTCGGTACTTAATGTTTTCATTTAATATATATATTTTAATCAAATGTTAACCAGAATAAGGCCAAATTTAGGCTGATTCATTTGTGGGTTTAAAAAAAATTATTATTAGTACAAATCTAGACATGTATTGGATGGTCAGGTGTGCCTCAGTGGGTCCCTAACAACCCATGTACTATAGCATGTAAAGGACCTTACGCACATATCGGGGTCTCTCCCCTAATGGGTGTTAGCTTTGGGGTTTGCATAAACATTTCAAAGTTTTAGGGTTTAGGTTTTCCTTGTGCTATTATATCTCTAGACGTATAAAAATGACCACCTTCCTAAGTGAATATTTAATATTCATTTTATTCTCATTCCTCTATTTAATTAAATTTAATTTAATTAAATCATTCACATTCATCTATTTGATTAAATAAGTTATTCAGTTTTTTAATTAAATTCAATTAGGTCTCTTATATCATTTAATTGAATGAATCACTTTATTTAATTAAATCCCCTTTCTACTCTTTTTAATTAAATTTACATCTAATTAAATTGTTCACTTCAAATAAATAAATCTAATTTATCTATTTAAATCCCCCACTTGTATTTATGCAAGTTGCATCTATTTTTGTTGAAATAAAGCAATTTATTTTAATTAAAATTACCCTCCATCCACTTGCATTCTCTTACTTCCCACTTGCCTCTCTAAACCCCTCTTCTAGATTCTTCTAAACACTTCTAAATTAGCCTAACCCATCTAATAAATATTGTCACATCCCTAAACGAAGGGAAGTCACTTCTCAAACCCTCAAAGTCTTTGAAAACCATTAAAGGGCTTTATGTCTTCAACAACTTAACCTTGAAAGTATTCCAAACCATTAATGGTTAACTCAACCCTCTTGCACGATTAGAGTTAACCTTGAAAGTCTTCCAAACCATTAATGGTTAACTCAACCCTCTTGCATAATTAGAGACTTTCTCTCTAACTCAACCCACATCTAACCCAGGGGTCTCGTCAAGCATTCATTGCTTTGACCATGGTTATTCCTTTAACCCTTGCAAAAGAATTTATCCTTTGGGTAAAAGCTTTGTCCAATGGATAACCTTAACCTAACCTTAACCCTTACCTCCTAAGGTAACCATGAGGTCTTCTCAAGCATTTAATGCTTCTTACATCCCCTCTCAAGCAGTCTTATGTTGACAATTGTCACCATTTCATTAGTGAGACTTGAGTGCATGGATTGATAACTTTCAATCCTGGCCCTTGATAGGATTAACCAATCTTGACCATCCATTGCCCTGTTTTTCCTATAAATAGAGCCCTCATTTCCTCATTCTCACATTAAAGTCTTTAGCATCACACTTATATGCATTTTACTAAGCATTTAATCTCTCTTTGAATAGAAATAATCTAATAAGCATTTTAGAAGCATTTCTATTATCATAAATAATCATATTAAGCTAGTGTATCATGTTAGGATAGTTCTTTTACTAATCCTTTCATCTTATCATCATATACATGCTAGTTTAATTCATGTTTGTTAATATCATGCATATTTAGGATTGCATTCATGTTAGATTGATCAAATATCCCTCATTCTCATGATTGTCATCCCTAAGTCACTTTGCTCAGTGATCTTAGAGCAAAGGCATTGGCTTGAGGGGTCTTGTGAGATAGAGAACAATGTAACATCCTTTGGGAAGTTGAGCTATTCCATATAGCTCCATAAATTGCACCAAGAGTCCCATTGGTGTGTGGACTTGTCCTGAATTCATATTTTCTGTTTCATTGAACCACTTTTCCCGCACACATTTCTGGCACCCACCATGGGGCATAACCCCATTTATCAAATCATTTTTTATGCAGAACTAACTTTGCAGGTATGTGGAAAACTTGAATTATCGCGTGGATACCATCCTCTAGCGCATTCAGTCTATCCTTTGGCAGATACTGCTTACTTTTTAGTGCATTGATGCCATCCTTTAGCGCATCCCGCCTTAACCTTAGCGCATAAGCACTTCTGCTAATTCATGTAAGCCTCAGCATTTTAAAACATCAGTGCAGCGCATCCATGCAACAACGTAGCACATCTGGGTTTTTGACTAGCACATAGGTTCCATTCTGTAGCGCATCTAGTCTGTAGATTAGCACATAGCAGACACAGAGAGAAAAACAAAATTGTAACAGAGACAGAAAATTAGACCTGCAGAAGTCCACCTTGAAATTTTTTATTGCTAACTGGTTTTTATTGCAGGTAACTAACATTTGTTTGCAGGGTTGGGAGATTTCCTTTTACTAAGTGTAGGCTTTTTGATTAAATTTTTTATTTCTAACTTGGTTAAGTTAGTTATTTGAATTTTTCTTCATTTCGTTATTAGTAAAATTGAACTCATTTTCCTTTTGGGGTAACTTAAAAAGAACAACAAACAAAAACTTTACCTTGCTTTCATAGGAAGAGAAAACACTTCATTTTTGGGGTTTAAAAAGAACTAAGACAAACTTTCATTTTGCAAAATTTTAAAATGAATCTCACCATCCTTTGGTGTCTAAAAGGATCCATTTCATTTTCTTGCATAAGTTAAAAAAAACTCACTTTTCCAAGTTCTAGATAAAGAAAAAGAGATAAATTTTTCCCTTATCAAATTCATTTTTGTTGACCATATCGAAGAATTTGCTTTGTTGACTAGGATTTAATTACTTGGATTAAAAAAAAAAATCACTGATTTGAAAATTAAAAAGAACATCATGCCTTTTTGGAGCAACATCTCCCAATAGACTTAGAAAACAATTGAATTGTAAGATTAAAAAGAATGATTTTGTGCCTTGTCTCGAAAGTGGAAGGTATATGCTCTCCCCTTAACTGGGTGACCAAAAAGCCAAACCACTCTTATGATTTCAGTATTTTAAGCATTTACAACCTTTAACAGGCCTACCCTCCCAAGTTGCTCTTAGAGCGCCATTTAAATGGTCGGTGAGAGGGGAATGACCTAAGTGGGAAACGACTTTATCGACAAGTGTTCCAACCCACTATAATCAAAAGTGGAGGGTGACAAAAGTCCCTTCAATGGTTTTTCTTAGCGATTAGCCTTCCCCCAGTATCTTTACGATATGTAAAGCCTTTGTTCTCAAGGTTGGGAAGCCTCCCAAGGGGGTTTATCATTGAAGACCGAACATGAAGCTTGATTACGAACCTTAGAAATAGAAACATTGAGTCGAGTCAATATCCAAACATCCTCAATATCATAGTGCAAGGGTGGGGAAGAATCCGCCCCCAAGATTACTCACCATATATCTCCCAAGATAGCTACTCAATTGTGAAGCAATTCACTTTGGGTTAATTTCTGGCAAAAGGCAAAAACACGAGCACCCCCTAGGGGGTGACACGACTGTTTGAGCTGACGGAGTATCAAGACTAGTGGGCTATGGTATTATTGATGACCTTTGAATAAAGAGTCTATCTGAATTGTATTATTTGTATCCAAACCCGTGAAAACATTAGGGATTTGAACACATCCTCGCAGAACATACACTATTTGTTTAGAATAGGCAAAAATAGTTGTCTTTTTCGTACTGTGTTTGCATTTTATACTTCAGAAAATCATCCATCAAAGTTAAAAAAAGTGTTGAAAATTTCCAAAAAAACCAAAAACAAGACAAATAGAGAAGTTTAGCACATAGGAGCAATATCCTAGCGCATCTAAGTCAAACTTTAGCGCATTCATTCTCAAAACTAGCGCATAACCATCTGAACATTTGGCAACTTCTCACTAGTGCTCTTAGGCACCATATTAGCGCGTTGAAGCATCAACCTAGCGTATTGGGGGCAAACTATAGTGCTTATTGAGGGCATATTAGCGCATAATCATTCCTGTTGGAGAAAAATTCAAAACTCTAGTTTAGCACGTAGCACAGGTGTAAAGCGGAAAATCGCGATCGAACCCTAGTTGTTCTCCCCTCTTCCAACTCCGAGGAGAGAGAAGGGAGGTTCGCTAGGATTCGATGGTTTTCACTTAGGGGAGAGACTTTACATTCAAAAGAGGGGTTGAAATCCACTAGCTCCAATCCCACGCAATGCAAGATTGGATGCTAAATGTGTTTCAAGGGTTAAGACAGCAAGGCTACCCTCTTTTGTAAAGAATGTTGATAGAAGAATTAAGCTAAGCATGCATAGAAAGTGACAAAGATTTGCTTATAAACTGAGTTCAGATTATAGGATGAAGCTGCGGACCTGGAATTAGCAGTAAAATGTCGATACGGCGCTGTCCTGCAAATTTGAGCAAAAGTTGTCGGGACGATGGCGCCCGGCGCCACGGTCCTCCGAAAAATCCACGAAACGAAGGGGGATCTGTTCGTCTCTGCACAAGGATTCCAGATCTTCAATTTCAGCCGCGTACCTGCAACCTACACATAGAAAAGCGAAGACAATTGGGGGGTTAGGGATTAGGGGTTTGCCTTTAGGTCAAACCCCGGTTTTGGAATTAACCAAGAAATGAGCAAGAGCTGTAAATGTAAATGTATGTAAAACAAGTACTAATACCTTGTTCTAAGGATGTTTGTATCCTTATGTGCGAAGGTTTAGATGTTGTATGTTGTATGTTGTATGTAGCATGTAGTATGTGATCTCCTCTTAAATGGTTGAATCCTTGTCTTGAATGCAACACTTAGCCTTGAATGGAGACTTGAAATGATCAATTGCTTGAAGGAATGCTTAAATGCTTGAATGCTTGAATGCTTGAGTATAATTTCCACGCCTTTTTCCATCATATCGAATGAAAGAGGAAAATGTAGTTTATATACTTGTCATTTAGGGCTGATAGACTGATTTTCCCGACCTTAGGCCGACCAGGAAAGTTAATTTCCAAATTGAAAACAAAAAGACCCGAGCCCCTTAGGAGACCGGGCCCAAAATAGGACCCAGGGACCAGGGCGCTGGGCGCTCTGGTCCCACCTCCCAGGATAGCAGGGTGCAAGGAGGTTCAGGCCAAGGTGCTTGAAAAATGCAGTTTTTGGTGTCGTGAGCAAGTTTCGGGGTCTCCATTCAGGTTGCGTGTTGCGTCGCCATCGTGAAGACTGAAATGCAGTCGAAATTGCAAGTGTCGCAATTTTAGGACGCTACATTTAGCCCCCACTTTAGCGGGAGTATGTATGCTCATACTTCCGGTAAAGTACAAGGAAACAACATTGAAAGACTTTCACCATGTCAAGGAGGCAAGATACACCAAGCCCCCAGTGGACTAAGGATCTTACGACTTCGATTGACAAAGTAAAAGGGAAGATCACGAGGGAGAACCATGACTGTCAGTAGTAAGGTTCCCTCACTATGAGTCATGCAAGAAAGATATCAAAATTTTTTAAGGCAAGGCTAAATTTACCAAGAAATTTTCAAGTATCTTGAAAAGATATGACCGGGATGTATGCCCCCCTACGTTAAAGCGATCGCACACGCCTCACCGGGGGTGATTGTTTTAACGTAGTGATACACATAAGAAATGAGAAAGGAAAGGAGCACGTTATCGCAAGGATTTAGCCCCCAAGTGTGAGATAAACCCAAGGATAATAGACACAAAACACAAAGCACGAGGTGACTTCGCTTTCCTCGGGGTCAGTATGCTGTATGATAGTATATATATCATATGTATGTATGCATAATTGTTCTTCATTCCCCAATCAAGGAAGGTCACCTAGAAGAAGGGAACACATGTGTCTTTTGAGTCAACATGAGAGAGATCGAGAGATCTCAATACTTTGCATCGTCCTCAAGTAAACAACACTAAGGACAACAAATAGAAGAATGAGAATAACATATAGAAGAAGTACTGAAAGAGAGGAGGAAAGAATCTGCTATGCTAATGAAACTAGTCTAGCACATCATCTACCCCCCGATCTTGCTGATCAATGTTTCAGGAAGGCAGGGAACACGCTAGAGGAGGAACATCCAACACAGCAGATGCAGCTATCACAAGATCCAAACAAGGGCTATGTTCATGTTCTGAGCCACGTTGTTCTTGTCTAGGAGCTAGGATAAGTGCTTTAGAAAATTCATTAGATAAATGGTTATCAACATCAACAAATTCATATTCACTATCAGAAGCAAGAGGAGTAACATTTTCATCATGAATAACATTTTCATCCATATCATCATCAAGATTTATAAAAATAGGATCTTTAACTCACACCGGATCAAAACCATCATGCATCGTATGTTTAGGAGATTTAGGCTCAATGTCCGGCTGAGGAGAAAATGGAATAATGCTTGTTGAAGGTGTTTTTGGAGATTGCAAAGTTTGAGCTCTAAGACGACGCTTTCGCCGGCGTTCACGTGCAGAACGATTTCGTCTAGTCTTAGTAGGAAGTGGAGAAGATTGAGGAGGAGGAATGTTCTCATCCTTAGCACTTGGGTGTTTAGGTTGTGGTCTCTTAGGCTGGACAATAGGAGAAGAAGAAGGTCTCTTCTCTCTATAAAAAGAAGGAGGAGGAACTGCTCCATATAAAGGAGGAATATTTGGTTTAGGGAGAAGACCAAGTCCATCATGACGAGGAGGTATAGGTCCACTCTTAGGAAGTTTATTAGGCATAGACATAGTCACATCCATAGGGATGGGTTGGGAATCTTCTTGAGGAAAGACATTAGTTTTATCTTTCAAAGGAAGAACTTCCTTCTCAAGAATGATAGGAATGTCAAGTTTAGGTGTTCTAGGTTCACTTAGAGATAGGATCATATCTGTTTTCCACTTTTGATAAGATTTAAAAAGATGATCACTTCGCGGAGGAAGAGATTGGAATTGTTTAGGCCAAAAGTAATCAATAGGAACACTAGAAGTTCTTTCAGCTGGTTTAAAGAGATTATGATTGACAGTAACAACTTCACCATTATGGGGAAATTTCAAACATTTTTGAATAGGAGAAGCAATAGCTTTCATGGAAGATAGCCAAGGATAACCAAGCTTCACACGAAATTGTTCGGCAGATGGAATAATAGCAAAGTTCACATCAAGAGATTTGTTATAGACCTCAATAGGCAATGTAATAGAACCAATTGCAGGAGAAGAAAATGCATCAAATAATTTCACAATCACATCTGTTTTGTCATAGATCACTTGATTCAATTGCAAAGTAAAAAGAAATTCTTCAGTAATAACATTAATCATGCACGAAGGATCAATAAGCACTCCACGGCAAGGTGTGTTCTTGACTTTTGCAATTATATATAAAGGACCATCAGGTGCCCTAATGGTTTCACTGGAATCAAATGTGATGGAAGGTTCTTTAGGGATTTCTTGCTGCTCTACAAAGTTAATCACATTCGGAGTCATAGACACAAGACCATCAGATGAAAGAGAGGAATCATTAACCTCAATTGCATTAGAGGTATGAGAAGGCAATGGATCAGTGAAAATCTGAAGATTTTGGTTAGGAGGAGCTACAGATGTGTTGCCTTTATCATTTACTCCAGAAACAGAGATAGTATTGTTATCAATCAAATCTTGAATTTTACCCTTTAAAGAAAAACATTTTTCAGTATCATGCCCAGGCTGACGGTGAAATTGACAAAAAGATTTGTTATCAAAATAAGGTGAAGTAATCTTTGCAGGATCAATTTGTCTTATAGGAGGAAGAGTAAGCACATTTTGTTCCAATAACTTATTCATAATACTATGCAATGATTCATTCAAAGGAGTATACTTTCTTTCTTTCTTGAAAAATTTAGAAATAGGAGGCACACCTGATGCTGCATTCACATTGTTGTTGATGATGTTTTCATTGAATTTGATGGAATCTCTGTTCGGTTTAAACTTCCCAAATGGTTGTTGACTGCTACCACCCTTATCACTCGGAGCCATAGGATGTGATTGTTCCATTTGACTCACAGTCAGTTGATAATTGTGAAGAGTTGCACACAACTGTTGGAAAGAAGTAAACTCAGAAAACAGAAGTTTGTCTCGGATATCTTTTTGTAAATTAGAAATAAAGATTCTTTGAATATCATTGTCAGGCACTTGAAAAGAAATTTGAGCATACAAATGCTTATATCTACCAATGAAATCAGTCACTTTTTCTTTAACACCTTGTTTACAATGCATTAAATCAATCAAAGTAACTTTAGGACTTATATTGTTTTGAAATTGTTGAATGAAAGCATTTGCAAGTTGTTCAAAAGAAGTAATAGAATAGGAAGGCAACGAGCAATACCATTGTAGGGATTTGTCTCTTAATGTTCTAGTGAACAGTTTTGCAAGCAACCTTTGGTCATAAGCAAAATCAGTACATATTGTTTGAAAAGTCTTAACATGTGTTAGAGGATCTCCTTTACCATTATAAAGTTCCAAATGCGGGATTTCAACATGTTTAGGAGGGATAGCTCGAACAATGTCAAGAGAAAGTGGGCTCGCAACGTCAAATGTGGGCACACTAAACTTAGATTGATTCATAGAGGCAATTTGTTGATGTAAAGAAGAGACAGTTTGTGCAAGATTGTTAATGGTCGCTTCAGTCGAAGAATTCATATTGGATGTGTTAGATTGAGATGGAGGTGTTATGTTATTGAAAGAAGGTAAAGAGTAAGGTGGTGGGACTCTATGATAATTAGTCATAGGAGATGATTGGACAGGAGGAACACTACAAGGAGGGATGGAATGGTTAAATGAATTGCCCCCTTGCGTCATGTTCATTTGTGGAGATGTAATAGGAACACTCATTGAAGGAATGAATGAAGAAGTCGGATTGAATGAAGGAAGAGGTTTAATTGAAGAAGAAGGGTTGCCCCCATGACTGGTGATCATAGGAGGAATGTCTTGTGTAGAAGTAGCCATTATGTTTGATGTAAAGGTAGGTATGCTAGCAATAGGAGTTGTCAAAGGAATAGAATGATTGACTTGAGTAGGAGGTTGTGTATAACCCAAATTTTCAGCACAACTCTTCATAGGCATCACATTCGAATCCACAATGTGTGCAATACCACGCAAAATATCAATTCCATTCTTATCACTTTGAAGCATACATTTTAGACCCTCAATTAAAGGAAGAGCTTGACTATCGGGGTATTCTTGAGACATCCATTGTCGAAAATCGTCAAATTGGTTATCCAATTTTGAAAGTTGTTCTACAGAAACCTCATGGAGAGCTTCTTCATCATTAGGAGGATTAGAGGAATTACCCATGTCCTCGTTAAAAAGGCTATTCAAATTAGGTTCCATCTCCTCAGTAGTTAAACCTCGGAAAGACTTAATTCTACGGCTTCGTCTAACGGGAATAGTGTAAGTAGGGCTTATTGTTGTAAAACTCATGCACTAGAAAGAGAGAGAAGATTTTGAATTTAGAGGTAGCAATTTTCAGTAAAATCAACCAATCTTCTGGATTTAAGCTGTTAAATGCAATCACAACAGTCTCCCGAAATTTCGGAAAAAATGTCCGGGACCGTGGCGCCCGGAGTGCAACACGGTCCTTGCAACTTTTTCCGAAATTTGCAGGGATGAAAGGTATGATGATTTTAGAGCTAATCTGAAAAAATTGAGTGATTTTACGATCTGTAGATAGGCCAAATTAAAGTTGCAATCTCGAAATTGAACCCTACCAAGATTGTCGAAAAATGCAAAATTTGAATTTTGAAAAAGAGAGGGAAACTGAAATTTTGAATTTTATGATTTTTAGAGGGAATGTCAATGCAAATTTTGAAATTTGAAAATTGACTCAATTTCACGCAAAATTCAATTTTGAAAGCGGAAATTAAAGTTGTTGTAATTAAGCACTTAATTTCAAAAGTCACAAAATGCAAGAATTTGGATAAAGCACTGAAATTTTTAATGAATGATAACACACTTTTCAGATTTAGGACAGTAAGAACACAATTTTGACACCAAATTTCAATTTTAATGATTTTTAAATGTTTAGAAGCCTTAATCCAAGCAATCACAAGACCAACTTTGACTGTAATTTTGAAGGTGTTATAATTGATAAAATCAGCCAAAATTCTGGATTTTAGCAGGAAAATACAGTAAGATCTTGCTCCCGAAATTTCGGAAAAAATGTCGGGGACGATGGCGCTCGGCGCCACGGTCCTCACAACTTTTTTCCAAATTTTCAGGGATGAAAGATGTTGTGATTTTATTGCGGAATCCAAAGTTACAGCTGATTTGGAGATGTTTTGATCAGTGAAATTGTCGGACAAAGGTTGAATCAAGAGGGTTTCAAAAATTAGGGTTTTGACACTTAACCACTTAATTTTCAGAATTAAAGCACAAATATGAATTGCAAATTTGTAATAGAAGGGCAGATCTGAAACAAGCATTAACATTTAGACATTTC
Organism: Cryptomeria japonica; assembly: GCF_030272615.1. NCBI lineage: Eukaryota > Viridiplantae > Streptophyta > Pinopsida > Cupressales > Cupressaceae > Cryptomeria > Cryptomeria japonica. The sequence goes on along the minus strand of NC_081413.1, from coordinate 329,972,786 downwards.
ACAAGTTCAATTACTAAAAAGAAAATTTAGGGTTTAAATGCAATCACCTCTAAAATTTTGCAAAAGATCAAACATGGAAATGTAATCAATTTTTTCAGATCTAAGCATGAAAAAATCAGAAAGGATGTTCACGTCGGGTTCACCAAAATGTAAAGCGGAAAATCGTGATCAAACCCTAGTTGTTCTCCCCTCTTCCAACTCCGAGGAGAGAGAAGGGAGGTTCGCTAGGATTCGATGGTTTTCACTTAGGGGAGAGACTTTACATTCAAAAGAGGGGTTGAAATCCACTAGATCCAATCCCACGCAATGCAACATTGGATGCTAAATGTGTTTCAAGGGTTAAGACAGCAAGGCTACCCTCTTTTGTAAAGAATGTTGATAGAAGAATTAAGCTAAGCATGCATAGAAAGTGACAAAGATTTGCTTATAAACTGAGTTCAGATTATAGGATGAAGCTGCGGACCTGGAATTAGCAGTAAAATGTCGATACGGCGCTGTCCTGCAAATTTGAGCAAAAGTTGTCGGGACGATGGCGCCCGGCGCCACGGTCCTCCGAAAAATCCGCGAAACGGAGGGGGATCTGTTCGTCTCTGCACAAGGATTCCAGATCTTCAATTTCAGCCGCGTACCTGCAACCTACACACAGAAAAGCGAAGACGATTGGGGGGTTAGGGATTAGGGGTTTGCCTTTAGGTCAAACCCCGGTTTTGGAATTAACCAAGAAATGAGCAAGAGCTGTAAATGTAAATGTATGTAAAACAAGTACTAATACCTTGTTCTAAGGATGTTTGTATCCTTATGTGCGAAGGTTTAGATGTTGTATGTTGTATGTTGTATGTAGCATGTAGTATGTGATCTCCTCTTCAATGGTTGAATCCTTGTCTTGAATGCAACACTTAGCCTTGAATGGAGACTTGAAATGATCAATTGCTTGAAGGAATGCTTAAATGCTTGAATGCTTGAATGCTTGAGTATAATTTCCACGCCTTTTTCCATCATATCGAATGAAAGAGGAAAATGTAGTTTATATACTTGTCATTTAGGGCTGATAGACTGATTTTCCCGACCTTAGGCCGACCAGGAAAGTTAATTTCCAAATTGCAAACAAAAAGACCCGAGCCCCTTAGGAGACCGGGCCCAAAATAGGACCCAGGGACCAGGGCATTGGGCGCTCTAGTCCTACCTCCCAGGACAGCAGGGTGTAAGGAGGTTCAGGCCAGGGTGCTTGAAAAATGCAGTTTTTGGTGTCGTGAGCAAGTTTCGGGGTCTCCATTCAGGTTGCGTGTTGCGTCGCCATCGTGAAGACCAAAATGCAGTCAAAATTGCAAGTGTTGCAATTTTAGGATGCTACAACAGGCAGCTTAGCCCATTAATTGCTTTAAATAGCGCATCTGAGGCAAACTTTAACGCATCCGGTCTCTGTCTTAGTGTATAGGTAAAAATAAGAAAAACAAAGAGAAAAACTGAGCATTCTTGAAAAAATTTATCATCAGTTTCGAATACCCTTTTGGATCTTCAGTCGACCTCATCAGGAAAAACTTGAGTCAAAACGTCAGAAAATATTCCAAACAATCAAAACAAGTCATTCTTAGAACAACAGTTGTCAAAATCCAAAACTAGCTAAGGATAACACTTTCTCCTACCAGAATCGGGTAACATCATCACATTGATCAAAAGGTCCACCAATTAAATGGATTCCATCAACAAAACATACTTAGTTTAAACCTAAGTTGTCAAATCGAGTCTCCATATCGGGAAACTCTTATTACATATTATTTGACGCACTTTGTCGTGGGGGGCATCTAAACCTTCATTTGATAAAGTAGGCTTAATTTTTCAAACAAAGTATCATAATCCAACCAAATCAAAGTAAACCATTGATCACTCGTGTATGACCACTCCTCATATTTTGAGAAGAAAAAGTCTTCATCACAACACTAAGTTGAAGAAACGATAACCTAGTTCCCAGAAACTTGCTAAATGGAATAGATTTATCTACATCAATCGCCAACTCTTCAAATCACATCACACATTTCTCTGTCACATGTGCTTATATCTTCAAGACAATTCAAACAAATTTGACGAAGAACCATTGAGAAGTAGAGCCTTTTGCCAAAAATCAGCATTCAGTCAACGCTTAAATCATGGAGGAAAGATCAATCCAACTTTCTTCCCAGAAGTTTGCATCACTTATAACATAGCTCGATTTGAACCACCAACTCCCAAACAAGAAGAAGAAGAGGAGTTTGTACCCTTTGTCACAGAAAGTTTCTACTAGATGCCTATTATCACTCGCTCTCAACAAAACAAGCAAAGTGAACCACAACCAGAATCCAGTATGGGTCGAAGATTATCAAACCCATTCGATTACACTGATCTAGGAGAAACAAAAATCACTAAAGAGCTCCTTCAAGAATGTCAAGAAAACCCTTCATTTCAAAAACTTATGGAAAGGCTCATAGAGGCTAACAGAGAAAAATACATGATCGTGCTAACGAGCAAAGCAGTTAGACTTCCCGAAGACTTCGATACCGAAATTTTTAAGACAAGGTCTCGAAATTATACTTATCAAGAACAACAGAGAGAAGAGGAAACACGTGACCCTGGGCAAAAAATACTTGAACAAAATAACATACCAAATCACACATACCCGAACTAGGGATAACGAAAGGGAAGAACCCGTCCCTCGACAAACAAATGCGCCCTTGGTTGCTCTTACACAAAAAATGCAAATGTTGCAAAGATAAATGTAGGACATGCAATAGGGGACCACAGTATGATATTCCTTAAACAAAATTTGTCCTTACCCCTTTGACAGGAGATTAAACATGATACCTTTTCCCCTGAATTCAAATATACCCAAATATGATAAATATGATGGTAAGAGCGATCCCCGTGATCATGTTCGGGAGTTTTGTACCATGAGCCTTGAATTTGCCCACGATGACACTTATTTGATGAGGCTTTTCCCAAGAAGTTTGGGAGGACAAACAATGGAGTGGTTATCCAAACTTACACCTCCCGTCAGATCCTTTGATGAGTTGGCCAATAAATTTATCACTCAATACTCCTACAATATTCAACATGCAATCACCATGCTAGATGTATGTAATACCAAACAAAAAAACAATGAAATATTCATGGTGTTTCTTCAATGTTGGAGACAGATGGTTTCGAGATATCCTCGAGATGTGCCCGAAAAGGAAAAGATGGAAATTTTCATCGATAATCTGAATAGTGAGATGAGTTACATACTAAAACTCCAATGCATACCATCTTTTGTCAGGTTAATCGAAAATGGAATCCAAGTAGAGGAAGCATGTGTCAAAAAGGGAACATTAAAGCTCTTCAAAGAAGGAGCTAATTCATCCAACTCTCACTTTAACAATCAAAACAATAATTACAACTTAGACAAATCCAGGTTTTGGACCAGAAACAAAAATGTTGGTAAAGAGGGAGGAACTGATACTAATGATATAAAGTCCAAACAACCAGTATTGGCTTTATCAGGTAATCCTCAGGCTACCAAGAATCAAAAGGGTGTTAACCAAAGCACAAACACGTATAGACCAAATACAAATTTGGGACCTTCAAATACTAACAACACCAACAATACCCAAGGCAACAACACAAATCAAGGACCTAATCCAAATTCGAGGGGTAACACCAACAATTTTCTAAATAGAGGTATTTACACACCATTGGGGCAATCCTTAGAATCAACATTCCGAGAACTCTTGGCAAACAAGATCATCACATTACCAACCATAAACAACTTCGAACCTCAAATTAAACCACCTTGGTGGAATGACTCGCATTTCTTTTATTTCCATTAGAATAAAGTACATCACACAAATGACTGCATGAGGCTTAAAAACATTGTTCAAGACATGATCGATCGAGGTGATTTAACAGTTGATAGTCTCAAAATGATTGGTGATCATGACGCTTTTAAAAATCCTCTTCCAAATTACAACAAAGAAGGAGCTTCATCATCAAATGATACACGAGGAGATTGCATCAATCATCTGTACAACAACACTATCAATCATATATCAACAGAGGAAAATCAGATAAACGTCATTAAATCAAAGATAAACAAGATCATACATCAATCAATGTGACAACTTGAGCTCAAAAATATGTTTTGAAAGGGCATACATCAACATCAACATCAACCGCTATTCCCAAGACTCAATATGATTTGGTAAGTCAATTGCGAAGAACCCCTGCTCAAATATCCATACTGAAGTTACTCAAACTTTCGCCAAAACATAAAGACATCTTGGAACAAGCACTAGTTGAAACAAATGTACCTCAAGATCTGGATATTGACAAATTTTAAGCCATGGTGGCTCACATGACAAGGCCTCACAATCTCACCTTTTTTGAGCATGATAATATCTCGTTGAGCCATCTGCATAATACTCCTTTTCACATTGAAGTCTTAGTCTACAAACATCAAGTTAAAAGAGTATTAATAGATGGAGGAGTTGGTCTCAATATCTGTACCTTAAAACTTATCTGTGCATTAGGCTTCTTTGAACAGTCTATTGATCCACACAAGAAGATCACCATCAAGGCATATGATGATGAAGAGAGATTATCCAAGGGAACCGTGATATTGCCTATTCAAGTAGGACCGATACAAAGAGACACTATGTGCCAAGTCTTAGAAATAGACCTCACATATAATATTTTTTGGGTCTTCCTTGGATACATGAAATGCAAGCAGTACCATCAACTTACCACCAGTGTGTCAAATTCCCATATAATGGGTAGGAAATTTTCATATCAGTAGATAATAACCCCTTTCAACATTGTAATGCTATGGGGGCAACCCAAGACAGCTTGGTTCCACACAACAGGGAAGCTCAAGCTTCCTCAACATTAGATCAGCATCAAGAAAATCTCAAATCTTTATCCATAGATTTCAAACAAAAAATGAAAATCAAAGAGCAAGGCATGGGAGAATACTCTTTTGAACCCATGTGTCTATACCAGCATCACCAAAATCTCATGGACAACCTTTTGCATCGACACATCAAGCAACGTAGCCCATCACCAAGTTTGATGGCAAGTTCATTCACTTGGGTACATTAGCACATGAATCAGAAGAAAAAGACATCCTTAGTTGGCTATATAAGGATGAAGGAGAAGATAGAGCTTCTACTATGGAAGTAGCTATACCAACACAACAGTATGGAAAAGGATACCTGATCATGCAACGGATGGGGTACAATGGCAAAGGACCTATAGGCAAAAGTCAAGAAGGCATCACAGGACCATTGGACCCTCCTTCACAGTTTTCTAGAGACAAAACAGGATTGGGCTATAGCCACAGTCTACCCCCAAAGCAGAAGCCAAATAAATATCAAAAACCTCAATGGAAAGCAAAGAAGAAATACAACGAGGACTCATGGCAAGAGGCCCTACACCAAGCAACAGAAACAATCAGGAAAGAGCGAGAACACCAAGAAAAAGAGAAACAACAAGAGGAGTTGGCCATTCAAAGAGAAGAAGCATCTTATGAGGAAGTACACCACGTACAGGAACCTATTCAAAACAAGGCAGAATCACCCCCTGAAGAAATCACTACTCCCCAAGGAGAAACAATATATGAACAGATGCAAAGAGTACGAGTAGGTTCTGATACGGAATCAGAGAAAACTATCAGACTGGTATCAATTATCAGGGATCTCTTTTCACCTTACAACATACCTGTCAGCAACACTAAAAGACTCTGGGACAATACTTCCAAAATGGACTCTAATGACTATGAATGGGGTCGTTGTTCAAATGTTACTGAAGATATTCCTAAGAGTGCTATTCATACACCCCTTTCTCAAGAAGGACAAGGCACAGAGTCTAGACTGCTTGAATCTGGTCCACAACATATCTATGAAGCCAAAGAAAACGAGCAGTGACACTACGAGCAAGTCTACATGGAAGATGATACCATCGAAAACCTCGACAATATCATTCACTTATCCAATATCCCAGACCACCTTAATGATTCGTCTATCATGACACTTACTGTAACCGACCTCGACCCACCCAATGATTCTTTACCACTCGTATTTCCTGATCTCGTAGACTGGGATGAACTTGAACACCATGACATACCTATTTTTCCAGATGACGACTCCATTATCCATTACCTATGTATTGTCAACCTGGAAATAGACTCTACCAGCAAATAAAGTAACGATATATGAAATCAGGAGAGTGCCAAGTCTTTCAGTTGCAAAAATGAAAAAAATAAAAGATCTAATGCTGAAAACTAGTCAATGGCAGCACTAGATCACAAAAAAGTCAAAACAAAGGACACATATGAGGGTGAAAACCTTTTTAAGGCACCTAAGGATGGGAGACTTGCCACTCTTCTTGAACACTATTAGGAGCAATCACCCATATTGATTGAGACCACTCAATCAATCAACATTGGTACAGAAGAAGCAACCAAAAACATACACCTAGCGGAATCTCTGACAGATGAAGAAAAACCAGTTTATCAGATTCTTCAAAGAAAAACAGATCAACTTTTCTTGGTCCTATGTAGATATGCCCAGGATTGATCCAAAATTAATCATGCATCATTTATCTATTGCTCCTGGAGCTAAGCCAGTCAAGCAAAAATTAAGAAAGCTGAATCCGCATGTAGCATTAATGGTCAAAGCCGAATGAAAGAAGTTATCAGACGTTGGATTTATTCGACCTATAGACTATGCTGAATGGATTTCAAACATTGTGTCAGTTTCAAAACCAGACGGAAGCATCGGGATATGCACAGATTTTAGGGATGTTAACAAAGCCTGTCCAAAGGATGACTTCCCTTTGCCCAGCATCGACATAATTGTAGACCTCATAGCAGGCCATGCAATGCTATCATTAATGGATGGTTTTTCTAGCTCTAATCAAATCAAGATAGCTCCAAAGGATCAAGATAAAATAGCGTTCACCTATCCTTAGGGAACGTATTGTTGGAATGTCATGCCTTTTGGCTTAAAGAATGCTGGGGTAACTTATCAAAGCGCAATGACGACAATCTTTCATGATATGATGCATACCTTCATGGAGGACTATGTAGATGATTTACTGGCTAAGTCATTTACCCGGGTAGAACATCTAGGCATATTACAGAAAATATTTCAAAGATTGGAGAAATTATAAGTCAGGCTCAACCCTAAGAAGTGTGTCTTTGGGGTAACATCAGGCAAATTATTAGGCTACATTGTGTCAACAAAGGGCATTGAAGTAGATCCAACGAAGGTATAGACCATCATGGAGATGCCACCTCCCAAGACCATTAGCCAACTCAGATCTCTACAAGGATGACTATAGTCTATCAGGCGATTCATAGCCCAATTAGTAGATAAAATTCTACCATTCAATCATTTTCTACATAAAAATATACCATTCAAATGTGCAGAATCATTCTATCAAATCAAGCAATACCTTGAACCCACCAGTTCTAGTACCACCAATAGCAGGGAAGCCACTTATTCTCTACATATCAACAACAGACATATCATTGGGGGCACTATTAGCACAAGAAGATCAAGAAGGCAAGGAATGAGCTATCTATTACATCAGCAAAACATTAAATGGATATGAGCTGACTTACATATTCATTGAGAAGGCTTGTTTAATTGTGGTATTCGCCTCTCAAAATTTCCGACATTACATGCTAGCTCACACAATCAATTTAGTAGCAAAAAATGATCCTCTCAAGTATTTACTCAGCAAAGCAACTCTCACAGGCAGACTAGCTAAATGGGTCATGATTCTCAGTGAATTTGATATCCAATACACAGAGCGTCGGGCTATCAAGGGACAAGTAATTGCAGATCAATTAGCTGAAGCACCACTACCAGATAAGCAACCAATGGAGGTCAAATTTATAGATAGGGATGTCCTTACTGTTACCACCAAGCAATGGACCCTGTACTTTGATGGTTCCTACACTCAACATGGCTCAAAAGTTGACATCTTGTTCGTCACTCCTGAAGGACACACCATTCCAAGATCATATAGACTCATGTTTCCATGCACAAATAACATTGCCAAGTATGAAGCACTGGTCATAGGGATCAAAATGGTCGTAGAATGGAGAATCATGGAATTGAAAGTCTATGGAGATTCCCAACTGGTCATAGATCAGATCAACAATGAATATCAGACAAAGGATGACAAGCTGCTACCATACAAAAGAATGGTGGATGACTTTAAATAGTATTTTGTACACATCACCTTCGAGCAAATACCAAGGTTGGACAATAGAGCAGTCAATGCAATGGCTACTATCGCTTCACTACTACAAATTCCAAAACAACAGAGTCATTATGAGTTTCTGGTAGAGCAACTATTTTCCCCAGCCTATGACAATTCTGCATCCCATGTTATCTATGCCTTAATTGGTTTAGACTCTCCTCTATACGGAACAATATATGAGTATCTTAAAACCAATACCCTAACCATTGACCTATCTCAGAACCAAAAATGCAACTTCATCCGGAAAGCCGCCTATTATACCTTAACTGTTGATACCCTTTATCATCAAGGTCTAGATGGTACTCTTCTTCATTGTCTTGATCGTAATGAATCCGACTCTACTTTACACGAGCTTCATGAAGGTATCTGTGGCACACATTCAAGTGGTCCTACTCTCGCTAAAAAACTTCTGAGAATGGGATATTACTGGCCGACAATGGAGAAAGACTATTATCAATTTGCAAAGAAATGTCCTAAGTGCCAAATCCATGGCACTCTTATCCATGCACCAACACAGGACTTGCAGACATTTACAACATCTTGGCCTTTCTGTCAATGGGGACTTGATTTAGTAGGAAAAATACATCCTTCATCTTCAAATGGACACAAGTTCATTATCACTGCAACAAAGTATTTTACAAAATGGATTGAAGCAGTCCCAATGACCACAATAACTGGAAAACAAATTGCCTCTTTTATTCTCAATTATCTGATCTGCAGATACGACATCCCCAGTTCCATCATCACAGACAACGGGCGTCCCTTCAAAAACTAGGATGTTTGAGAACTATGTGAATGATTCAAAATCCAATATCGTTTCTCTACACCTTACTACCCGCAGGGGAATGGTCAAGCAGAAGCATCGAATAAAACAATACTGAAAATCCTAAAGAAAACAGTAAATGATGCAGGAAAGGATTGGCACGTACAACTCAATCTGGAACTTTGGGGATACAGGACTAGCATTAGGACACCTATAGGAGCTATGCCATATTCATTGGTGTATGGATCAGAAGTAATTTTACCTCTTGAGGTAGAAATTCCATCACCCAGAGTATCTTTAAAAGGCCTCATTCCAAATGAGGAGTATCAGGTCAACAAATTTCAAGAACTAGAGCTTCTAGATGAAAAATGCCAGCATGCCTATAATCACCTCAAAGCATACCAACAACGCATGTGTAGAAGCTACAACCACAAAGTCATCCCTAGGATTTTTAAAGTCGATGATCTCGTACTTAAAGAAAATCCCAGAAATCAACAGGATCGAGAAAAGAAGGGCAAGTTTGAGCCTAACTGGTTAGGTCCCTATGTCATAATATCAGCCTATGGATCAGGTGCCTATCAGCTAACAACTTCAAAAGGCAACGTGCTCAACGAACCAACCAACAACATCCATCTGAAGAAATTCTATACTTGAATGGTCTAATGCACAGAAAAAGTGAAAATACCAAAAAGAATACAAAAAACAAATCAAAAACAACAAAAAGGTGCAATAAAAACAAATGGTGAAAACCTAGCAACAGGCACTATTTGTGAGGGACAACTCCTCTATCTACCATTACTCATATCTTTTTGTATTCAAAGTCAAAAACACTGGCCATCACCCAACACTTTATAAACAACATTATCCTGGACATACTTAGCGTAGTCACTGTCCTTGCTTTTGAAGTTTAGTTCATTATATCCCACCATGGCTTGGTAATCACTATACATATCCACATCGATCGGTATCTATAACTAGGGGCAACATTTATCTGACTTCAAGCAAACACAAATCGCAACATATCAAACAAATCCTGTCAAGCCAAAACTCCAGCAGCCAAGAAAACAAAACACTGATCCGATTAACAACTTCAACACACATGATGGATGATTTTATGAAGTATAATTTGTTTACATCTTGCATGAAGTTTTTGACTATTTTTGCATTTGAACTTTTTTTTGAATTATTAGATTTCCTAAATTTTCTCAACAATGCATCGAGCTAGAGAAAGTGGCTGGAGACTCTGATATTTTTTTAGTTTTTTGTCTGTGAGGCGATCACTTGTACTGTGCAAATACTTGTCTTGAGACATGATTCGAAACATATCACTGAAGACATTGTTCCACTTTGCGCATACAAAGGGTTTAATCTTGTCTGTTTATACGCAAGCAACACTCAGGTCATCTTGGTTCAATTATACCTCAACGCTTGTGCCATCTTGCAATATCAAAAACCATGTAAATTTTTCTCAAGTCATTATGGTTCAATTATACCATTATGCTTGTATAAATTTTCAGCATATCAACATCTCAATGATGATAAACACAGAGAAAGCAAAAACATGTGACTATACAGGAATGGCAAACGATAGAATGAGGATGATCAATTAGTTTCATATCATTTTACAATTAGTTGCATATCATTTTACAAGTAGTTGCATATCATTTTACAATTAGTTGTATATCATGTTACAAATAGTTGCATTATCATACATCTCATTTTCAAGATACATCTCACATCATATCATTATCATACATCTCATTTTCAAGATACATCTCACAAATAAATATCATTGCATCTTCATCATCATCATATCAATCAATATCAAATCAAAAGAATTTATCTAAAACATCACATCATCATCATAGAACCATCATATCAATGCATAAATCCTCATCCATAAGCACATCACATGTGGATCGGAAAATCAGTGTCACATATATATATATATATAAAATGGTCAAAATATACAAAAGGTGTCATGTATGTTGAAATACAACACAATGATAAAAATAAAATAGAGACAAGTCTCTCAGGTATGACTGTCTCCCGAGGCTGATGGTCTCGCAGCAGATGTCCCAACTCCTGGATCTTCGAGTGGATCACGTTGAGAAGGCCCCGTAACACCTCTGCTCTCTGTCCCTGACTGACTCCGAGTGGATCGACTAGCAGTAAAACTAGGAGCCATCTTCTCTCTGGTGACTAGGTCCTCATACAACCACCTATAGTACTCAACTGCCATGGTAGTGTACTGTATCTCCCTCAGTGTGTCCTGCATCGAGCACCAGTTGTCGCTCTTTGCAGTCTCTCTGCAAGCTCCTCTACTCAACCCCAACGTTCTCTCTCCATATCTTGCTTTGCGGTAATCTATGTAATCTAGCGCTGCTGAGCCAGTACCTGTGCTTGAAGTTGCTACACTGTCATCTGTAGGGACCTAATATGTGCGTCCTCTCAGTGGGTGGGTACCTAGACCTGAATGGGTACTTGTGTTGTGGTCCCACCCATCCCTGTCCCTATTCTAGGCATCGGTGGAGGTAATACATCTGATCTCCTCCTTTGAGTTAGTCGCCTAAACTCATCTGTCCCACCCACAACTGCTATCACCTCACTTGCTTGGCCAACTCCACCAGCTCCAATCGCCAAACCTCCCCTCCCTCCCTCACCCACTGCTCACCAGACTAATCCACCTCCTCTCCTGCCTCCATCTCCTGCCTCCATCTCCTCCTCCATCTCCTCCTCCAATCCTCCCTCTATCTCCTCCATTCTCTCCCCCATATCCTCATCTACCTCTACCACCTCCCCTCCCATCTCCCCCATCATCTCCTCCACCATCCCCATATCCCTCCTCCATCTCCTCTCCCTCGTCTCTCTGTCTCCCTAGCCTCTCAGGCTGCTCACCCTCATCATCATCAAAAGCGAGAATCATCTCCACTGGATCTGATATCCATGCTACAACATGAGCCATGAAGAGCGCTCCAAAATCCTCCGTCATCCTAGCATCCACCACACCAAACCCATATTCCCATATCTATCTAGCCAAATGCATGTACTCATCCACAGCTGCTGCACTATCGATCGTCGGACTCCACTCTAGCACATCCTGCCTCCGGCGAGCATATAAGCATGCTCCCTGTGGTACACCCTGTTGTCGCCCATACTGCCACTAAACTTGGCTGTACAAGAACCTCTCAATGATAAAAGGCATCCGCCCTATCAAGTATCATGACATATACACATAGGGCATCTCTAGCCCATCCTCCGCCCACACCTCGCAATCCATATACGGTCTCCAGATGACCATATCAATGTCGTCCAACACTCTCCTCCAATGTTCTAGCTTGCTCAGCTTACGCTAGACAACTATCCCTATGTACCCATATGCATAAGCCCGACCAACTGGCCTATCCCTTTCTGCAAGTGGCCTCGCTACAGGAATGTGCTCCCAAGCCCACACCTGTAATAATGTGACCCCGACTAATAAACTATTGTATCCTAGATACACCACCTGGTGTAGATCTCTGTAAAGATGGGCCAACATACAAGACCCCCATGCAAACCTATGAGCTTTTGTCACCATATCCTTTAGCACCAATCCCCATCCCACTGCCAATCCCTTTGACCTATGGTCGAGACACAAGAAGCCACCTACGAAACCTGTCAATATAGAAGGTAGTGGAGCATAATCAAAATCTATAAACTCCTACCAGGGGATCTCATATCCGCAAATCTGATCATCGTGAAATATCCGGGGAAGAGCCTATGTCCCATCCTCCTCTGTTTGCTCATATGGCAATAATGCCCCTATCACTGGAATCCGTAGAATCCGATAATAGTCCTCTGGAGTGACTGTTATCTCGCCAGTAGCCAAATGAAAGGTGTTCGTATCATTGTGCCACCTCTCTGCCAAAGTTGTCAGTAAACCCAGGTTAATGATATACCGAGGCATGTCCAACAAAGAGGATAATCCAAACCTCTCAATGATATCCCTATCTCCCTATGTCAACCGAGGAATCAGAGACCATGGTCTAGGAAATCGCTCTCGCAATTGAAGTACACCAAGCCGTTCCCGTAACAGCAAAACATATCCAAATATTAGTTCCCACATCTATCCGATATATCCAATCAATAATATCAACTCGAAATATTGAAATATCAAATCAAGTTCCATATCCAAATTCCAAAATTCCATATCCAAAATCAAATCCATATCGAAAATCAGAATAATATCAACTTGAAACAACGAAATATCAAATCAAGTTTCATATCGAAAATCAAATCCCATATCGAAATCAAAACACCATATCAACTTGAAACAACATAAGTATCAAATCAAGTTTCATATCAAACATCAAGACCCATAACACAAGCACCATATCGAGAATTCATATCAAAATATCCATATCGAAAATCAAAGACCCATATCGAGAAATCACATCAAAGACCCATAACGCAAGCAACTCAAAAATCCATATCGCAAGAATAATATCAGGAACCATATCGAAAATCATGAATAAGAACTCATATCGGACATCACATTCAATGGCAAAGCAAAAATCAAAGATCCAAATCAACAAACAATCAAGATCATCATTCAATCAATCAGCTTGGTACTTCAACAACAAAAGCAATTTCCCAATCTATCAAAACTCATACATCATCACAGCAGGCACAAAATTGGCTAAACACCCATCCCAAAACACTTGGCAGACACCTACCTACCCCCAAATCATCTTCCTTCATCTATTTTCCCCCGCAATGCCACCTTTCCACTCCTTTCTAGCTAAATTTATGCTCACGCGCTAAGAAAACCCTCCCATGTGCTAAGCTCCCACCCATGTGCTAGCTAAACTCAGCTACGCGAAAAACTTTACCCTATGCGCTAGGTTAACCCTACGCGCTACCCTGTTCCCCGCATGCGCTACCCTGTTAGCCCGATGTGCTATTCTATCCTATGCACTACCCTAAACCTGTGATGCGCTACCTAACGACTCCTAGACACTACCCTACTTGTTAAACCCTACGCGCTAACTATTCTATCGTATGCACTACGGGACATACCTGACGTACTAAACCATGAAAATTCGACACAGAAAATTAAAACCATGATCAAAATAGAAAAAACAAAAAGAAAAAGGGGCAAAATTTGGATGAATTACAGGTGGACCATACGTGGCGGGCTTCCCGTATTGACGAATGCGCTCAAATTGGTGCGAAGCATAGGGAACCGACATCTTGTCACTCTCCAAGTGTCACTCTCGCAAGAAGTCAATGGGTGCAAATAAAACAAATGAAATCACTTTTTACCTTTTATAGGGTAAAAGTCAACTCAGGTTAGTTAGGGGGGCATGTATTTTGCTCATTTTTCTCACTTCAAACCCTACCGAACATCATGTTTTGAGAGATAAATCAATTAAACAAACGCATTCAACACAGCCAAAATTTAAAAATGCGATCAAATAAAAAATGATTATCAATTCAACAAAATTTTCATTTTTTTTTATTCATCTCCCAAGGGGGCATCACCAATATCATTTATCAAATCTAGGGCACGACATCGACATCTCAACACAAGCATCATATCCGACAATTTTATTTGAATCAACATGTGCACACACATCACTTCAAAGTGGGGCAAAATGTAGATGAATAAAAATGACCACCTTCCTAAGTGAATATTTAATATTCATTTTATTCTCATTCCTCTATTTAATTAAATTTAATTTAATTAAATCATTCACATTCATCTATTTGATTAAATAAGTTATTCAATTTATTTAATTAAATTCACCTAGGTCTTTCATATCATTTAATTGAATAAATCACTTTATTTAATTAAATCCCCTTTCTACTCTTTTTAATTAAATTTACATTTAATTAAATTGTTCACTTCAAATAAATAAATCTAATTTATCTATTTAAATCCCCCACTTGTATTTATGCAAGTTGCATATTTTTTTGTTGAAATAAAGCAATTTATTTTAATTAAAATTACCCTCCATCCACTTGCATTCTCCTACATTTCCCACTTGCCTCTCTAAACCCCTCTTCTAGATTCTTCTAAACACTTCTAAATTAGCCTAACCCATCTACTAAATATTGTCACATCCCTAAATGAAGGGAAGTCACTTCTCAAACCCTCAAAGTCTTTGAAAACCATTAAAGGCTTTATGTCTTCAACAACTTAACCTTGAAAGTCTTCCAAACCATTAATGGTTAACTCAACCCTCTTGCACGATTAGAGTTAACCTTGAAAGTCTTCCAAACCATTAATGGTTAACTCAACCCTCTTGCATAATTAGAGACTTTCTCTCTAACTCAACCCACATCTAACCCAGGGGTCTCGTCAAGCATTCATTGCTTTGACCATGGTTATTCCTTTAACCCTTGCAAAAGAATTTATCCTTTGGGTAAAAGCTTTGTCCAATGGATAACCTTAACCTAACCTTAACCCTCACCTCCTAAGGTAACCATGAGGTCTTCTCAAGCATTTAATGCTTCTTACATCCCCTCTCAAGCAGTCTTATGTTGACAATTGTCACCATTTCATTGGTGAGAATTGAGTGCATTGATTGATAACTTTCAATCCTAGCCCTTGATAGGATTATCCAATCTTGACCATCCATTGCCCTGCTTTTCCTATAAATAGAGCCCTCATTCCCTCATTCTCACATCCAAGTCTTTAGCATCACACTTATAGGCATTTTACTAAGCATTTAGTCTCTCTTTGAATAGAAATAATCTAATAAATATTTTAGAAGCATTTCTATTATCACAAATAATCATATTAAGCTAGTGTATCATGTTAGGATAGTTCTTTTACTAATCCTTTCATCTTATCATCATATGCATGCTATTTTAATTCATGTTTGTTAATATCATGCATATTTAGGATTGCATTCATGTTAGATTGATCAAATATCCCTCATTCTCATGATTGTCATCCCTAAGTCACTTTGCTAAGTGATATGAGAGCAAAGGCATTGGCTTGAGGGGTCTTGTGAGATAGAGAACAATGGAACATCTCTTGGGAAGTTGAGCTATTCCATATAGCTCCATAACTTGTACCAAGAGTCCCATTGGTGTGTGGACTTGTCCTGAATTCGTATTTTCCGTTTCATCGAACCACTTTTCCTGCACACAATATCATCATCCCTAAAAATGGAGGGTATTAGTAAATGTGTTTTGTTTATACATTTCAATGTTCAAAACAAGAGAGATCTAAGATGGGGGGGGTGGGGAGGCCTTCAACTCCTTAAAAAAAAACCATCTTGTGGTGTACATTGTAGCAGATATGGGTAAGCTTTTAGCTTTTTTCGGTTGAAGTTATCTGAATCTGGGATTTGTTATGACCACTTTATGTATGCATACTTCAGTAGACTTCACTTATCATAGTATGGAAGAATTTGTTTTAGGGCATGGATTCAATATAGTAGAATTCAGACAGATGCCTTTGCACATTATATACATTTGGCATAGGTTTCTATAGATCTAAAACCCAAAACTGAATGCCAAAATAACTAAAGTCTAAAACCCTACTTGCAAGAATACCACAAATATAAAATTAAAGGAAACCTAACAACCTACAAATATATGGTATAGGGTTCAAGTCAAACATACCTCACAATTTACAAGAGTGTCCATGTTCGCCTATCTTTTAGTTCACCGTCGATGGTTTGTCATCATGGTGGTCCAAAAATTTCCTCTCCCCAAAAACAACCATGCTACCCACAAACATGACAACATATCTATGGTGTTAGTCATGCTCATGTATCTCAATTGCTTTTCTACTGGGAAGAAGCACCCAAGCAAGGAGGCTAACAGATTTTTGGTAGCAAAATTGTCTTTCTGAGCTAAAAAGCCCCTTCTTAGAGCCTATTGACTAATTAAGGCATTTTGAGGGTAAAAGTGCCCAAAATTTAGCATAAAGGAGAAAATGAATTCTTATAGGAGTTAAGATGGCTTGGTAAAGACAAATATAATTTCCAAATATGTTAATAATTATCTAGAAGTGAAAATTTTACCTGTAGAATTAATTTTTTAACTTGCAGAGATAAAGTGCAGCAATAAAGTGAGTTTTTTTCACCTAGACTAAAAATACTCACAAGAACACAAGTGAAGGGGAAAAGGCAATATTTAATTACAAGTGAAGTGTGTATCAAAGGGAGTTGAATGAGTTAGATGTCAAAGTCAAATTTAATCAAGAGTTCCATGTCTAGGTGTTGTAGTTTGTTAGGTCCCAGAGACAACTGAGAGGGGGGGGGGGGGGGTGAATCAGTTGTCAACTAAATTCAAACCAAAAACAACTTCACCAACTTAATGCTTAATACCGATAAACCAGTTAAGTATGTCGGTAGACAGTGTTGACAGTTAATAGTTATACTGGTAAAGATTAATGAATGAAACATAGACACAAAGTCATCCACAACACATAACACCAATATTTGTATGTGGAAACCCTATAAGGGGAAAAACCATGGTGGGAAACCTTACCCATAATCAGATGATATTACTGCAGATAGTAAGTGTAAATAAATGGGGTCTGCACATGCATAAAGGCCAATAGCCTAGAGCTCACTGCTCAATCACAAAATGGGAATCACACTGACTACAGTTGGATGGTTAAATCCAATAAGAATGCATTGCACGAAATAGCATCTTCATATGCTAGATTCAGTACCGGTGTAATGTTGATATGCTTTCACAAAAACCTAGCTTCACCTTCAAATGATGTCTTCATGTATAGCTCTTCTTATTCTTGCATATACCTTCACACAATTCTTTTTCGCATTCCACGCCTAATCTTACAAATAAGATCTTACCTTTATACCATAACCTAAGACCAATTTTAGTAGGTCGGCTCTACAAGATATTACAATAAAACATTTTACAAACAATATAATATTTGATGCAATAACTGATTAAACATGTTGGCTTAATGTATTTACAACAATAATTAATCATTTCCTTAGCATGCCATGTTGATTTGGAAAAGATAAACCTGCCGGTGTAACCCTAGGTAACCCTGGACCTATTTGTCGGTAAAAGCAAATATGCAAATATGAATATACCAATGATCAAAACTCCAGGACAAGGTGTCCAAACGATGTCTTCGACATCACCAAGTGTCTTCCACATCATTCTGAGTGCCGGTGATCATTAAATCATGCCGGTGAACTATATACCAGTGACTGTGCAGTAGTTACTTGCTTGTCGGTGAATGCTGCTGGATCTCCAAAGTGCTAGTGTTTTAGTAGGTGTTGACATCAATGACAAAACCATACCAAAATACCAACAATCTCCCCCTTTGGCATTGATGGCAAAACAGGATGGAAAAACCATCAAAGTGCCAAAACAAAAATGCCAAATACCAAAAACCAACAATCTCTCCAGAAAAGATTATAACCAGAAATCAAAATACATACAGAGAATAATAGTCTCTCCCCCTGGGAGCAACATGTGTTTTTCAATATCAATCTCTCCTCAAAAGATAATTTGTTTTTCCATAGAGATCTCTCCCCCTTTGACATCAAATGCCAAAGTTGCAACAAAACTAAGTTCATATACAAAATACTAATCAATTCAATATACCAACTACTCCCCCTGAGAAGTAGCTTCCTTGGAAAAAAATAAAATTTCTCTGTTAATTTTGTTGGTTGATGACAATCATCAACTGTCTAAGTCTCTACCAGTGGTGGTATGACTCCAAGCTAATCTTTGAGATATTCAAAAGTCTCCTTAGGCAAAGGTTTAGTGAAAATATCTGCAATCTGCTCTTTAGTATTCACATAAACCAGTTTTATCTCCTTTTCTTCAACTTTAGCTGCTAGGGCTTGTTCTACCAGTTGAGCAGTAGGTGTCGGTTGATCTTCTGTTATAGCAACAAAAACCCATCCATTGTTAGTCGGATCCTCATCAGAATCATCAGTCACACCTTCATCAGCAATGTAACAAGATTTGTCTTTGTTCTTCTTGAATCTGTATCTCTGATATTCAGGATTAGGCTTGTATGTCCTTCTAGCTTCTTCTCTTAGTCTAGCATGTCTATCAAGGCATCTCGAAGCCATATGACTAATATTAGTAGGTCGACTCTACAAGATATTACAATAAAACATTTTACAAAATATAATATCCAATGCAATAACCGATTAAACATGTTGTCTTAATGCATTTACAACAATAATTAATCATTTCCTTAGCGTGACATGCTAATCTGGAAAAGATAAACCTGCCAGTGTAACCCTAGGTAACCCTGGACCTATTTGCCGGTAAAAGAAAATATGCAAATATGAATATACCAATGATCAAAACTCCAGGACAAGGTGTCCAAACGATGTCTTTGACATCACCAAGTGTCTTCCACATCATTCCGAGTGCCGGTGATCATTAAATCCTGCCAGTGAACTATATACCAATAACTGTGCAGTAGTTACTTGCTTGCCGGTGAATGTTGTTGGATCTCCAAAGTGCTAGTGTTTTAGTAGGTGTTGACATCAATGATAAAACCATACCAAAATACCAACATAGTTTTGGGTAGTGAGGCTAGTCTAAGGTTAGGAAAGTTTTGAAGTTCAAATAATAAATGTTGTAATCTTAGTTATGATAATGGTAAGCAATTCAATATGTAGCTTATGAAGATATATGCCATAATATTAATGTATCTTGTATATAATGCAATGTTCTTTTAATCATAATAATCAAGGATTATAGTGGTTTTCATTGTACATTTTTTGTGATGAATGTTTAATTGGTGGCTTCTGATCAAGGAATGTATTAAAAATTTTGTTTATTTAACATTGAGGATATTGCCATTTTGTCAAGGATATGAAAGATGATTAACAATGTTGTCCGCTAGTTGGTTTCATTATTGTAAGGCAATAATGTTTTAGTGGCATTGAATTTGTGTTCATGTTGTTATCAATAAAATTCACTTCATTCTTGACATCTATAATGGATAAGGCATCGGTCTAGCTTGTTTCTCTTATTCAAACCCAGGAAGGAATCGATATAAAATTTCAAAAGAAATCTTCACTTAACTATTTTTTTATTTTTATTTTATATTTCACATATGGGCTTAATAGATTCTTTGGAGATTTGAAAGAAATTATGCCAAATCATGTCAGTCCTCACTATATTGTATGAAATTTCCATCTGCTTTTGCATCATTTGTGTCTTGTAATATCTCAAAACGATGTTAAGTCAAGGGTTACCCACCTAGGTCTTGCAGAGCTTGAAGTGTAAGGGAGATGAGTGTAGGATTAATCTCTCATTCGTTGGCCAAATGCTTCATTAAATCTAAGCATGAGAAGTGGCAAAATTTTAGGATTTAATGATCTATAGATTTGGGAACCAACAATAACTTCATCTAAATATAATGCAATAGAGGTTTTCCTCATATTTTTCCTATTTTTCCATCCTAGTAAGACAAATTGCCCATTTTACACTTACTATTCATTAACCTAGGAAATTTAGGAACACCTACAACAAAACACACACACACACACACACACACACACACACACACACACACACACACACACACACACACACAATCATAGGATGTCTTCTAGTCAAAATATGAAAACTCACTCATTTAAATATTTTATGCCATTTGTGTTGCTTCTTTTATCTTTTCCAATTGAATTGTACCTCTACATGCAACAAGATTTGCTCATTTTAGCATACTCATCATATTTAAATGAATAATTAACATGAAGAAATTATCCCTTTGTTTTCCATCTTATCATTTTTTTTTCTATCTATGATTTTGTTTTTATAAAGTTTACCGACATGTTATTTGTGGTGTTAAATCTTAGCTATAATTTCTTTTCCCTACCATATTTTTAATTCCAAATCATATGCCTAGATTCTATGGGAGATTCATCTTTGTTTTCATTATCTGCCAATTTAATGAATGTGATGATTGTCATCCAATCAATGTAAAAAAATCCTTGATAGATCCCACTCATACCCCAATTTCTATTTTCTATTTGACGTTTCTTTTCTTCTTCCATGTAGTATATTCATTTTCTTAATCATTTTTTAAGCTGGGATTATTAATATTTATTATTCTTCCTATCCTAGGACTCCTCTATAACATCATTTTTGGCATTATTAAACACCATATTACAATATTACTCTAATGGATTTCCTTATTCATCAATAAATGATGTAAATCTAAATGTTATAGGTCAATTTGTTGGACTTCACACATTACCAAAATAATACATGCATTTTTATTTATTTTGATGAGTGCCCTTTGCCATTTTGAGAAACTTGGATACTTTTTGATATCTCTTCTGAATTGGAAACTACAAAAGAATATCATTGTGTTTAAGGTTACTATTAAAGACTCAATAACTACAATTTAGCATTTCTAATAATTAAACTAAATAGAAAAGATTAATAAAAGAATTAGAGATCCTTGGCGCCTAGATGTAATGATACTCAATATCATCTATAACAATGAAATTGAACAAATAAATAAGAAAATTCTTATATTCTTAAAATAATAAAAAAATATGCTTGCATCTTACTAACTTGCTAATGCTTGTAGTTAGTTGTTTATGACTTACAAAATCTAAAATTCCATGTAGAAACTAGGTTCTAATCCTATAAGAAACTAAAGATAAGAGTGCAAAATATAAATCTTCGAATGAAATAAAGATTGAATAATTGACTCAATTCAAACCAAGATAAAAATAAAAGTGTAAAGTAACATTTAGGATTTCCAATTTTGTTTATATGAACTCAAATTTGGTAAAACTTATCAAATTGTGAAGTAGTGGAGGAAAATTGTGGCAAATCTTACCTAATTGTAAAATAATGGTTGTAAATGTTGGTTGATTAGGACCATGACCTAAAACAAGAGTGGTGATTTCAAGGCAAATATGGCCCCAATACTAGTCTTGGGTAATGGTACAATGAAATTGGTCCTTGAATACGGTGGATTTTAAAATATGTTGGTTAATTGAATCATGTCTCTAAAATTCCAAGTGATACCCTATTATTTTGGAAAAGATATTTCAATGTAAATTTTTCTTAAGTATTAGGGTGGTCATTTAACACCCATTGGACTAATTTATCTTAAATTCATAGTAATTTGGGCCTCCTACTATTTTATTTTATTTGCCAAAACTGAATGGGCCAATTCAAATTATTCACCAATTGATAAAGTTCTTCCAATAAAAAATTTGTTGGTGTGAATAAGGCATTACCTAACTAGTTCCACTATTAGGGCCCTTTCACATCTTATCACTTAAGCTTACTTAGGGTATACAACAATCTTTGTAGAAATATCTAGGCACTGTCATGCGAACTTATCTTATCATATCACTTTATGCCACATATCATAAGATTTAGACACTTGTCATAACCTTATGTTGTCCTATGTCTCATCTTAGCCTATATAACGTGTTAGGCCCAATATGGAAAGCTAATGCACTGAGAGGGGAGGGGTGAATCAGTACTTCAAATCTTTTCTTCAACAATAAATTTACTGTTAAGCATAAACTGAACATTGCTGAAACATAATATAATGCTAAAACAAATAAGTAACAATCATACATGATTCACTCCATAACACTTATATTTTGATTACGCAGAAACTCCTTGTTAGAGAGAAAAACTGCGGTGGGGATGGCACCCACAACTTCACTACTGCAATAATAAAGGTTGCCCAGTTAGAGCTACATGTTTAGCTATTTCTGATAGCTTACCCTATTAGGAGTATCAAGATCTTTAGATCTACCTTGCTAAAGGATTTTACAACACTTAAACTAAATGTTGCACCTGGTTAAAGGCTTTACAATTTATAGACTTTGTTAGAGTCTTTTACCCTGTTAAAGGTTTCTCTTACAACTCAAAATATTACATTCAAAATCTTACAAAATATCTGCAACTTCACATCTGAAATGTTATAGCAGATTCTATGTGCTCAAAATGAAATTACTTTGCTTATAGCATACCTCAGTAACCCATAAAATAACTCGGTAAACCTTTTTAGTTTACTCTGTTTCTTGACTGTTCTCTGAAATCCTTCTCGGTGACCTCTGTGTATCTGTAACAGTCATATCACTCAGTGATTTCCCATGATTTTGTTTTTCACATTTGTCTTGCTTTCACACTCTTGTCTTGCTTCTCAGTCATACACACATACATACTTGATCCTCAATTCATGTTGTATAAATAGATCTCTTATGATGGTGATCTTGTTCATGCTTCGATCTTACAAACATGATTCATTAAATGAATAACTATACAAATTATTTCATTGGATAGATGTCCTTAAAATCATACAAAATCTTAAGTGCAATTTCCAATGTGATAACGGTTCCTCGTTCCTCGATCTTTGTAACACGTTTCCCATATGTGTCTAGGTTCAATGAATCTGGTAACACGTTTCACTCGGTGTGTATCAACTCGGTATACCATCTTTGTTGCTCGGTAGTCATAGAACGTTACTCGGTAGACAGCTCGGTGTATACTAAACTCTGTGACTTGTAAGTTCTATAACCGACTACTCTGTGCTTACCGACCAAGTATTTTGGTAGTAATAACCGACTAGAGTATATAGAATGACTTTGGACATAAAACTAATGACAACTTAGTAAATAGTAACAATCTCCCCTTTTGACATTAGTTTTGAAATGTTTGACAAAACTTCTTTCAAAGTCATAACTCAAAAAATCTATATACTTACAAAATTTGACTGAACTGGCAGTATATACAATTGTCAATAAAATAGTATACTCAAATATACTCCCCTTATCAATATACTGTACATAACTTTGATTATGCATGCGTTGTGATCAATATTTTGTATTCCCTGCCCAGTTCACTGCTCCCCCTGTCAAAATTATCTATACTCGAATATGTTGAACTGCTCGGTATACTTCTTTTGTATACACTATTATACACTATACTCCATACTCTATACTCCCCCTTTTTGACAAACATCAAAACTAGTTACCATTCGGTGGAGGCAACTGGTCAAAAATGGATTTATACTTTGTTCTAGCATTGGTGAGTGCGGCAGAGAGTGCATCCTTGACACTATCCATGAGTGAATTCTGAGCTGTAATATCAGCTAACAGTGAAATCAGTCCATCTAAAGTGCTTCCCTCTGGCTGAGTAGATAAGGAGGTAGCCTTGTTGATCTGTTCTTGGATGGAGGACAAGTGTGGAATGAATAAAGTTTGAAGAGTCATAATGTCCATCCTTATTTTGTGCTCTTCATTCCTAAGTTCCAATTGTTGAGCCATGAGAATTTGTTACTTGTTATAGAAATTCTGAATCAAATTTGGCTCAGTGGTCAACTTATTGGAGAGATCAGTGATCTCTTTCTCAATCACTTCTATTTTATGCTTGATATCTTTAATGAATAAAGAGAATGTACAGAGTTTTTGAAATAAATAAAGAATGTGCTTGAGTTGAGGGGACAACTCAGCAATAAATTTGACAAGTTTTACTTTACCAATAGCAATGGCTTTCTGTACCTCTTCAATCTTTTTTGCAGTGAGCTCTTTGTCCTTCAATTTGCTCAAGTATTCAGATGCATCTACTCCAGATGTCTCGATCTAATGAAGGAGTTCATCCAGTTGAATATGGATGGCTGCATCTTTTGTCATTGTAGCTTTAGGTAGCATATTTGTTAATAGTGCTTTGACCTTCTGAAGTACTCTGTTTTTCTTTTGTATAGCCATTTGTCTCTCTTGTTCTGCTTTGGCTTTGCATAGTTCACCGAATTCAATTAGTGCTTGCCCTTTTAATTTGGATATGTCTACATTCGGTAACACAATTGGTTTTGACAAATCTAACTTGAAACTATGCTTTTTCATTTTCTTTTCTTTAGAGGAGGAGGCTTTCACCGGTTGAACTAATACAATGGCTTGGGAGGCTTGTTTACCCTTGATAGGTTGCTCGGTAGAGGAAACACTTTTATCAATTTCTTTAGCCTCAGAGGTAGCCTTCGGTGAATCCTTGCTCGGGGTCTCAGTTGTAACATTTTCAGTACTTGAAGGGGCTTGAGAAGTCTATTCCCCAGTGGTATGAGAAGTAGCTTCTCCTTTGGTAGACTGTTGACCCTCTTTTCCTTGTTCAGTATCCTGAGGTGTCTCGGTTGAAACATGTTGACTTACCAGAGGATAGGACTTGACTTGTTCCAAAACTGACTCACTTGATACCAGTTTGGCATAAGCATTCCCTTCTATCATTTCCTGCTCCTGTTCCTCGGTATCCATGACATCCTCATCAAGTTGTAAGGTTTCTGTGAGATCTTGCTCGGTGATGTCCACTATTTCAACTTCACCTTGCTCATCAGTACTCTTGATTCGAAAGATTTCTTGCCATTTTTCCTTTGTCTCATTCTCTACATCAAGATAAAGACCATTCATCAGTTTCGAGGCTCTTTGCTTGACTAGGAAGTTTGAGTGGTAGTTCTTCAGATGTTCACTTATCTCATCTACCGACATGTCTGGAAAGAGATGTACCAGACTTCTTTCTCTCATCTTCTTTTTCGAGTCCATGGCATATTTCCATCTGTTATCAATATGTAAATATAATGCTTTTGGAAGAGAATTATTTACTTCCAATGGGACCAGTCAAAATTTTAGAAGAGTGCAGATGACAGCTTCTTCAATTTGTCTCTTTTCTGCATCAGATCTAGAGTCATATTTTACATATATGAATGCTCCAAATCCACCATATTGCTTGAGATTGGCACAAAAGTTATCAACACTATGTACATCTTCCTTTTTACTCTTAACAATCTGAAATTTATTTTTGTCTTCTGATTCGGTGTCACTGGACTCTTTGTTCAAGATGAGTCTTCGAGTAGACTTCTTGTAAGTTTTTGTTACCTTTGGAACTATAACACTTTTCTGTTTCTTGGTCGGTGACACTACAGAAGATCTAGTGTTTGGGCGCTTCACTGGAGGAGTCAGTGATACCTGTGATGTATCCTGTTTCTTCCTTTTCAAAATTTTCCCTTTTGGCAACTTGGTGCTCAATGTAATAGTTGCTTCTTGGGCTTCAGATTCCTCCTCGGTTATGACTTGAATGCTCTTGACAGGAGTGGAGGAAGATCCTTCTCCAAATTTCTCTGTTAATGCTTTAATCATTTTTGTTGCTTTCCTTGTAGCCTTAGGTACTACAATGCTCATTTTGACTTTTTCCTTAACTTCTTCATATGTACCATATCTGATCTCGGTAGCATGCCTTGGCAGTGTAAGAAAAACATCTATCTGTTGTTGTGTAATGTCAAAATCAATCTCATAACCCATCGGTGGCAAAGATTGAGTCCTTGGCTCTACGAAATTGACATAGCAATAGTCGGTGTCCACTTCAAAACATATACTATCCTTGTATTTCTCCACTAACTGAGGTGGTATCCTATGCCTGTTATGCATCTTTTCTTGAAATTTGCTAAAATAATCATCCATAATCTCATTGAAGTTATCACCTAGCTGTTTGATGAAGTCATTGATTTGATGGGTGATTGGTCGGTGCAGCTCCCAAACTACATTACCGACTGATGGAAAGAATTTCTCAAAATAGAAAAACATGCATACCAAAAGTGATCCAAACTTCAGTGTGTTTGTCGAGTTGTTCTTCTTCGGCTTCCTTATGGTGTTGAGATTTTCAAACAGATTTTTCAATAACACTTTGCATAGATCAATCTTCATGCCTTTCTTCACAATTTTATAGGCTAAATCAACAGCTGCACAGGGTACACTGTTTTCCCTTGCCAATTGAAAGAAACAATAACCTATGACTCTAATTGCAAACTTCAGCTCTGCATCTGTGACATTGTTCAGTTTCAAACCTCTGCAATCAGATTCAACTCAGTTAAAGTGATCAATTCTTTCTGTGAAATCATTTTCTGAGCTCGGGCATGGTCAGAAATAGGGTAACCGGTGATCAAGTGGATGATTTCCTTGGTGATCTTGAATGGTTTCTCCTCTAACCACATGAAGTCATCATGAACTCTGCTTAAAACAAATTTAACCCATTGGGGTTTGAAGACTCACGGGTAGGTTAGGGCTTCGGTCAATCCCTTGATTTTAATGTGTTCATACTTCCTATCCAGTTTCCCATCGGTACACAATTCATCATATGTGTCCTTGATCTCAGTGTGACCTAGTTCCTCAACACGACACTTAGTGAAGAATCTAACATCCTCAACTAATAAAACCCTATCTGGAATGAGTGAAAATGCAATTTTATCATCCGGTTCAGATGCTACTTTGGGAGGTAGTGAATATTTCAGTACGGGATTCTCAACGTTCTCAACAACAATGAGTTTCTGAATCTTAGGAGCCATCTCAAACTTCGGATAATCACTAACAAATGAGCCTTAGGGTTTTAAAACTTTTAGCCAACAGACACTTTCCACTTAGTAAATATAACACAACTGATATGATCGGTTAACTTGCTTGACAATGCGTTGTGATTGATATAAATACCTTGAATTTCGCTTCGGTAGAGATTTGATCGCCTTGAATCGCTTCGCTCTGCTTTCTGAAAACTTGGTAAGTGTAAAATGACCCTGCAAAAGCTTTAAGTACACATTATACCTTATCGGGCTCCGTGCAGTTAGGTTAGAAAACATT
Organism: Cryptomeria japonica; assembly: GCF_030272615.1. Lineage (NCBI taxonomy): Eukaryota > Viridiplantae > Streptophyta > Pinopsida > Cupressales > Cupressaceae > Cryptomeria > Cryptomeria japonica. The sequence goes on along the minus strand of NC_081413.1, from coordinate 329,945,141 downwards.
AAATGCACTCGGTTCCACTAAACCAATTTACCTTTCTTTTTGTGCTTTTACTGAGTAGCCAGACTTCCTGTATTTACCAACTAGACAGGCTTCCTGCATTCACTGACATGACTAGTGCTCCAAAAGACTTGATAGAATTTCAAACTTGCTAATGCATCTTAGCTATGTATATTTTGAATTAAGTACATGATAAAATAGGAACTGTTTAAGATTTAACCTTGAGAGAATGCAGTCCCTTCATACCTTTACCGATTAATTTGGAATAGATGCACCTAACTCAGTAGGTAAGGTGTTTTCTTCATTTGACACAATTTCCTTCTTTTTTCAAATCATCTAGAATTTGCTTGTTATTTCTTCAATATCTCCTCTAGGTTGATCTTTGCATCTCTAGCCAAGTGTCCAACTTTGTGACAATGAAAACATGTCATACCAAGATTTCTCCATGATCTTCGGTTGTTCATTCCAAACCTTATAAAATAGTTGGCACTTATATGTCCATATCTTCCACAACATTCACACCATATCCTTGTATTGTAATCCCATGGTACTGCAGTATACTGTCGGTTAAGATTTGTGTGAGTTTGGTAGCCTCTAGTATTTGCTCGGTGTACAGACCACATATAGTTCTTCTGCTTAAACCAACACTTCTCGGTACTATGTCCATATCTATTGCAGTTTTTACAAAACCCTTTGAATTTTGCCTTCTGATAATTGCTAACAGATTTTGTCCTACATTGATTAGATGTGTGACCATACTTATTGCAATTGTTACAATAACCATTAGACCTAGTGACATTCAATTGCTTACCTTTTCTAATTTCGCACATGTTGGCAGTATGTCATTGTTTTCCATAGTAGTTGCAAATAGGCTTCTTTCCTTTGATGTTCTTCTTGTTTCCAACTTGCTTTGATGATTCTCCTCTCTCGGTAGTGTGGATTCCCTTCTCGGTAGAGTCTTTTCCTTTATAACCGAGTCCTGCATCTTTGTTGGGTCTTCTTGTATTCAGTTGCTCATCCAACATCTTTGATGCTTCATAACTCTTCTTCAGTGTTTCTTTTGATTTCTTCTCTGCTTCAAGTTCATCGGTCAATCTTGATAGTTCAAGTTTCAATGCTTGATTCTCATCATCTTTCATATTTGCTTCATGATGTGCATAGCCCAATTGATCTGACAAATTACTTTGTATTCCAGTCATCCTTGTGATTTCATCATTCTTTTCAGATACTAATGCTTCAAGCTGTTGTTTTTCTCTTTCTAGATCTCTTAATCTATCCTCGACTGTTCTCAATGCATCAAGATTTTCAGTCATCTGTGTGCTGAAATGTTCATGTTCTCTTTTCATTGCTTTTAGCTGATTAGTCAGTGCTTTGTTCTTTTCTTTCAATGCTCCAATCATTTCTTCAGTCTCTTCAGATATACTGTTCTCAGATGATGTCTCAATTTGTTCCACCAGCACTTGAGAGTCCTGCAAATCATCAGACAATCTTCTCCTAACTTTCAGTGATCTTTGCATTTGTTTCTGCATGTTAGCAATCACTTGATTAGCATGATCCAATTCATTTTGAAGATTCACAATTCTCCGAGATTGTTTGTAGCCTTCCATTGATAAGATCTTTTTCTTTAGGCAGTTAAACCCTTTTCCAAGATTCAAGCTCTGATACCAATTGTTAGGCCCAATATGGAAAGCTAATGTACTGAGAGGGGAGGGGTGAATCAGTACTTCAAATCTTTTCTTCAACAATAAATTTACTGTTAAGCATAAATTGAATATTGCTGAAACATAATATAATGCTAAAACAAATAAGTAACAATCATACATGATTCACTCCATAACACTTATATTTTGGTTACGCAGAAACTCCTTGTTAGAGAGAAAAACTACGGTGGGGATGACACCCACAACTTCACTACTGCAATAATAAAGGTTGCCCGATTAGAGCTACATGTTTAGCTATTTTTGATAGCTTACCCTATTAGGAGTATCAAGATCTTTAGATCTACCTTGCTAAAGGATTTTACAACACTTAAACTAAATGTTGCACCTGGTTAAAGGCTTTACAATTTATAGACTTTGTTAGAGTCTTTTACCCTATTAAAGGTTTCTCTTACAACTCAAAATATTACATTCAAAATCTTACAAAATATCTGCAACTTCACATCTGAAATGTTATAGCAGATTCTATTTGCTCAAAATGAAATTACTTTGCTTATAGCATACCTCAGTAACCCATAAAATAACTCGGTAAACCTTTATGTTTACTCTGTTTCTTGACTATTCTCTGAAATCCTTCTCGGTGACCTCTGTGTATCTGTAACAGTCATATCACTCAGTGCTTTCCCATGATTTTGCTTTTCACATATGTCTTGCTTTCACACTCTTGTCTTGCTTCTCAGTCATACACACATACATACTTGATCCTCAATTCATGTTGTATAAATAGATCTCTTATGACGGTGATCTTGTTCATGCTTCAATCTTACAAACATGATTCATTAAATGAATAACTAAACAAATTATTTCATTGGATAGATGTCCACAAAATCTTAAGTGCAATTTCCAATGTGATAACGGTTCCTTGTTCCTCGATCTTTGTAACATGTTTCCCATATGTGTCTAGGTTCAATGAATTTGGTAACATGTTTCACTCGGTGTGTATCAACTCGGTATACCATCTTTGCTGCTCGGTAGTCATAGAACGTTACTCGGTAGACAGCTCGGTGTATACTAAACTCAATGACTTGTAACCGACTGCTCTGTGCTTACCGACTAAGTATTTCGGTAGTAATAACCAACTAGAGTATATAGAATGACTTTGGACATAAAACTAATGACAACTTAGTAAATAGTAACATAACGAAGGGTTTCCTTTGTAATCTCATTCCCGTGTATCCATTCTATTTGCATTCTTGATAAGAATGCATTTTATTCTTGTCATATTGATTATCTAAGTATCTTGTTCTTTCCATTAGACCTGTAGATCTTGGGTGGCAATCTCCATAGCCAAATATTGCAAATATGTTGCTAAACAAGGTAAGAAAAGAGGGTGATATGTGCCCTCTTTAGATTCATTGCATTCAACTTGAAGCTCAGGGAGGTTTAGGAAACATTCATCCCTATATCTAAGATACGGTTTGCTAGATAAGTGGATAGCCCATAGTTTGAGAGATTCAACTCCTTAGAATTCTCTCAATAGACATAACCCTTATTGTCAAAGCTAAAGGATCTTGGATTTTAATATGATAGATAGAAATATTCTTTTAGTTCATTTCTTCAAACCACAAGATTCAATGCAATTAATGGTATTTGAAAGGGATGGTCTTGTGTATGGTGAAAATGGATACAATAATAACAATATTGAAAGGCTAAACGAATCCAACCACTAAACCCTAGCCCAACAATGAACAAAGATCCACCATAACATATGAAGATTACCTAAGACAATGCAAATAATTCAAAATCACAAAGATTATACCAATCACATGTCCAATAGGGTTTTGATCTCCATTCTTCCTATCTCCATTGATCTTGCTTGATATATTTGCTCTCAGATTTTTATATGCACAAGAGCTCAACAAAGAACGGAATGTGGTTGCAAGTAGGATCGTAGTGTAGCCAAGTACTCCAAAATCAGTCATTAGTCATTAGGGTTTGACAATGAAGGAAGCATCTCCTTAAATAGAAGACACAATAAGAAATGGAGGGTTAAGATTGAGAGGTGTAAAAAGAGAGGTCGGCTAGGATTAGAGGGTAGGTATAAGAAATACCAAAATAATGAAAGAGGTAGGTAGTGTAGGAATTAAGAGATGAATGACATGTGTCATGGGTAGAAAAAGCTAATGAATTAATTAAATAAATAAAGATTTATTTAATTAATAGAAGAAGTAGGATAATTAAATAAATAAAAATATTTATTTAATTTAGGAAAAGGATAATTTAAATAAATAAATGTATTTATTTAAATGAGAAATAAGGCTAGAAGAGGATAAATGAATTAATTAAATAAATAAAGATTTGTTTAATTAATAGAAGAATTAGGCTTAGATAATTAAATAAATAAAATATTTATTTAATTAGACTGGACAATTTTAGGTGTCTACATTTTGCCCCTCTTTGAGACAATGCGGCTTGTCGCGTTGTTTCAAAGAAGATAAGATGAATTGATACAAAGTTGCCCCAGAATGGGAATGATATGCCCTCTCGAGAGATTGGATGAAAATGTTTGAAAAGATTGAAGACAATCTCTCGATAAGAAAGAAAGGCTAGAAGGGATTGACCGAATAAAGTGACAAAGTCATAGGATGAAGAATACTGACTCGGGAAATGAAGGTGAGGGCTAGGATAGGCTATAAGATAGACCACGGGCAAAAGACATCCTCATTGTCATCCACACCCTTACAAGATCACAGTGCAGAGCGAGAAAAGAGCAGCAGCAGTCAGCAGCGATGGCCTTCGTTCACAGATTCGACTGCGTTCGCCTATTTCAGAGGCCAGCAGAGGCAGGAGAGCCGGTAAGTACCATGAAACCTCCTCGTACTTTCACGCATTTCAATTTTTGTCATTAATGCTCAGTAGGTAGCAATAAATGCGCTTAGGAATAGGGTACAGAAAAATGCAAAAACGCGCAACCGCGTCTGTGTCAGTGCCAGGCGCGTCTGTGTCCAACAGGCGCGTCTGTGTCGGTTCCAGGCGCGTCTATGCCTGGGACCGCGTTTGCGTTAATTGAGGGCGCGTTTAGGTATTGTAGAGGCATTTGTGTCATGAAGTCGCGTTTAGGTTCCATAGGCGCGTTTGTGCATAATGTAAGCACGTTTGTGTTCAGAAAGCGCGTTTGCGTCGCAGAAGCGCGTTTGTGCAGTCTAGAAGCGCATTTATGAGTTTAAAGCGCGTTTATGTGTCAAAATGCATGGTTTTAGTCTTCTAGGTCAAATCGGCAGTTCTGTGATGAACATACGCTGTCGATTGGATAAGCTGCTGAGAGGATACACTCAAACAGGTCCTCTAGGAAAACTAGGATAGATCAAGGCACTTTGTGATGAACAGGGAGTACCAGGATAGGCAGCACTTTGTGATGAACAGGGAGTGCGAATGTGAGTAACACTTTGTGATGAACAGGGAATGTCACACACGTAGTACTTTGTGATGAACAGGGAGCACTACTAGGATAGATAGCAACACTTTGTGATGAACAGTGAGTGTCACTAGGATAGATAACCATATGCATTTAGATAAAAGAGTAGCATTTTGTGATGAACAGTGAATGCCACCATGACTGACATGATTAAGTTGCTTGACTGCAGGAGTACTTGCCTATGCTGGAGTCACGGAAGAGATTCCCGTCGACACAGAGATTGCGACCTGAGTTGACGTTTCAGGATAGAGCTGCCATCGAGGAGATGGGTTTGAGACATATATTGTATGTGCCTGAGTTTCGAGCAAACATGGGTTTGCTGACTGCGCTGGCTGAGAGATGGCACTCTGAGATGTGCACCTTCCATTTGCCGATGGGTGAGATGACAATCACCCTTGAGGATGTTTACAGGATTCTGCAGGTGTCGATCGATGGGGAGCTGATTCCGTATGATCGAGACGGAGACAGGGATGCCCTTAGATGAGTGTTCTAGGATCCAAGACTGGAGATGAGGGTGGGACACGTGGCATGGGATACCATGACATGGATAGGATTAGCACTACCAATAGTGTTGGCAGGAGTGATCAGTGAGTTCCTCTGTATCAGTTTTGTACCATTTTGTATAATGATGTAGACACCTGTGGGTGATTGTAGCCATATGATTTTGACATCATTGTATCATGACACTTTATATATATATGAGATGATGCATCTTTGCGGCAGCTATATGCATGTGTACCTAAGTGATGAGATGTTCTTATGATGTATGTTTTATGTGATGCTTATGATATGGATGCAAATATGTATATGATGCAATGCAATATTTTTTTATTATTTTTTTTTGTTCATTTATGTTTTATATGTTTATGCATGATGCAAATGTGAATGTAAGTAATGCAGGTGAATATGATAATGCAAATGTAAATTGTGCTAATAGGTGTTGTGTGCAGGATGTGATGCAGGTGTGATATCTGAAATGCTTATATGTGGTGATGCAGGTGTAACTATATGAAATGCAAATGTTTTTGGTGTGTCATTATACTCAGTCATGTGATAGCGGGCTACGCGGACTCAAGAAGGACGATGGAAGTCAATCAAGAAAGGGGAATGGAAGACAGAAGATATGAACGTGAAAGAGCCTCTTGTGCATTATCATCATTGAGCTTTATTATGGCAAGTAGGTTATGACAATCGAGGCATATGTTCGACCCAGAAAGTCATTGTACCTGTTTGCATGGAGATAAGACAGTCACAAACAAGGAATGCCTCAGTTCATACTAGACTCACAGTGTCCTCATATCCTTGGACAAGTCATAGCATTACTAAGAGACAATCCACAGACAACAAATGCAAATAGGTGACGATACCCCATCCTCGCCTTTCTAGTCAAAGACATCCTGGAGATAGTATCTCTGGTCAGAGACATCCTGGAAAAGCTAAAAGACATGTCACCAAAAGATAAAATCAAAAGAAAACCAAGACTCGACACCAACATCCACTGTAGTCCTCAAGTTTAGTGTCTCTTGTCACTTGTATAAGTCTTATTTGATTATGGTCACAATGTTTACTTTCACAAAAAGGATAGATAGCACTGAACCATATGTTGTCTGAGTCTGTTGAAAGATTTGATTTTGTTGAAGCTCATTGTTGCTGCTGTGTCTCATTTGAAACTGACTGAATCCATGAAACTGATACTTTATTGCGGAGAAGATGAAACTTTATTGCGGATCTGTGATGCAAATGTGGCTTTATTGCGGATTGTGCGCAGATAGACTGAAGAAAGCTGGAAGAAACTGTACTTCTCGAAACATGTGATGTTCTCAGTTCCACACCCATCACTAGACGTAGGATTGGTCGTAGTCACAGATAGGATCCGATTTATTATGGATGGAAAGGGAGTGAAAAGGGAGATTATTATGAATGGCTAACCAATCTTGGGTAGATCAATAACAAGCCATGATGGGAATGGGTAAGTTTATTATGAATGAATAGGTTGTGAGTGTGTGCAAAGTGAAATGATGAAAGAGAATCCTGAAGGATGGAGGAGCAATGTCTCTACGCATGGCGCTGGTGACCCAGTTTTCACCATGGTACTTGCCCAGGGCGCCACCGAAGTGGTTTTCACCGTTGGACGAAATTATTTCTCTTTACTTTTTTCAAATTTTCAATGTTTTTTGTGTCACAAGGCGCCTGTTTGCCAGGTTTTTACCAAGTAACAATTTTTTTTGTTTTATAATTTTTTTTTTGTATTTTTGAATTTTTTTGATTTTTTTGTATTTTTGAATTAGGATATTCCAGAAAATTATGTGTAGAACCTGCGAAGGTGCATGCTGTTGATAGGATCCTCCAAGGGTTCACCTTCTGTAGTTGAGAGCTGATATGCTCCAGATCCATATACCGTTGTGATGATGTAAGGACCAAGCCAGTTTGGTTCGAACTTGCCCTTCTTATCTCTGTCTTGTTGATTCTTGGGGTTTTCTCTGAGGACTAAGTCACCTACCTCAAATGTGCGAGGCTTGACCTTGTGATTGTAGCTGCGACTCATTCGTTGTTGGTAAGCCTTGAGATGATTAAAAGAAGTATGTCTTCGTTCCTCCAGCAGTTCTAGTTCTTGTAAGCGAGAGACCCTGTAATCTTCATCGTTGATTATGTTTCTCAAAGAGACCCGTAAAGAAGGTAACTCGACCTCAATAGGCAAGATGGCTTCAGCGCCGTAGACAAGTGAGTAAGGTGTAGCTCCTGTAGGTGTGCGGACACTTGTACGGTAGGCCCAAAGTGCAGGATTGAGTTGGATATGCCAGTTACGGCCAGCGTCGTCGACTGTCTTTTTAAGGATTTTGAGAATTGTTTTGTTAGACGCCTCAGCTTGGCCATTACCTTGGGGGTAATATGGTGTGGAGAAACGATGAGAGATATGGAAGCGGTCACAGAGTTCACGAACATCCTGATTTTTGAAGGGATGCCCGTTATCAGTAATAATGGAAGTAGGAATCCCGTATCGGCAAATGATGTAGTTCAGGATGAAGGTAGCAATTTGTTTCCCTGTAACTTGTGTGAGAGGCACGGCTTCAATCCACTTTGTGAAATACTCTGTGGTTGTGATAATAAATTTATGACCATTGGAAGAAGGAGGGTGAATCTTGCCTATGAGATCGAGTCCCCACTGACAAAAGGGCCAAGGAGATGCGAGTGGTTGTAGTTCTTGTGCTGGTGCATGTATGAGGTCTCCATGAATTTGACACTGCCTACACTTCTTGACAAACTGATATGAGTCTTTTTCCATAGTAGGCTAGTAATATCCAGTCCTGATGAGTTTCTTGGCCAAGGTAGGACCACTAGTATGCGGACCACATATCCCTTCATGCACTTCTCGTAACGCAATCTGAGCTTCGTCACTCTCTAAACATCTAAGAAGGGTGCCATCTAGACCTCGTCGGTATAGGATATCAGCTAGAATGACGTATCGAGAGGATTGGCGAATGAAAGTGCGGCGTTGGTTGTTCGATAGATCGGGAGGTAAGATATTGTCGCGAAGGTATGTGAATATGGAACCATATAACTGGGATTCAGGACCAACAACGCATATCATTTCAGTAGGAGTGATCTCGTATGAAGGAATCAACAGATTATCTACCAGGAACTCATAGCAGGTCTCATTTTGTGGTAGATCAATGAGCGAAGCAATCGTAGCCATGGCATCTGCAGCACGATTCTGTTCTCTTGGTATCTGCTCAAAATCTATCTTTGTGAAGTGCTATTTCAAATCATCTACCAGTTGTTTGTAAGGCATTAGCTTTTCATCTTTTGTTTGGTAATCATCAGTTGCTTGACGGATGACCAGTTGAGAATCCCCAAAAACGCGAAGTTCTTGGATCTTCCATTGAACTGCAATTCTTAATCCAGTTGTTAATGCCTCATATTTCGCTATATTGTTGGTGCAAGGAAATGATAAGCGGTATGACTTTGGTATAGGATCGCCTTGGGGAGTTATAAAGAGAATACCCGCTCCTGCTCCATGCTGTGTGTATGAGCCATCAAAGTATAGTTGCCATGGCTTCACATGTGATATTGTTAAAATTGCTTCATCTGGAAATTCTGACTGTAGAGGAACATCATCTATCATGGGAGCATCTGCCAATTGATCTGCAATTGCTTGTCCTTTTATTGCTTTTCTGTCTATGTACTCGATGTCAAATTCACTCAGAATCATTACCCACTTGGCCAGCCGCCCAGTAAGTGTAACTTTGTTGAGAAGATATTTTAGTGGATCAATTCTGGCAATCAACTTAGTCTTGTGAGTGAGCATATAATGGCGTAATTTTAGTGAAGCAAAGACCACAGCGAGACAGGCACGCTCGATTGGTGTGTAATTTAGCTCATATCCCACCAGTGTGCCACTGATATAGTATACTGCTTTTTCCTTGCCGTCAGGTATTTGTTGTGCTAAGAGTGCCCCCAGTGCCGTTGGAGTAGCTGATATGTAGAGTAACAAAGGTTGATCTGGAATTGGTGGCATCAAAACTGGTGGGTTCAAAAGATAGTCTTTGAGTGCCTGAAAAGCCTGTTGACAATTCTCATCCCATTTGAACTTGATGTTTTTGTGTAGCAGGTGCTGGAAAGGATTACACTTATCTGCAAGTTGTGCTATGAATCTTCGTATGGATTGGAGTCTCCCTTGTAAAGATTGAAGTTGACTGATATTCCTCGGTGGCGGCATGTCCAAGATAGCCTTGACTTTTGCTGGATCGGCCTCGATTCCTCTTTTAGACACAATGAATCCTAGGAGCTTCCCTAAGGTTACTCCAAAGACACATTTCTTTGGATTTAATCTTACTTTGTATTTTTCCAGACGATCAAAGACAACTGAAAGTATGTCCAAGTGTGTATCTCTGTCTATTGATTTTCCCAAGAGATCATCAACATAATCTTCCACTGTTATGTGCATGAGATCATGAAAAATAGTGGTCATCGCTCTTTGATAAGTAGCACCTGCATTTTTCAGCCCAAAAGGCATGACATTCCAACAGAAGGTTCCCCATGGACAAGTGAATGATGTTTTATGTTGATCTTCAGGCGCAATCCTAATTTGATTATATCCAGAAAATCCGTCCATTAAAGATAGCATTTCATGACCTGCTGTGAGATCAACAATCAAGTCAATGTTTGGTAATGGGAAGTCATCCTTTGGACAAGCTTTGTTGATGTCTCTGAAATTTGTACATATTCTGATGTTGCAATCTGGTTTACTGACAGGTACTAGATTGGAGATCCATTCGGGATAATCAATTGGGCGTATGAAACCGACATCCAATAATTTTTCCAGCTCTGTCTTGACTAGTAATGCCACTTGCGGGTGCATTTTCCTTAATTTCTGTTTTACTGGCTTTGCCCCCGGTTTGACTGTCAAATGATGCATTACCAGATCCGGATCTAATCCAGGCATATCAGCGTATGACCATGCAAAGTTGATTTGTCATTCCTTGAAGAAGCTTATGAATTTTGCCCTCTCAGACTCTGTCAAGGATTAAGCCAGGAATATGTTGTGTGGAACCTCTTCCGTACCAATGTTTGTCTTTATAGTCTCCTCTACCAACATGGATGATTTTTTCTCATATGATGCTGGGAGAATGTCGAGCCTTCCATCTTTGGGTGCCTCAGAGAGGTTTTCGCCCTCAGATACGTCCTTTCTTTTTACTTTTTTGGAGTCAGATAGCACCACAGTGTGGTTTTCGCCATAAGACCCTTGATTTGTTCTTATTTTCACATTTTTGTGACTAGAAGGCCCGACACCCTCACCAAAATATGCCATGTTGTTGAGTTCTATGGTGTATCCTGCTTTGTGGTCTCCAGGGGGAAGATCATCTCGTATGCCAAGATAGTCGATAATAGCTTCGTCATTTTGAAATGTATCAAATTGTGCTGGTCCTTCATGATCCCAGTCAATGAGTTGGGGGTGAACAAGGGGAAGTTCTTTAGTGTTTTCAGAGTTTGCAGGGCGAAGAGTGAAGATGTGGTTATATTCAGGTATGTCAAGACAATCGTCGAGGTCATCGATGGCACTCTCCTCATCAGTTTCGATCGCGAGCGAATCCAAATTATCGTCACTAGTAGCGCCTTCAGGGACAGGTGTCCTCATCCTATGCGATTTCAACCTAGGACCTTGAAACGAAGACTGTGCGGGATCCTTATGGGTTGGTTCTTGACCAACTCTGAACTTTTTGTAAAATTCCTCCTCTTTTGTGGGTTCATCTGGTTCTCTGAATGTCTCGGTGAGCTCATAGTCACTGGAGGATTTGTCTGAACCCCATTCACACTCATTAGAATCTGTGGAATAGTAGTCCTCTTATTGAATTTCGGCAACTTTGATTCGCAATGCCTCTTTTGTTCTTTTATTGTGTATCTTGGAATTCAGAAAACCAAGTCCCTTTGAGCGTTCCCTTCTTGTAGTTAACTCAGGTTGTAAGGGCTCCATGACGCCTTCTTTGCATAACCCGAGAGGGCTTTTTCCATCATACCCGAATCTTTGCAGAATTTTGAAGCCTTTGCCATAGTTCTCACAGGGTATAATAATCTGATCTTGTGTGTCCTCTTCAACATCTTTGTAGAGCATTTTGTATAAATTTTCCTCTTCTAGTTCACCCCATCTTTGAAAGGTAGTAGGATCCCATTTGAGTATCATGATGGAGATTTGCTTGTTAGGATGTGGCCTCCCATATTCTTTTGGAGAACTCATGACTTGTCGTAAAAACATTGTCTGATTCAAAGTGTATTCTCCCATGCCTTTGTCTTGAAACTTGCTTCTAAGTTCACCTTGTTTGGATGTCGAGGGTTTTAATGACTCAGGATCAATGTACGTCGAAGAAGGAGTAGCCTCACGATTACTGGGAATTATAGTCTCAGTATGTGATCTCAAGTTATTGCAATATATGAACGGATTTGGATCACCATTGACCGTTACCTCGATTCCATTATGAGGAAACTTAATGCATTGATGGTATGTCGATGGGACTGCCCTCATTTCATGAATCCAAGGACGTCCTAGCAATATGTTATATGTGAGATCCAGATCTAGGACTTGACAAACCACATCCTTTGTGACTGGCCCAATTCTTAGCAGTAAGGTAACTGTGCCCTTGGATGAACGCTCTTCATCATCATAGGCCTTGATGGTGATTTGGTTTGTTGAATTCACAGATTTGTCAGAATATCCCAATTGTCTAATGGTGCTCAAAGTACAAATGTTTAGACCTGCTCCTCCATCTATCAGGACTCGCTTTATTCGATGTTTGTGTATGAAGGCTTCAATGTGTAAAGGTGCATTATGTGGCTGACTTACGGAGGCATCATCGGCTTCTGTGAATGTAAGGGAGTGTGGAATGGAAAGGTATCCCACCATGGCTTGAAACTGGTCCACATTCAGATCAGTGGGAACAGCAGTATCTCTCAAGATTTTGTCAAGGATAGCTTTATGAGCAGGGGATATGCGTAGAAGCTCAAGAATGGAGATGAGCGCGGGTGTCTTCCCTAACTGTTCTACAAGGTCATACTCAGGCTTGATTGATGAAGAATTGGTATTCTTAGTTGAGGCACCTGGCAACATAATCTTACCTCGACGAGTTGTAACATGACATTCAGAAGTAGACTCGGAGGAAGATCCCACACCTTTTAGGACAATCTTGGGTCTCTGAGAAGGATTCTCAGGATTTTTGTTCTTGATAGTAATAGTAGAAATATGATTGTCCATCGAGATGTGATTGATAGTAGAATCATAATTGTAAGGTGCTCTAGTGTAATTGGCTTGATCATCTGTGACTTTGCCTTTTCCTTTGTCGTGTTTTGGGAACGGTTCCTTAAACATCTCATGCTCTTGATTAGATGAATGTCCCTCAATCTCAATGTCGCCTCTATCAATGAGATCTTGCACAATGTTCTTCAATCGATGGCAATTACTTGTCTTATGACCCTTGCTCTTATGAAATTCACAAAACTCATCATCATTCCACCAATTAGGTTTGACCTTTGGCTCATATGGAGGAAAATCTCGAACTGTTATCACTTTGTTCGCCACAAGCTTTTTGAATACTGATTCAAGTGGTTCTCCCAATGGGGTGTACTTCCTTCGTGGTTTAGAAGTCGTTTGATTGTTCACTTGATTGTTTGTAGAACTTGATCCAGAAAAGATAAACTTTGGTCTCACTGTATTGGCATCAACCACGCCATCATTAACTGTATTCTTGTTCTTGTTCCAAAATTTTGGTTTGTCCTTTCCTTTAAAGTCATCTTTGTTTTCTTTAAATATCTTGATAACTCCTTGTTCAATTAAGACCTTTTCTGTTGCTAGGCCTTTTTCAATAACATCCTTGAATGTAGACAAACAAGCTTTTCTGAGATCATAGCCAATAGCCTTGTTAACATTTTGTGTGAACATTTCCACCATTTGTTTCTGCGGGATTTCGCAAGAGCATCTGCTAGCTAAGTTTCTCCATCTTTGTAAAAATGTTGCAAAAGATTCTCCTTCCTTTTGTTTAGTATTGCACAAGGTAGTAACTGAGACATCTGTTTCTATGTTGTAGGAGAAATGCTGAATGAATGCCTCTGCCAAGTCACCCCATGACTTAATACCGAGAGGTAATTGAGAAAACCATTCCATAGCTTGATCGCCTAAGCTTTGTGGAAACAACCTCATCAAGTATGTTTCTTCTGCCGCTACCTCAATGCAGGCTGTGAAGAATTGTCTTATGTGTGCCTTGGGGTCTCCTCTCCCTCTATATTTGTCAAATTTTGGCGTCACAAAGTGTGCAGGAAATGGGGGCATTGGAATGCTCTTATCAAAGGGATAAGGACATATATCTCTCATAGTGTATGTTGGTTTTGATGTACTCATGTCCTCCATCTTCTTTTGTAGATCTCTAATTTGTTGTTCCAAATTATTCTTGGGAGGAGATTGATTTCTTGTAGCATACCCCATGTTTGAAACACCCATTTGAGGAGGAGCTTGTTGCATGTATGGATGATACTGATCATAGACATGTCCATATGGAGGTCTATATTGTTGCGGCATATATGGAGCACTTGGCATAACTTCATGTTGAGGGACCCCATATCTGTTTTGTGCATATATACCATACTCCATAGGCATTTCATTTTCCATTGTGTTGCCCCCAATTTTGACATGAGGTCTCCTTGTGTCAAAATTTTGAGGATGTCTTTGAGTATCCACTTGTTTTGATTGATCCATACCTTGAGCATGTAATTGTGCATATTTGTCTGCATAAGGCCTCCATGATGGTCTTTGAGTGTAAGTATCATACGTTTGAGCTTGTGTATGTGGGATTGCTGGTTTTTGAAGCAAACTGATGGTGACTCAGGCATCATATTATTCGGTCCTCTATTTCCTCCACTATTTGGTCTCCTTTGATCCATGTTGGGTTGAGTTTGTTGTGAGGGTCGACTTTCCATAAGTTGAGATAAGTCAAAATCATGCGGTATTTTAGCTCCACTTTGTGCCATCATGTGTAAAAAGTACTGACGATCTCTCCTCATTATCTCTTCAACCAATCTATTGAAATGAGGATTCATTATGGATTCTTCTATGTCTTCTGATAGCATTGAAGAGTTGTCAACATTGTCATTGTGTGTAGCATTGTTGTTTATAGTATTTGCGCTTTCCACATTTGGATTGTTTCTATAAACATTCATGTCTGGTAATGTAGTGTGCTCAGGATTGTAGAATAAATCATTGTCATACTCATAAGAACTCATGTTTGCGGACTCTTGAGCTTCTTTAGCTATTCTCCTAGATTTTTGAAGGCGGGTTTCAACCATGAACTAGGTGTTTGACCAAGATGTGAGAGACTAGATGAAAAGTGAAAAGAGTATGGAAGACCAAGAGTTGTATGGAATGTAAATGAATCTTGAGGTGTACTTGCAATGTCCAAAGTGTAAGACCAAGTATGTAAGTAGTAGAGTAGGTGTGACTTCCAAAGAGAGGATCGTTTCTCTTGATGAGGTAAGCTGACCTTGACTCTAAGTAAGACCAAATGAGACCCAAAGGTAAGAAACCTTGATGAGGGACCACTTAGCAAAGTGTAGTTGTATGTAGTGTGTTGAAAGAGTATAGTGAGGACAAGCAAGTGACCTTTTTGACTCAAGTTTTTAGACAAGTATGAATGTAAAATGAGATGTAAAGCAATGATGGACTGTATGAGACCTTAGGACAGGTTGAATGCTAGATGAAACCTGAAGAGACAACCTAGGAAGCTCAAGTATTCTGAAACTGATTTCCTTTATTTGCTGGACTGTAAAAATTTTCAATTCTAGACACAGACGCTTCCGTATTCTTCACAGACGCGATTCACAGACACAGACGTGTCTCTGTTCGACACAGACGCTGCTAAAAACACAGACGCTATTATGCCCTTCACAGACGCGCTTAGATGACCCAGACGCGGTTAAAACAGACACAGACGCGTTTCTGTAAACTTCGTACAATTTTTCCAATCTGTGAAGTTGTTTTGTTGTGACCAAATCCGACTGTTTGACTGTTTTTCGTGACAAGAGGACACAATGTTGATGACTCAATGTTTGCAAACTGTCTAGACTCCAAAAGTGTGTTGTTTGATGTAAAAAGTTTTGCATACACTTGAAGACACAAAAGACACAATGTTTTGTTGTTTAGTCTTGAATGTTTGAGTGTTTAGCATAAGACAAGCACAAATTTTAGGGCTGGCCAAGACAATAGTTGTTGATCCCACATAGGGTTTTACCCCCAAGGCTACGCTATTCAGAGCGGATACTTAGATGCTTGACCTCACTGACTCCACCCTCGGCACTCACTTCTCGGGTCAGCCAAGCATCAGTCCCCATGAAAACTCCCCATGGCGAACTTTGTATCTCTACTAAGAACCGTGTGTGTGTGGGCCGCTACCAGAGGTCCGACCTCCTGCCTCAACAACTAGAAGGATTTGGGCTTCTAAAACAAAAAGGTGCTAGTAAAGGCATCCGCTCGTGTGGCCATACATGCGGCACTTTCAGCTCTGTAAATACAAAAGGCTCCCAGCCGGTAGGGGTTACGCCCTACAAATGATCAAATAAATTTGATCAAACGGGTTTATGGGGAGACATAGTGTCGGTATGAACTAATCAGCACACGTTATCCATAGTTTTCACCATGAATACATTTGATTATAGTGGTTCGGATGAGGTGGGTTTTCCTCGCTACCACTTGGGTTGTCCTCTTCTCACTAGTAGTCCTAATGACCACACGGGAAGACAGGCCCTCTAAAGATTAAACAAAAAGAGCCTATTGCTCAAAACACAAAAGACAATGATTCAATTTTAGTGCACCAATGGAAGTGTTTGCTAATCTATGAAAACAAGGCACACAACAAAATTACAAAACCCTAGCAAAGGCCCTGCAACAAAATTGTTAGTAGTTTGGGTTGTTTCAAATGATAACCCCTCCCTGCAAGAACACAAGTTAGGTAAATTTTAGAAAACCCAAAAGACTTTGTGAAAAAGGGGCCTTCAACAAAAACGTTTTTTTTTTTTTTCCAAAGCAAGCTGCACAAACTTAGTTAGCTAGATCTGCAAGGGTTAGCCGAAAATAAACCAGATCTGAAACCCTAAGTATAAAATCCGAAAACCCGAATCAAAGAAAAATTTGAAAATTGCAAAACAGAAAGCACAGACGCAGTTATACCAGACACAAACGCGTCTGTATGACACAGACGCAGTTCTGTGATGCACAGACGCGCTCACAGTACGCAGACGTTTTTTCCGAACACAGACGCGGGCAGATTCGACACAGACGCGTTTTTAATTCACAGACGCGGCTCCAAAAACCTGCAAAATAAATTCTGACAAAAACACAGACGCGATTCACGATATTGCAGACGCTTCTGAAACACAAAAACGCGATCCGAACGCTCGCAAACGCGGAAAAACCTAAAATGTCGTCGAAAATTGTCCGATCTGCAACTTCAAAAATGCAAAATCTGCAACAAAAACGTTAAATGCAAAGGGACAAGAGTCCCACCGGGCGTGCCAAAATGTGTATGGTGAAAATGGATACAATAATAACAATATTGAAAGGCTAAATGAATCCAACCACTAAACCCTAGCCCAACAATGAACAAAGATCCACCATAACATATGAAGATTACCTAAGACAATGCAAATAATTCAAAATCACAAAGATTATACCAATCACATGTCCAATAGGGTTTTGATCTCCATTCTTCCTATCTCCATTGATCTTGCTTGATATATTTGCTCTCAGATTTTTATATGCACAAGAGCTCAACAAAGAACGAAATGTGGTTGCAAGTAGGATCGTAGTGTAGCCAAGTACTCCAAAATCAGTCATTAGTCATTAGGGTTTGACAATGAAGGAAGCATCTCCTTAAATAGAAGACACAATAAGAAATGGAGGGTTAAGATTGAGAGGTGTAAAAAGAGAGGTCGGCTAGGATTAGAGGGTAGGTATAAGAAATACCAAAATAATGAAAGAGGTAGGTAGTGTAGGAATTAAGAGATGAATGACATGTGTCATGGGTAGAAAAAGCTAATGAATTAATTAAATAAATAAAGATTTATTTAATTAATAGAAGAAGTAGGATAATTAAATAAATAAAAATATTTATTTAATTTAGGAAAAGGATAATTTAAATAAATAAATGTATTTATTTAAATGAGAAATAAGGCTAGAAGAGGATAAATGAATTAATTAAATAAATAAAGATTTATTTAATTAATAGAAGAATTAGACTTAGATAATTAAATAAATAAAATTTATTTTATTAGACTGGACAATTTTAGGTGTCTACAGGTCCAATATCCCTTTTTTTGCAATAGCATGGTCAATCCTTAAGACATGGATTAAGTGTCTCTACCTCTTCTATCTAGTGAAATAGATTTAATGACCAACTTATTATTATCCATAAAAAACTTTGCATAAAATTTCTCTTCAAAAGGGTCAATTAAGACTTCAGATATTTGCAGAACTTCACCTCAACAATTGAAAAAGTGATAACTAATTAAAACAAGAGTTTTAACTAACTAATAGTTAATTACCAAGCATGAATCCTATTTAATCCCCAGTACCTTGACCAAATTGTGGATCATACTCTCACCTCCAAAACAATGCAACTTTTATAAGGATTAGCACTCTAACACTGCCATTAGTTCCAAATAAGCCTTCACCCTTAAAATCATCAAAACCATGTTACGATAATCCATCTTGATAATAGACTCAACGTTAAGTGGAAGTACAATATACTAGATGGTACACATTGAGTGTCTTATGGAAATTCCACTAGAAATGTTCAAACAAGAAAACTCAAAGTAACTTCATCCATGGCTTTGAAAAAAAAAGATTTAGATTTGCTACTGGAAATAGGTCAGTGAGAGTGAAAATGCTCCCCGGCTTACTTGCAATATCATCATGGTAGACGTAGACTGAATAAGAATCGTAAAATGCTATTGACATCCACCATTCACTTCAATCTTACACCATTATGTAGAGAGGGACAGTTGAAGGAGGCGCTGCACATTCTTCTTACTACACAAAAACCCAATGGAGACTTCACACATCTTCTGTTGTTGCAGACGTGCATTATCAAGAATACCCTTTCACAAAGGAAAAATGTTCACTCTTTCATTGTTCCCAGGCGATTTGCATTCACCACTCGCACAATGTTTCAGAATAAGCTTATTAACATGTATGACAGGTGCGGAAGCCTGGTGGATGCTATTAAAGTGTTTGACCAAATCAAAGAACCAGACAGCGTCTCATGGAATATGACTATTGCTGCGTACCGAAAACATGGCTATCCTCACGAGACACTCACACTATTTCACCAAATGCAACGAACGGGTTTCCAACCCGATCAGTTCACATTTGCCAACATGCTCACAGCCTGTGCTGAAATGGGAGCTCTACAACAGGGTATATATATTCATAAAAGCATAAAGGATAGAGGAATTTCCCCAAATGTTGTGGTTGCAACTGCCCTTGTAGACATGTACGCAAAATGTGAAAGCATAGACAAGGCACGTGAACTGTTTGACAAAATGCCTCAAAGAAACGTGGTCTCATGGAATGCCATGATTGCAGGATATGCACAAAATGGATTTCTTGGAAAGGCTTTAGAAACTTTCAAGCAAATGCAATTGGCAGGTGTAAAGCCGAATTCCTCAACCTTTGCTAGTATACTTCCAGCGTGTGCCAAAATGGGAGCTTTGGGACAGGGTATGGGTATCCATCAAAGCATAATGGAAGGGGGATTTTTGTCAGATGTTGTAGTTACCAGTGCCCTGGTAGACATGTATGCAAAATGCGGACGCATGGATAAGGCATGTGAACTCTTTGACAAAATAGCTCAAAGAAATGTGGTTTCATGGACTGCGATGATTGCAGGTTACGCACAAAATGGATTCCTTGAAAACGCTATAGAAACTATCAAGCAAATGCAATTGGCAGGTGTAAGGCTGAATTCCACAACCTTTGCAAGCATCCTTTCAGTCTGTGTCAAAATGGGAGCTTTGGAACAGGGTATGGAAATTCATCAAAAGATAACGGAAGAGGGATTTTTATCAAATGTTGTAGTTGCAAGCGCCCTGGCAGACATGTATGCAAAGTGTGGAAGGATAGACAAGGCATCTGAACTGTTTGATAAAATGCCTCAAAGAAATGTGGTCTCATGGACTGCAATGATCGTAGGATATGCACTAAATGGATTTGTTGAAAAGGCTCTTGAAACTTTTAAACAAATGCAACTGGCAGGTGTAAAGCCAAATTCCACAACCTTTGCAAGCATCCTTCCAGCGTGTGGAAGGTTGGGAGCTTTGGAACATGGTATTGATATCCATCAAAGCATAACGGAAAGGGGAATTTTATCGGATATTATAGTTGTAAGTGCCCTAGTAGACATGTATGCAAAATGCGGACACATAGACAAGGCACGTGAAATGTTTGACAGAATGCCTCAAAGAGATGTCGTCTTATGGACTGCGATGATTGGAGGATATGTTCAAAATGGGTTTGTGGAAAAGGCTTTGGAAACTTTTAAGCAGATGCAACTGGCGGATGTAAAGCCAGATCCTTCGACCTTTGCTAGCATAGTCCTTGCCTGTGCTCAAATTGGAGCTTTGGAAGTTGGGACAGCCATCCATGAAATCATAATTGAGAGTGGATTTTTGTCAGATGTTGTAATTACAAATGCTCTGGTAGACATGTATGCAAAATGTGGAAGCATAGACAAGGCACGTGAACTTTTTGACAGAATGCCTCATAGAGACGTGGTATCATGGACTGCAATGATTGTCGGATATGTGCAAAATGGATTTATTGAAAAGGCTTTACAAACTTTCAAGCAAATGCGATTTGCAGGTGTAAAACCAGACTCCACAACCTTTCCCAGCATCCTTCGAGCCTGTGCCAAAATGGGAGCTTTGAACCAGGGTATGGATATCCATCAAAGCATAATGAAAGGTGGATTTTTGTCAGATGTTGTAGTTGCAAGTGCCCTGGTAGACATGTATTCAAAATGCGGAAACATAGACAAGGCACGTGAACTGTTTGACAACCTACCTCAAAGAAATGTGGTCACATGGAATGCCATGTTTGCAGGATATGCACAAAGTGGATTTTGCAAGGATGCGCTCAAAATCTTTGAATCAATGAAACACTCTGGAACACTTCCTGACACTGTGAGCTTTGCCTCTGTTTTATTTGCATGCAGCCATTCAGGTTTAGTCGATGAGGGCCTTACATACTTCAACCACATGAATAACCATTATTGCATTACACCTACAGTAAATCATTATATGTGCATGGTCGACCTTATTGCCCGTGCTGGCTATCTCGAAGAAAGCCTAAACTTTATCATTAAGATGCCAGTTAAACCTATGGTAGTTGTGTGGACGTGTTTTCTAGGTGCCTGTAGATTGCATATGAATATAGGCTTAGGAGTATATACAGCGACTCTGCTTTTCGATCTGGATATTAAAAATTCTGCTACTTATGTTCTTCTCTCTAACATATACGCAGAAGTGGGCTGGTGGGGTGAGGTTCAAATGGTGAGGAGATTGATGAAAGATAGAGGAATTAAAAAGATCCCTGGATATAGTTGGATTGAAGCCCATAAAACTGTACATGCTTTTTGCGCAGGAGACAGAGCACATCCAGACAGGAAATTTATGCAAAGGTGGAGAAACTGGCTCTGGAGATGAAGGCAGCAGGATATTTTCCAGATTCAAGACAGTCACTTAATGATGTGGTAGAGGAAGAAAAAGAATTATTTCTCTCCCACCATAGTGAAAAGTTGGCAATTGCATTTGGTTTGTTAAATGAGCCCAATAGAACAACTATTAGAGCTGTTAAGAATCTTAGAGTGTGTACTGATTGCCACATTACAACGAAAATTATTTTCAATATTGTTGAAAGAGAAATTGTTGCGAGAGATGCAAACTGTTTCCATCATTTTTAAACAGGGACAATGTTCTTGTGGAGATTATTGGTGATACTAAATGAAAAAAAATTACAATAATATGCTCTGTCAGATCTGCAGTAGTAATGAAGGGACAATTTTATTTTCAGGTTTTACAAAGTTTTCTTTTCCATTTTCTTGAGCATCTGGCAATTTAGACCACGATTTTAGCTTTCTAAACTAGATGCATAGAGTGCGATGCAGATCAGTGCTTATATATATTGTTGGTGTATCTGTTAAAATCTAGTTTATGATAGCATGGAGGTTTCATTGAATTGTTTTCAGGAATCTGCATATGTATGAAATAAAAAGATAGATGAGGTAAAGAAAATCAAAATATGAGGAATCTTCAAGTAAATGGAATGATGTTTCACCCATAGAAAATGAAAGATGGTTTACCGACAACCCTCGTTTGTATAGTTTTTTTTGTTTGAATTAAATATATCCGTGTTAGGTTGAACATTTGAGATTAAATTGCAAATTCTAGATTAGGTTATATATTATATGTAGATTTTGTTTCATTTATGATTATATATTTTTAATGTTGCTTCATATCCTTTTGTTTGATGAGGTAGATATTAGATTTGTGAATTTACAAATATGTTGGAATTTAATTTAATTTCAATATGTTTGGTTTTAATTGGGAATAAATTATTACAATTTATATATAAAGAAGTAAAATAATTACAATTTTGTTATGTTGTGTTTAGCAAATTTGTTTGGCACTCAAAAATATGCATAATAAGGTTTATAGATTCATCGTACAGCAAAGGGAATAATACTTATATATGTAAAAATAAAATCACAATCTATATTGTACTATAATCACCTATTCATGATATTATAGAATTGTGTATGATGAGATTTCTAAATTAACATTAATATGATGTAGGTTTCAAGGTGGTTGTGAAAGAGCTAGATAAAGTATTTCTTGGAGTGAATAGATTTAAAAGAAGATGAATTCAAAAGCATCAAGGGAATAATTTTTTTAAAGAAATACATGGAGAGATCTATAGGATTAAAAAGAATATCACAGTTGTATGCATAATTTGGACAAATTCATTACTTTATTCACTTGTAGCAAACTAATAAATGATAATAAAGGTTAAATTCTATTTAATAAGATAATTTTGGATTAGTTGCATACTTAGTGAATCTAGTGAAGAGTAAATTCTATAAGTTGCATCTAAGATTTGTTTAGAACCTTTAATCACAATTACATTAAGGACCTTCATTTTTTGTGCTTGTCTCATGTCAATATTTTATACAAGGTAGTTCAACTAATAATGTTCAAAAACTTATGTCATGTGGCTACAACTTTTGTTTAATTTATTTTAAACTGTTGAAATAGTATTGTAAGCATGCATGTGTGTATATAATGAAGGCAAGACAAGATAGTTTTGGAAATAATTTGGAATGATGAACTTTAATTATTAACGGCCCATGCAAATGCATATGATAACTTTTTGTTTGTAATCTTCAATTCATAATGTTCAAAGGCTTACGAATCATGTGATTAAGCTATGGAAATAATCTGGAATGATGGACTTTAATTCTTAACCCCATGCAAATGCATATGATAACTTTATATTTATAATCTTCAATTCATAATGCTCAAAGATTTATGAATCATGTGACTAACCTTTTTTGTTTAATTGATTAGAGCATCAGAATGTTATCAAAAGCACATGTGTATTTATACATAATGAAGACAAGAAAAATGTTTTTTAGGAAATAATTTAGAATGATGGAATTTAATTCTTTATCTCGATAACTTTAAGTTTAAAAGTAAATATATATTTCTAAGTTATTATAAGTTTTTATAATGAGTGTATTCAATGTTTACAATAGAGGAAAGTAATTTGTTATGAAGTACCTTCTATTCTTATAAAAGCTATATCACTTTGTAACTATCACTACAAGTATCGCACGTAAGGTCCCAATGTCTCATATTATGAATATGGATAGTTTAATGTATACATTATAATAGTATGTAACATTTGAATGGAAGCAACTCCATTGTCATTCATTAAAAAATATCTTATTGATTACATTACAAAAGTAGGCAATATGGTTTTGGTTCTTTAAATTATAGGATATATGTTTCAATACCAATAAAAAAATATTATTAAGAAAATAAAAAAAATTCTAAGCTATAAGATATGTCAATATCTAGGTCATAAAAATACTAATGTCATAAATATGTGTAAATGTTGACCAAAACCCACATTGTAAATCGCAAAAATATAAGCCACATAAATACCACAAAGGTTAATTAGAATTTTCTTGAAAGGTTCAAAATAAGAGATTATGCTTTACGTCTTTTCCTTAACATCTAATTGAAAGATAAAAATATGTACTACTATAACACACAAGTAAATATTCAATCTCTCTAGTGTGTACTAATTAAACTAACACGTTCAATTGTAAGAAAAGGAATAGGAAAGGAGAAAGCTTAGATTAATTGAATTATATACTTCTAGCTTAGCCTTTAAACAAGAAAATAGAAATAAGTTTATGCTATTTAAAGAAACTAAAATGGTGAGAAGGAATGTGGAACATCATTTGATGATTGTAAAGTGGATGCCAAATTGTGAATGGGTGCAAGAGGAAAATAATAACAAGATTATGATGATGACGATTCCCACAAATAATAACAACACAAAAATATTTTTGCCCTCGAAGCGACAGAAACCCAATATGTGAATAAAAACATCTCTTATGCAATGAACAGTCCCTCTTTACACTTACAGAGGCATACATAGACCAAAGATTTTGAACATATAAATCAGACCATGGAAATAGGCAATTAATACTCATCACCACATGTATTACTTCCAAAAACAAACGAAGAAAGAAATTACAAATTTCAACATATATTCAACATTTGCAGGCACTAACTACATCTAAAATCAACGTTCCACGTTCATCCAGTTCGATATCCTCTGTCAATTTGAATGGCCCTTCAAAGCCTACAAAATGAGGGTCGTCTCCTCCTAATTTTGTCTAGTCCTGCCTCCTCAACTGCTTGATTTCCTTTTAAAGACGGACCAAATTCTCAAACTAATTCATTGCCAAACTCCCTAGGAGGCTAAAGAATTCATAGGCTCCTTCTCATGAAGGTAACTTCTTCAGGCAATAAATAAGCATAAATTGCATAAAACAGATTATCAAGGAGCGAATCACAACTCTAAATCTAATTAATATTACTCCTAAATAACAATGAAATAAAACTAATATCAATTGAATTGAAAGAATAATCTATCTAAGACTCCCTCAATTGACATAGCAAGGCTTCCATTGCTCTTCTCCATTGTTGTTGATGTAGGTGGCTCTCAGGTATTGCACTTGATTTACTGCATAAGATAGACAACAATATTGAAGACTATGATTCTATGATTCTAAAAAAGCTAGATGCTGAATGCTAGATTGAATTGAGAAAATGATGTTGAATTTATAGATTTTCAACACAAAGGGAGTGAGAAATAGAACTCAAGTGTTGATTGGGAGACAACTGAAATTGATTGATCAGTTAATAGAGTTGATTGATTTCTTAACTCATTTGATTGGGTAGTCAACTAAATTGATTGAAGAGTGAACTGAATAGATGGATTAGTAAACTCACTTGATTGATTAGTGAATTGAATGGACTAGGGAGATGACTGAATTGATGGATTAGAAGACTGAATTGATGGATTAGTCATAAAAAGCTGATTTTGAGTTAAAAAGGATGATTAACGAGTTAATTGATTAAACAACTGATTTGATCAATCAGTTCTGATTTTAGCATGTGTTGTAGGAATTTGAAATTGAATTTGATTTCATTTTCAATTTGGATTTGAATTTGGTCATTCGAATGCTAAAATGCACTTGAAATTAACTGAAATTCAGATTTGGTGAAATGTGAGTTTGGAAATATGAAATTAAATGAAATTAATTGAAATTCGAATTTAAGGAACTATGAAATGAAATTAGATGGAATTATGTAAAATTATAATTTGGGGATTTGGAGGAATTTAATTAATTAATTTAAATAATTCAAATGAAATTATTTAAACTTAGGAGATCTAATTAATTAAATAATAAAGATTATTTAACTAAGGAAAATGTCGTAATTAATTAAATATTAATATTTAATTAATATTTGAGATAGGGTTAACTGGTTAAAATATTTTGAGAATAGAAATAGAATAATTAGAAGTGTTGAAGGGCGATGATTAGAAGAAATAGTTAGTTTAATCAAATAATTAGAGAATTACTTAATTAAAAAGACAAATAATTAGTGTAGAATTAATGAGACATTTTTAGGTATCTACATTTGCCCCTCTTTGAGACAATGTTGAAACGATATTGTTTCAAAGAAAATGAAAAGAAAAACTGCCCCAGTATGCCCCGGTGACGCTAGGGTATAATGCCCCCTTGAGAGATTGTTTGTGCATTGAAGACATGAATGATCTCTCGAAAGAAGAAGAATGTTAGATGAACGATGAATAATGATTAATTTATGACATGCATGAGTTTGATTATAGAAAAGAAATGATTGAAGTGATTTGTAGATTGATTGAATGATAAGATTGATGGGATTGATAAGATAAAGATAAAGTCTGGTTTCAGGAAGGACACATCCTGTATAAGACAAAATGATCAAAACATCTGGTTTCAGGAAGGATGCAACCTGCATAGGATTGATGTGTCTGGTTTCAGGAAGGATACATCCTATATAAGACAAAGATAGATGATCATGTCTGGTTTCAGGAAGGATACATCCCGTATAAGACAAATGATAGGTCAAAAACGTCTGGTTTCAGGAAGGATACATCCTGTATAAGACGAAGATAGATAAAAACTAGATGAGTAGCTAAAAGCCAATTATAGATGAAGGTGAGGAATAATTGATCGATAGATAGAATAGTTGATATGAGAAAATGATAGAATTATAGATGAAAAGATTGAAATTAAGTGATGAGAGAGATCATGTTAGATGAAAGAATGATTGGAAAGAACGATCAAGTAGAAAATGCTTGATGAGAGAATGATATGAAGAGACAATCAACATGATGAGATTAGAAAAAAAAATGAAATGATATGATTGATGATGAATAGTCTTCTTGTCTTTATTCATAGTGCAATACATTTTCATCATTGAGCCTTATTATGTAACAATGAAGCTTTGTACACTAGGGTATAAGGAACCAAGATGTATAGATATCTTATTGCAAAGAAACAAACACGTAACAAACAAGGAATGAACCCTCCATTCTGGGAATTACACTAGGGGTCAAGGTATGTGTGGCATTTACAAGTTGAATGCTCCTATCACAGACACCCACTAGAGCAATTACCTCAGAACTTCATTGGTTCAAACCACAAACAACAAAAAAAGAAAAGGACCATGCCCATCACGACTCCTCTAGTCACTTTTTGGATATCCTTGAGCACCTAAAAACAATGATCTTCACCAATTTGATAAAAAGAGTCAACCAAAAATAGACAAAACTCAGCAGTTAGACTGACTATGCCTTTGCTTTGATATGTTTGATGTGATTTTGATAATGTCTAGTTTTAGAAGTTTTGGACCCCGTATAAGACTGATCTGTCTGGTTTCAAGTGTACTGATTTTGTTTAAGACAAGATGTTGATCACATTCATAGTTTGATAAATCGATAGATTAGATAGTTGATCAACTTGATTGCAGACATTTTTGATAAGTTGGTTGTATCCTTTGTTTAACTTCGTGCGAAGTGTTTGCTGGACATCTGTTGGGGTGTTTGATTCTTACGAGACAGTTTATTGCAAGTTTTTTTTTTTGATATTTGAATGTTTTTGGATTGGATTTTGGACTTTTTCTGTATGTTTAGGATTTTTTTCAGGATCGTTTTTTTGAATGTTTAGAATTTTTTTCAGGACTTTTATCTGAAATGTTTTGATTGATTTTTTAGGATTTTTTCAAGATCATTTTTTATTTTTTAGGATTTTTTCAGGATCGTTTTTTATTTTTTAGGATTGTTTCAGTTATGCCCCCAAGTATGCAGACCTATGAGGATAACATGATGATGCATAATGCGATGGAAACAATAAATTTTTGATATGAGTTATGCTAATGTAGGATGCATGACAAAAATGCAGTTCCTATCCGAACAAGGATGAGTGTGTGTGTCTTTCATTCTGAAATGCACTAATTGGATTAAAGGTGTGAAACGTTTCAGAGATAGGAGTTCAATCCATTCTTAAAATACTTAGAACATCCAACCTAAAATACTATGTAACCAAGATTTATGAATGGAGGCGAATAAAACTTCTCCATCAATTCTTGAAATTTTGATCTTCTTTTGCCCATGGGTGCAATTGAGTTCATTTTGACTCTTATAACCATCAAAGACCCTTGGAATCCTATGTGGCTAGCTACATGAGTTATTCTTACTTTAAAAGCAATCTGGATAGAGCCTCACTGCCAACAAGCTTTTAGGGCTCTGACGAGGTTATGCACTATAATCTCTCAAACATTGCTCCATTGCCAGTAGGTGTCCAGAGCCCTGATGGAGTTACTTGCATGTTCCCACAGTCAAGATTTTTTTGTTGCACTTGTATGCGTGATATTTCAGTAATATACCATTTTTTTTGTTTTGCCTTGAGATTGACATAACACTATTTTCTTTTATTTTCTTGCCTTGACTTGTAAGTAATGAAACCTACTTGGGTATGATAATTACAGTGGTGCTGGAGCAAAATATTGGATTTTTCACTAGCCACATGACTAACTAGGTATTTGAAATGATTTAGAGCTTTTGATTAATGTGTGAGATATATCAATTGATAGATTTTGGGTAACAAGACTTGACAGTGAAACTTCTACCCAACCAAGGATAAAGATTTGCATTTTTCCAACACACAAGAAGCAACTAAAATATTCAAAATTAAATTTCAGACAAGAAGAGATTATCCAACCTTCAAGCAAACTGGCAAGCGAAATGATGGAAGAATCCCAGTCCTTGCAACCAAATCCAACTCCAGCTCCTCTTCCTGAATGGTTTTCCAAATTTCTCTTTTAAAATTTTCTGCTCTCCCATTCCCGTGAACTCCCAGGAATATATGGGAAAATAATTTCAACTTAAACTTTCTAGGTTAAAAATTTTCTCCACCAATTAGATTAAATTATTTAAAAAGTAAAAAGCAATCAGATTTACCCTTTTTCCAAAAACAATTATTTTCCAAAATAAAATACAAAAGTCAAATGGAAAGGTAAAAAGAAAAGCTTTTATTATTTTTCTATTTCTATTTTCACAATACTTTCTTTCAACATAAGCATTTAAAACTTAAATGGCTAGGCAATTATTTATTTCCTTCCACAAAATATCAATACAACTCTACACGATAAAATAAGCCATTTAACCATGTAATTCTAGCAAATCATTAAATTTAATTAAATCAATAAACTCAAGAGCATAATAATCAACTAATTACACCAACATAAAATAACATAATTCACTAAATTAAATAACCATTTAAATAAATGGAAACACGCAAAATGAAGGATAATCAAATGACGATTCACAAATGACCAAACCAAAGCACTATGACTCACATACCGACCAGACGAGAAAGACAACCGACTGAGAACACTCACACGAGTGTAACTGCAAGTCGAGTTAGGGTCCAACAACTATCTCCTCCACTCCCATCGGACAAATAAGGCACACTTAGACCTGTGAAACTAGGTGAAGTCGATACCTCGTACCTACCCAATACTAGTACCTACAATGTCCTGCACCAAAGAACCACATGTGCATATAGAAATATATATATATACAGACACGACACGCACACCGATGAAGGAGAATCGCGACATTCCCTATCTCACTGGAGCGAGTGAAGGAAAATCATCCCCTCGCATCCCATACACATGCAAATACACAACATATAAATAATGCATCACACATATAAGGTAAAAGTGTCAGTCCATGATAATGATCCATAAAAATAACATTAATCATAAGCACTGAGATACTGCATAAAATCATACATCACAAATCCAGATAAAGCATGAAATAACATCGCATAAAATCTGAATCAATATATAATAATGTTCCACTGAACAGTCAACTGAAGTCAAACATAGATACAAAAAGAGTTTGATCGAGGAGGGGTACTATAGTATACAGACACACACACACACACACACACACATATATGTATATATATATATATATATATATATATATATATATATATATATATATATATATATATATATATACATGTATATGTATACATGAAGAAACACACACAATATCATAATATGTTCTATAATGATGGTTGTTTCAAGTTATGTGGCTATATGGTTATTGTCTATATATATTTTTATATGTATATGGACAATAACCATATAGCCACAAAACTTTTTGTAATCAACAATAGTTTCCTTATTCAAGGGCGCTCATTCAGATTGGTACACACTGAATAACTAAATTCCTTCTACAGTCAATGTTAAATGTTATAAATCTTTCAATTTAAATTATACTATTTTCAGTAAACTAACATTTCTTTCAATATAGTCACTGTAAATAATCTTAAGAGCCATATTGGATGTCCAATGATGGTTTATACTCCTTCGTAGCTGCATTATGCTTTGTATATTGACAATTTCTTTGTATGCGGTTTACAGTTTCATTTCAATGCTCTCTTACAGTTTAATGTGCCTATATGGTTATTCTACACACACACACACACATATATGGTTATTGTCCATACACACACTCACACTCACACATATACATGTGTGTGTGTGTAGAAGAAAACTGAACAATTCGAAGCAATAGAGGACTGCCTATTCAATATGACATGAACGACTGTTTCCCACAAAAATTCAAATTTGAAAGTAGCTAGCTACCACAATTGAATGCATTGCACATTCGAATTATATTATAAGACAAAAATTTTCATGTCACTTTCATTACAATCCAATTCATTGCATATTTCTGAGCTCTACAAATTCCCTTTGCACATTTCTTATGTAACTATTTGTTTGCAATATGTATGTATGTTATACATATGCATATGCATATGTATATATATGTGCATATGTGAAATTCTATGTACATGTGAATATGTATGTAGGTGGATATGTATATGTACGTACTTATGCATTTGAATATGTATGTATGAATGTGTAAGGATTGTATGCATGTTGTCAAATGTTAAAGATGATCAAAAAGTTGTTCTGCATTCAATAATGTATGGATGATTTCTTGTTACAACGTTACGCTACCCTCGATTATTACTATTTTTTGCAGGTGTGCTAGAGCATTGAGGGAAGAACCATACTTGTGGAAGATCATCATATCAATGTAAATGTGTTTATTAACGCACTTCAATTCTTTGGAGATTATGCCTTTAATGCTTATATTTTATATTAATTTGTGTAGATATCTTAGGTAGTTATGCATTTCTTATTAAATGTGTTTCTTAACACACTTTAGTTTGTTTTGCATTTTGTTGTGATTGTTATGGCAGGCAATGATCTAGGAGTCAGTATGTCGAAGACAACAAGCATTCCTCTCAGGTAAAGTCAATATGTTTACTTTGGCAATGATCTAGTAAACAATGCAATTTGTGATTTGTTTATGTTTCAATTTGTGAATTGTTTATGTTTAAATTTTTAAATTGTTTATGTTTCAATTTGTTTAAATTCCTCACTTAGTTCATATGTTTCAATCTTCTCTTTGTTGGACGTGTACTTTTGCAATGATCTAGTAGACAATGCAATTTCTGATTTGTTTATGTTTCAATTTGTGAATTGTTTATGTTTCACTTTGTTTAAATTCCTGACTTAGTTCATATGTTTCAATCTTCTCTTTGTTGGATTTTACTTTCCCAATAATCTAGTAGACAATGCAATTTTTTATTTGTTTATGTTTCAATTTGTGTTTAAATTCCTCACTTAGTTCATATTAATGCAAGAAACACACTTAGTTCATGTTGATCAAAATGAAGTGCCCTATTTGAGAAAAAAATTAGACAAAGAATTATTTTGTAGTGCCTTAAAAGATATTTTGTTAGATATTGTCAATAAGGAAAACTTGGCAGCTAACAAGATATCTTGTAAGGCAGTAGAAAATAGTTCTTTGTCTGGTGCCTTTTTACAAATAGGACACTTCCTTTTATCATTTCGATGCAATGACCTAGTAGACATATTAGACACTGCAATTTATATATGATGACTGCAATTTGAATACTTATAAGTGTTCAAATTTCTCACTATCAAAAGAGGACATATCAGTGGCATCTGAATAATCATATGCCATTGATATGGCCTTTTTGATAGTGAGCAATTTGAACACTTATGTGGCCTTTTTGATAGTGAGAAATATATGAGATTAGTTCAACTGATATATGATAAATATCACGTTACAAAAAATAAACATATGAGATTTACAACAACACCATCAATTCATTGGAATATCCATCTGAGATATCTGAAAAACAGTGGAGTTCTGAAAACATTACAAAATATGGCAGTATGTCATTCTATAATCACATCACAGTTATAGCTAAACTCAAAATATGCTCTTCGGAGGGCTCACAAAATATAATTCATCACAAACTCGATCAATTCTCCATATGGGTATTAAATGGAGGAGGTGTCACAAATCCAACCCCAATGGATTTGGCCTACTAGGGTCTGGCCCAACAACAATATTTTCTTGGCTGGGAGGGGTTTGTAAGCAACTTTCTATTTGAGCAAGGAATGCTTGGTTTACACTTGAAGTAAGTTGCATGGTGTCTAAGGATCCAGGTGCAGTCCCAACTTGCATAGTATTAATAGCTGCAAAGGCTGGGGACAAGAGGTTCACCATTTCCATGAGAATTGGGTGTCATATGGGTAGAGGTTCTGCGACTGTGGCCACATCTTTTGTCCTCTTTGCACGCTTGGCTGCCTTTTCAGTTTTCATCCTCTCCTTCTCAAGCTTTGCTTTTGCATCTTTCTTTGCCTTGTCTTGTCTTCAAATGAACTTGTCTTGGGAATCCTGCAATTTTTTGGCCCGTTTTTCCACCTTCACAGCCTCCTTTTCTATCGCTTCTTCTTCACGTTGTGCCTTCCTCTGTCTCATCTGTTCCTTCTTACGTTCTGTCAATTCCTCATCTCTTCTCCTTTCAACCTCTTTATCTTTTTCCCTTTGAATGTACTCATCAGCTGTTAAGGTCTATGACTAGCTACTAAGACGTAGCACCCCTTTCCTACCTCCACGTGAAGATTGATTCATTCTCTGCACTGGAAGTCTTAAGAATCTGCTGATTTGCATTGGCACTTGCTGCCCATCTTCTTGTGTGCATGGCACAAAATCAAGTTCGTCTTCACAATTAGCACCATCTTGCTGCTCCTAGTTGACTGCATTGGTGAAGTAGTGTATCACATCTACTGGATTAATTTCTGGCAGACTTGGCATGGAAAGGGTTACATCATCACAGTTGGCTGCTTCTTGGGTCCACTCTGGTATGTCAGCTTGTGTTAGCAAAGACATGCCTGTTGATGTACTTTTGAAACTCTCATTTGGCTGGCTGGTTTGTGG
The DNA here is from genome assembly GCF_030272615.1 of Cryptomeria japonica. Lineage (NCBI taxonomy): Eukaryota > Viridiplantae > Streptophyta > Pinopsida > Cupressales > Cupressaceae > Cryptomeria > Cryptomeria japonica. The sequence goes on along the minus strand of NC_081413.1, from coordinate 329,911,954 downwards.
GGGTAGACCTGCTTCGGTAGTTTGTGGTGTCAAACTTGTACCCTCAACCGTTGCTTGTGTTCCACTATGGCACTCTACAAAATCTTGAATGTCTTCCTCATTATAACCAGCCAATCGCAAGTAAGCTTCCGCTGCCATATACTCTAGTTCTTCATCCCTTGAAGTGGCATCATGTTTTGTTCCAACAACTGGTTGTATATCAACTGCAACCTCAAATGCCTCACTTGGTCTCATATCATTTTGTAATGAGTATCGATTAAGTGGCCAAATCCCTGTCCTATGGAAGCCATTGATTATATTAGTCGGTGTCAATGCTTGGGCAAAGGCCTTGCTCGCAAAAGTTGCCAACTCTTCCCTTCCAATTTCAATTTGTGGGAACTTTGACATCCATATACTCCTTGGCTGTTTGAAATAATTCTTGAAAGGTGAGAATACAGAGACATCAAGTGGTTGCAGTTTGTGGCTTGTATGAGCCGGAAGGGTTACCAAAACTATACCTATCCGCCTTGCTTCTTCAATTGTCTTGAAGGCTACATGGTTGCCATGACCGTTGAAGATCAGTAGGGCCCTATGTGAGGGTGAAACTCCACCATGGACTGAACATGCAAAATGTTCCAACCAATTTAAGAACAAATCCTTTGTCATCCATACATGTTCTTGGACTGTCATGCATGCTCCTGGCTTGTAGTTTGCAATGTAGTTTCGGATATGCCTCTTAGATTTGAACAAATAAAATCCAGGAATGTTGAAACCACATGCACTAACGCATGCCAAAACAATGATCCAATCTCTACTCTTTGAAATTAGGTGCGGTACACACCTCTGGCCCAATTTGGCAATCACTCTCATTCCACAATTCCTCCCAGCTTGCACACCAGTCTCATCACAATTCCAAATCTGACTGCTACCATAGTGATTGAGGTTGTACATTACCTCCAAGTTGTCATAGAAAGAGACAACAATAGAAGGTCAAAGCATAATAGCCCTATCAGAGTCCACTCATTTTGTTGTTCTCATCATCAGATCAGGGTGCCTTCATTTAAAACCTGCCCACCATGACCTCCCTGGCATCCCATTTTTGAATGGATTAGGCCTATTCTCGGTAATTTGGGCAACGATTGATTGAAGTTGACTGATTTGGAGACCGTGACCAATTTCAACCATGTCTTTGCACCATTGGACAACTTCATCCTCCTCCTTTGCTAATAAAATGGTGCGTGGACCCCTCACAGTCGTGGTTGTGGTTCCCATTAGCCATTCCCTCAAAGAGGCAATGGGGATGCCATACTTGATTGATGTTTCTTTAAGAGACATGTGCTTGTCTTCTATGCATGATATTGCTCCTTTCATGTCAGATATGCTCCATTTTGGTTTGGGAACCTTTGAGGCCACCTGTACTTGTGGTGTTTCTGGAATAGGATTGCAATCTGCAATAGGACGGTCATGTACAATAGTAGTTTCTACATCAGTTGCATTGTTAGGTGAATGATCATCTACAACAAGAGTCACTGGGTCTTCATTTTGGACAAAACTATCTTCATCAGGGAAGTGCACCCCACAAGTGACTCTAACTGTTCGACATCTAACACACCTGTTTCCCTTTCTACCTCGTGCCATTATGTTCAGTGAACCTGCAACGATAAGGTACCAGCGATAAAATGCAACTGTGTGTGCCTATATAAATATATATACAAAGATAGATCATTGAAATGAAACCCTCAATGCCATTAAGATAAATGATGAAAAACAAATCTATTTCTGTAACTCATCATTGAACATATTTGAACAAAATAAAATGGTATTGTGTCTCTATTTTTGTATGCATGAACACACACACACACACACACACACACACACACACACACACACACACACACACACACACGTATAGAACTTGAAACACACACACACAGGTATAGAACTTGAAACATTATATAACAAGGAGAGAAACTAGAAGCACAAGATGCATGAGTGGAAGATGTAACTGTGATGTGATTAAAAAGTGGATATTGTTGATATAGTATTAAGATGCAAATTTATTTCTCAAATGAGTAAATGGTTGAATGATGTTGTATTTCTCATATGAAATTAATTGGAAGTAATATATGGTATGCCTGATAATATTATTTACAGTGAGTATATTAACAAATTGAAGGCAGAGCAAACAATGAAAATGCCACAAAAAATCTTCATTTCCCTGTTTTTAGGGCAAAAAGATAGCGGGAGTTCGTGCAATGTGGGCCCATAACGTGTCCGCGGGAAGGCTATTATGGGTGTTCAACATATTTTTTGACCACCCATTTTAAACTTTATAATAAAAGTTGCCTAGCCTGGTGTATATATATGTGTGTGTATATATAACCATATAGCCAGTATATATTCACTGTAAGTAATAGTATCAGGCATACACATTATTGTAATGATAAATAATGAAGGGGTTTCGAATAATTATGAACAATAATCAATTTTTTTTGCACTCTGTAATGATTTTGACATTATAAACAGAGAGACACCATTTAACAACACACCCATAAAATGAAATGATAAATAATGAAGGGGTTTCGAAGAAAACAAAGAGATATTCAATTGTTTTGTCATTCTCTGTGAGGATTTCGACATTATTAAATTGTAAGAGAGCATTGAAATGAAATTTTAAACCACATACAAATAAATCATCAATAGACAAAGCATAATGCAACTATGAAGGAGGTAAACCATCATTGGACATCCAATATGGCTGTTAATATTATTTATAATGACTATATTGAAAGAAATGTTGGTTTATTGAAAACAATATAATTTCAATTGAAAGATTTATAGCATTTAACGTTGATTCCAGAGGGAATTTAGCTATTCTATGTGTACCAACCTGAATGTGCGCCCTTGAGTAAGGAATGTGCAGAGGGTATTTGCAGCGCTCAGGAATATGCAATGAACTGGATTGTAGTGAAAGTGACACGAAAAATTATGTCTTATAATATAATTCGAATGTGCAATGCATTCGATTGTGGTAGCTAGCTATTTTTAAATTTGAATTTTTGTGGGAAACAGTCGGTCATGCCATATTAAATCCTCCATTGCTTCGAATTGTTCAATTTTCTTCTATGCTTTGAATGAAACTTGGTTTTTTTAATTTGATTTTATGCAAATTCTTGGATATTGGGAAGTTTTACACCAATTGTTGCAAATGCAGGTACCAAATGCAAATCCATTTAATGCATGAAGTTGTGAAGTGATATTTGGAAGAATGTACACTCGAATGTCTAAGAAGTCTAAAATTGATTGTTTTTATGTCATGTAATGCACCAATAGCTGTGCATATGTAATTGTAATTGGAGTACATTTGTACTTTTAAGCCACTTGCATAAAGTGGCAAATGTAAACATTAAGTTTTTAATAAAATAAAAAATGTTTATTGTTTGTGCAAATTGTTTTGTATAAAAATAAGAAATGTACTAATAGTTGTTTATTTTTTTTACTTTTTTGTTTTCAACTACTAATTTATTTGTGAACATGTATTGGTGCTAAAATAAATATTTACTGGTATTTTTTTATTTATGTACTAACAATTTCTTTTTTTTATGTTTTGAGGGGTCAACATGATATTAAGGTGACGGTTATTGACACTATTTTAACGATTGGTACTCCCTAATTAATGAAATTCTCTTTCCCACCCATTCTATCCAAGAACTACACATCTTTTGACATGTAGATGCAAGGTATCAATAAAATCCAAGAACTACACATCTTTTGACATGTAGATGCAAGGTATCAATAAAAACATGTAGATGCAGTCATTAACAAATTGTGCCTACACATTTCTGTGTTTCAATGCCATCTCTCAACATTCTAGAACTTGGTCTCTGCAATTTTCATGGATAAAAAATTTAGCTTCAATTTGTTTTTTCATATGATATTCTACTTCTACTCAGGATGCTAACACCCTTTTTTCGATTTCAGGAAGGTGGGCACTCTGAGTTACGTAATCATCATGGTGGGTATGCAAGGATCTCTCATCATTGGCTTTCTGCTGGTGGGCATCCGTCTCTCTGTTTCAGTGCCCATGCCCATGGCATCTGAGAGTTTCGGTTCCTCTCGTAAAGGGAAGGCCTTCGGCAGTAGAAATTCTTCTTTTAAAACATGGAGTGCAAAAGTGAAATTGTAGACTGAATAACATTGCACATTTTTCACGATCCAATTACAACCTTAAAATGACATTGCCATCTACCAGTCATCTGAATCTCGGAGAATTGTGTAGGGAAGGCCAGTTGAAGGAGGCGTTGCACATTTTGCTTTCTACACACCACCACCCTAGAGATTCCTTTACATATCTTCAATTATTGCAGACCTGCATTCTCAAGAATACCCTTTCACAAGGAAAAAAGGTACACTCTTTCATCGCTCAGAGGGGATTCGCATTTGTTTTATGGACAACTTTTCAGAATAAGCTTATTAACATGTATGTCAAGTGCGGGAGCTTGGTAGATGCGCGTAAAGCGTTTGATCTTATGACAGTACAAGATGTTATCTCATGGAATACGATTATTGCAGCATACCGAAGAATCGGGAATCCTCATGAGGCAGTCACCCTGTTTCACCAAATGCAACGAACAGGTCTCCAACCCGATCATATCACATTTGTTAGCGTACTCCCAGCCTTTGCCAAAATGGGAGCTTTGGAACAGGGCATTGATATCCACCAAAGCATTAAGGGTACGGGAATTTTGTCAAACGTTGTAGTGGTAACATCCCTAATAGACATGTATGCTAAATGTGGAAGCATGGACAAGGCACATGAGCTGTTTGACGGAATGCCTCGAAGAGATGTCATCTCATGGACTACAATTATTGCAGGATATGCACAAAATGGGTTTGTTGAAAAGGCCTTAGAAACTTTCAAGCAAATGGAATTGGCAGGTGTAAAGCCAAATTCGACAACCTTTGCCAGCATCCTCCCTGCCTGCGCCAAAATGGGAGCTTTGAAACATGGTATGGACATTCATCAAAGCATAACGGAAGGGGGATTTTCTTCAGATGTTGTAGTTTCAAGTTGCCTGGTAGACATGTATGCAAAATGTGGATGCATAGACAAGGCACGAGAATTGTTTGACAGAATTCCTCAAAGAGATGTGGTCTCATGGAATGCAATGATTGCAGGATATGTTCAAAATGAGTTTGTTGAAAAGGCTTTCGAAATTTTCAAGCAAATGCAATCGGCAGGCGTAAAGCCAAATTCTACAACCTTTGCCACCATCCTTCCTGCCTGTGCTAAAATGGGAGCTTTGGAACAGGGTATGGACATCCATCAAAGGATAACAGACGGGGGGGTTTTGTCAGATGCTGTAGTTGCAAGTGCCCTTGTCCACATGTATGCAAAATGTGGAAGCATAGGGAAAGCAAGTAAATTGTTTGATGGAATGCTTAAAAGAGATGTCGTTTCATGGAATGCAATGATTGTAGGATATGCACAAAATGGGCTTGTTGAAAAAGCTTTAGCAACTTTCAAGCAAATGGAGTTGGCAGGTGTAAAGCCAAATACGACAACTTTCGCCAGCATCCTTCCAGCTTGTGCCAAAATGGGAGCTTTGGAAAAGGGTATGGAAATCCATCAGAAGATAGTGGAAGGGGGATTTTTCTCAGATGTTGTAGTTGCAAGTGCCTTGGTAGACATGTATGCCAAGTGTGGAAGCATAGTTAAGGCACGTGAACTGTTTGACGAAATGCCTCAAAGAAATGTTGTCTCATGGAATGCGCTGATTGCAGGATATGTTCAGAATGGGTTTGGTGAAAAGGCCTTAGAAACTTTTAAGGAAATGCGACTGGTGGGTGTAGAGCCATACTCCTCAACCTGGGCCAGCATCATCCCTGCCTGTGCTCAAATTGGAGCATTGGAACTGGGAACAGCCATCCATCAAATCATAATTGAAAGTGGATTTTTTTCAGATATTATAGTTGGAAATGCTCTGGTCGACATGTACGCAAAATGTGGCAGCATGCATAAGGCACGTGAACTCTTTGACAAAATGCCTCAAAGAAATGTTGTCTCGTGGACTGCAATGATTGTAGGATATGCACAAAATGGATTGGTTGAAAAGGCTTTAGAAACTTTCAAGCAGATGCAAGCGGTAGGTGTAGAACCAAACTCAACAACCTTTGCTAGCATCCTTCCAGCCTGTGCCAAAATGGGAGCTTTGGAACAGGGTATGGACATCCATCAAAGCATAATGGAAGGTGGTTTTTTGTCAGATGTTGTAGTTGCAAGCGCCCTGGTAGACATGTATGCAAAATGTGGAAGCATAGACAAGGCACGTGAACTGTTTGACAAAATGCCTCAGAGAAATGTGGTCTCATGGAATGGCATGATTGCCGGATATGCGCAAAATGGAGTTTGCAAGGATGCTCTCAAAATCTTTGAATTAATGAAGCAGTCTGGAACACATCCTGACATTGTAAGCTTTGCTTGTGTTCTATTTGCATGCAGCCATGCAGGTTTAGTGGATGAGGGTTGTACATACTTCAGTCACATGAGTAACACTTACTGCATAACACCTACAGTTGATCATTATGTGTGCATGGTTGATCTTCTTGCCCGTGCTGGCTATCTTGACGATACCCTAACCTTTATCATTAAGATGCCAGCTAAACCTGTGGTGGTTGTGTGGATGTGTTTTCTTGGCGCCTGTAGAACACATATGAATATGGGCTTAGGAGTATTTACAGCGACACTTCTTTTTTATTTGGATCCTAAAAACGCTGCGACTTATGTTCTTCTCTCAAACATCTATGCAGACGTGGGCAGGTGGGGTGAGGTTCAAATGGTAAGGAGATTGATGAAAGATAGAGGAATTAAGAAAACCCCAGGATGTAGTTGGATTGAAGAACACAAAATGGTACATTCTTTTCGTGCAGGAGACAGGTCACACCCACAAACACAAGAGATCTATGCAAAGTTAGAGAAATTGGATTGGGAAATGAAGGCAGCAGGGTATTTTCCAGAGTCATCACATTCACTTAATGATGTGGAAGAAGAGGAAAAAGAATTGTTTCTCTGCCATCATAGTGAAAAGTTGGCAATTGCATTTGGTTTGTTAAACATACCCTCTGGAACTACTATAAGAGTTGTTAAGAACCTTCGAGTATGTGCTGATTGTCACACTGCAACGAAATTTATCTCCAAAATTGTTGGAAGAGAAATTGTCGTGAGAGATGTGAACCGTTTCCATCATTTTAAACAGGGACAGTGTTCTTGTGGAGATTTTTGGTGATGCTAAATGAAGCAATTTGAAAAATAGATTTACACTATAATGATATCCACTGTATCAAACCTATAGTAATCATGAAGGAATCGAGTTCTAATTTCAGTTTCTAACATTTTGAGTATTTGGCAATCTACACCATGATGTTGGCTTTCTAAAATTAGATGCATATGATGCAATGCAGATAACTACTTATATACACTGTTGGGGTATATATATAAAAAACAAATTTTATGATAATATGGATCTTTCATTCAATTGTTTGTTTTCAGAAAATATACATATGAATGGAATGAAAAGCTGAAGGAGGAGGTGGAGAATGGAATAAAAAAAGGCGAGGAGCACTTAAAATAAATGAAAAGATGTCTGACCAGCTGGAAATGGGAGACGAGGGCTCACGATCAACCTTTACCAGTTTGTATAGTTATTTTGTTTGGATTAATTGTATTATCTTTCATTCGTCTCAGGTTGACCATTTGAGATAAAATAATTTATAGAAGTGCATGTAAATTTTGTCTCATTTATGGCTAGCTATTTCTAATGATACTTCTAATTCTTTTGTTCGGTGAGATAGCTTATAGGATTTTGAATTCACAAATGTGTGTTCAGTTCTATTAGGAAATTTTTTTATAATTTATATTCAAAGTAGAAAATGTTAAAATTGATATTAACAAATATACATGAGACTTAAAAGACCCACATAATGGGGTTTTTAAATTGATGTTAGAGAGAAGAGAATAACATTTGTATAGATAAAAATAAAATCATAATTTATTGTAAATGCAAATTCATGGTATTGTAGAATTGTGCATAATTAGATTTAAATTTTGAAACTATGAAGATGAAATTTTGAAGGTGGTTGAGAAAGATCCAAGTAGGATGTTTCAAAGTATTTGGAGTGACAGTAGGTTTAAAATAAGGGAAACTTAAAAATATCAAATTAAGAATTTTAGAGAAATTGAGTAGGAGATATCATAGGATTAAAAAAGAAATTAGAATTATAATCATACGATGGTCAAATTGATCGCTTTATTTGTATATGTCAAACCTAACAAATGCCAATAAAGGTTAAATTCCATTTGATAAGAAATGAATTACATACCTAACTAATGTTAGTTTCATAATATGGTCAAATTGATCACTTTATTCGTATATGTCAAACCTAACAAATGCCAATAAAGGTTAAATTCCATTTGATAAGAAAGGAATTACATACCTAAGTTAGTGAAGACTAATTTCTGTATACCATGACATTAAGAATCTTCGATTTTTGTACTTGTTTCATTTCAAAATTTTATTATAGAGGATTCATTTTATAATTTTCAAAGACTTGTGACTCATGTGGCGAACAAATTTTGTTTGGTCGATTTTAAAATGTTAGATTGTTATCATAAGCATAGATGTTTGTATACAACAAACATAGGAGAAGATATTTTTTTGAAAGTAGAATAATGAACTTTAGTTCATCATTTCATGCAAATATATTTGATAAAATTTGTGCTTATAGGGAAACATACATTTCTTAGTCACAAGTCTTTCTAATGAGTGTACTCAATGTTTGCAATAGAAGAAGAGAATTTGATATAAAGTACCTCATGCATTCTTATGAAAGCTAAATCACTTTGTAATTGTCACTAATAATATCACTTAAGGTCTCAACATACATCTAAAATTATAAATGAATATTTAAATATATGCACTATAATAGTATGGCACATTTGAATGGAAGCAACTACATTGTCATTAATAACGAAAATATTTATGAAATAAACTCATAGATTACATTTAAAAGTGAGTAATATGGTAGTGGTTCTTTAAATAATAGGGTAAGTGTGACACTACCAATAATATTTATTATTAAGAAAATCATCAAAATTCTAGGCTATAAGATATGTCAATATTTAGGTTATATAAAGTTTATTGTTGCAAATATGTGAAATTGTCTGCTAAGCACTAATAGTGTAAATCACAAAAAATATGAGTCACATAAACACCACAAAGATTAATTAGAGTCATCTTAAGAAGTTTGAAATAGGACATTGTGACTTGCACCTTTTCCTTGACATCTAATAGGAAGAGTATTTGGGGATTATTCCAACCAATATCATGTGTGCCCAACATGTCTACTTTAATCTCCTTATTCTTAAGCTACATTTCTTAATATGAGTGAGAATTTATTATTGATAATTGTCCTTAGGCACCACAACACTTTGTTTATTGCAACAAGGAGGAACCATTATAAATGATGATAATGAATTCTAAATCCATTGGACTAGCTTGGATGAAGAAGTAAGGCCATAAGGAAGCACCTTGGTTATAGTTCATGTGTCTAGCCCTAGTATTTGAACAAGTCTAGAGATCTTACAAGTGTTAAGACTCTAATGCCATATTGAAAGCTGATGTTAAATTTGTGAATGGGCATTCAAAATCACATAATAGTCTCCTAACCTAAAACAAGAAAACATCAAAAAAATTAACAAAAATTATGATATTTTTATTTTCCTCTAAGTTAATATAACAAATTATTTCATGTTAGATGTATGAATCTAGGTTGTTATTTCATGTTTGAATCTATGTGACTTGTTTGGTTTAACCATTTTCATTAACATAGGTTGATAATATGTTATTTTATTGGTTCAACATTTTGGGTTGTTCTAATGATATAATGTGGTTCAATTAATTACACAACCTAATATCAATTTGATCTCAAAGATTAATATTGAGTTTTGGTTAAGATGTGATATTATTGCAAAAATGCACATGTACCTTACTTGGATTCATACTCTTTTTTGCTATTGTTATACAACTTTAGCTATTATATTATGCATACATACTTGATGTGTATATTGAGTGTGTAGATAAATGATAGATCAACAAAGATTAATTCAAAGATGGTTTATTTATGCATGTTTGCTTGTATAAACCATCTTATTCAAATTTCTAAGAAAGGATGTCCCACGTGTTAAACAAATAAGCCAACTATTTGAATCACTTATGGTTTTGGATTTTCCTTAATGTGTGAAACTTGTAAAATGGCTATCCTTTACATGTGTTGATATTAACTCAATAGTGCATTTTAGCTATGTTGGGACTCAAATATGCAATGTCTCTCTTGTTTGAGCCCCTTCCATTCTATGTGTTAATATTTTGACCCATTGTTAATAATCAATTTGAAAAAATCTAAATGTGTCATCTTGCTTATTTTTTGCCCTTGGATGTTGTATTAATCTATATCTTCATGTTTTAGCTAGAAATATGCATGTTACAAAACCTTGAAGTTTGGCTATGTGTTGATTTTTTAGAGATTCTAGAGTTTCAAGGTTGTTCATTCATGCATACCTTCCCTACCAATCCCAACTACATCCTTCAATACTTCAAAAATTAGTTAAGTCGTATTTGTTGCTTTGTTAAAGTTTTAGGGTCGCTCATCCCTACATGTCTTTCCAATTACTCCCAAAAATCTTCCTTGATAATAGGCCTCTTTAATGTCTTTTAGTCACCTTGGTTATATGTTAAATCCTTCAAGGAATACTAAACTTGCTTTTCTTTTTTCATAATTAGGACTACCATTAACAACTATATTATAATTATTAATGAAATGATAGATATTTTCACATATATGTGTTTATTGGTAATAATGTATTAGATATTATGATTTATCTTTTTGTTGAATTTGTGAAGAAGCTAACATGTTTTGTAGTAAGAAACACAATCCAGACTTTCTATAGCTAAGCAATGCACAAGAACAATAATGCTCCTATAGTTGCATAGGCCATAGATCTGCAACGCTAAGCACAATGAGCAATGAGGTGGTCACTAAAGTTGTAATATCATAACCCTACTCCTAGTATATAGCTTAAGAATTTAATATTACTAATATTGTTTTATCATACATTCACCTTAGTCATAAAACTTTCTTTGTGACGAATGAAGAACTACTCTAGGACTGTATTTCTATTTTGTAGTTATGTATTTTCATGAAATAATCATCTTCCTAATTCTTAGGAATTAGTGATAGAGTCCTCGATAGTTAGAATAGTTAATCTAATAAATGTGATGAGATAAATAATAGATTAGATTGATCATCTTTTACTTTTATCATTTTGTAGGTACCTTTTTTTTTCATTATCAGTAGGCGAATTCTTGTAAGTTGATTATTCTCATGAATGAAGGAATACATGCATGAAACATCTATGAAGAAGTAACTATATTTGATTTTTTATATTAGCAAGTGCACTTAGCCAAGTTTAGGCCCACTTGAGGTAATGTGTCATTCATAATTAGTTTATAATATTATTGTGACTTATTGTTGCTTAGTTTATTCAATAACGTAGATTCATTGTTCTTGTAGCAACTAGTTAATTGTGCATAATGTGTATGCCTTCAACTGGAAATTAATATTTATATTTTTAATTTATTCTTAGTAATAATTATCATTTTTGGCAATTCATTTATTATCTTAGAATTTTTTTTATGATTTTTTGTAATTTAAAAGTAAGACAAGAAAATTGATGCATAGGATAAGAGATCCCTTCAAAATATTTCTTCTAGCTAATACCACTAGAAGGAGCAATTCAACCATCATGGAAGAAATAAGAGGACAACCAAGTGGTAAACACTATCTTGAAAACGATCCGCCTCATCAATCTCCACCATCAATTCCTACATCTAGTTCTATATCCATATTTCCAACTTCTTCATCCCCTAGTGGATCTCATCATACAATGGGAGGCTTGGGAAATGCAAACCAAGAAAATGAAATTGCTACATTTCACTTCCCTATCATTAACCAAGAAATGAATGCCACAATTAAAAATATAGCTCTCTCTACCCTTCCCAATTTTCATGGCCTTGTGATAGAATACCCAAACACATTTTTGTTTGAATTTGATGTCCTCTATCAAAGTTATGACTATACAACAGATGCACATAGAGTGAAATTGTTTCCTACTACACTTAAGGCATCAACATTAAGATGGTTTATGGGGCTTAAGATGCAATGGATACTTAGGATACCATGAAGTAGAAGTTCAAATTGTAGAAATACAAGGACTATTGTAAAGGATGGGACATGAGGGGATATGACATCTTCACCATGAGCCAAACTGAAGATGAACCTCTAGAGAGCTATATTAAAAGGTTTGTATTTTGTTTACAAAAATCTAAACAAAACCTATTTATAGGGGACTCTTTGAAGATAATCTCCCAAAGACGTGTCAATGAAGAGTGTTTAGATTCCTTGGACCGTACTGGATCAAGTGATATATCCCAGATTCCTTATAAATATGTTTGTCATCTTTAGGAAAATTATTTAAGGAAAATAATTTGAATAAAACCTACATCTTAAGAACACTTACTACTACAACAGTTGCAAGATTTTCAATGATGGATTTCAATAACCTATTAAAAGACACGAAGCATGATATTATCAATCATATTTCAACTCAACTTGATACATTACACACCAAAAAAAATAAGATACCGAATTTGTGTTGACAAAGTACTATCCCTACAATCACTAGAAGAAAATAAACTATAAGTGCAAGTGTGTGGTGAGCATTGAAGAGAAGCATGACAGACTAGATTTTTGAAAGTGATCAAGGATGAAGATGGCCAAGAATTTTATCTAGCCTAGAGGAAACCATGGAAACAAAGACAAGGTATTACCAAAGATCCATTATCTTATAATACTCCATTTTCAATTTCATTTGTAAACGATTCTCCATGGTATAATCAATGTCCACCTACTTGGCCAAAGTATAGGCCTTATTATTGGGTATCTTGACAAGGAATATGGAAAAAATAACATCACTAGCCTTAAGCCAAAATCAATACCTTCCAAATCTACATAGCCATAGCACCAATGGTAGGGTATCCAGCCTTGTTTGAATCAAAATATTGGCTACCCTCAACAACAACAATCATTACATGCACAATAAGCCATTATAACTAATTTTTTTTTACACCTATACCAAATCCACCAAGAGTTACTCAAATACTAGCCTAGCCAACATACAATCCTAATAGTAAACCTATTCAATAAGTTGTTACTAATTTTGTCTAATTTGTACTTACATTGTTGATATAGCAATGTGCACCTTCACTCGGGAAAAAACCTTGCCCACACCTAAATCTCACCTAATTATAGAAATTCACTTTGGGGATCCTACAAATAATGATAACCTATAGTCAAACCAACCTATTCATCCACTTAAGCAAGAAAAGGTTACTAGTTTAGACCCTCCATTCCTAGAAAGGATGGAGATTAAAAAGTATGAGCCTCAACCAAAATGTGACTTCCTTGGCTAATTGAAGAATATCTGTGTCAAAATCACTTTCTTTCAAGCTATTAAGGATGTGCCAATCCATATTAAGACCATTAAATAATTATGTCTTAAAAATAAAGGGAGGAAGCAAAAAGATCCCCAAAATTTCCATGTTATAAAAGAATAAATGAAAGCCTTAGAGAAGAATAAAACATGGGACTTGGTAGAACTTACAAAGGGTAGGAAAGGTGTTGGTTGCAAATGAGTCCACAAAAAGAAGAATGGTGTTGATGATAAAGTTGAAAGGTACAAGGAAAAAATGGTAGCAAAAGGATATTCTCAGAAGGAAGGTATCGATTTTCATGAATTTTTTTCATTATTTGCTAAACTTGTTTCTATTCGGGTTATATTAGCACTAGTTGCATTGCTTGATATTTAGTTAGAGTAGTTAATGATAAAATTATAAGACACTGAGAGGGGGGGAGGGTGAATCAGTGCAAGCAAAAACAATATAAATCTGATCACCACTTTAACTAACTTGAAAATCAATATGCATGCAAGAAATATAACTGTAGACACTTAAAAATAATTATTTTAATTATTTTTTAATTCCTCACATAATTAATTAATTAATTATGTTAATTAAAATTCTTCTCAATATTAATTAAATATAATTAATATTGTCACTATAGCATATGATTGATTTATTTAATAAATCAATCCCTTTCTTTATTCTTCTAAAAAATCAAATCCTCACAAATCTTCCTCTTAGCTAATTAATTTCAATTAATTAGTTAACCTACACGATTCCTACAAATCATCTTCTTAATTCATCATTAACCTAATAAATTCTTCTAGAAACTCCCTAAACTCACTTAACATTATTCTTTTAGTCAAATTCTCCTACAAATATAAATCCCATCTAACATTTCCTCTAATTCCCCTCCTAATGAGTCGTTAATGGCTAATCATCATGATTAGCCACAAAGTCAACTCTTTGTCCTTTCATCTAGCCACTAGCTTTAAATGCTCTTTTTCTAGATGAATGTAAGATTTTCGAAATCTCACATTCCTCTAGGCATTTCCCTCTCCCAAGGAATTTTTAATTCCTTTTTATTCTTCTAATCCCCATAATATCCGTTTTTGGAGAATTTTTAATTCCTCAAATGCATCTTGTAGAGTGTGGAGATACGAAATGCCTTTAAGGCATATTTCTTGGTCTCCACACCCTCTCTTGGACCTTGTGTGACCTCACAAGTAAATCTTAGCCCTTCATCTCCAATTCATCCTAGCCATCCGTTTTCCTCTCCTCTTCCTATAAAATAGGGTTCCATCCCTTCATTCAAAACATCTTGAAATTCAGTAAGCTTATGCTGCCCTTTTGAGCCTAGGAAATCATCTTGGCAACTTGATCATCTCATCCTTATCATTCATCCTTATCATTTGTGCACAATATTGGAGAGCCATCCACATCCAGCAATCAAAGGAGCACATCAAGTGGAGAATTATCAAGGGGCGCCTTCACTTCATCAAGCTCAATCCAAAGGCGAAGGTAAAATAGCAAGGTGAAATGGTCTTTTTATGATATTTTAGCATTCTGCATGTTTATTTCGTTATGTTTTGATCAATTTACCTTTCAAATCTATTTTTCCCTCTTCATTTTGGCACGCCCGGTGGGACTCACGTCCCTGAGAACTAATGTTATTGTTTTTTTTAAGGTTTTTGTGAGTTGTGAGACACAGGTTCCAGAATAGCGCGACTGCAGAAAAAAAAAAAAAAAAAAAAAAAAAAAAAAAAAAAAAAAAATATATATATATATATATATATATATCTTTTTCGCAGGTTCCAGAATCGTGGCTCTACATTTCTGCACGATAGCTCCTCCTTATTTTGTTCTATTTCTTTCTTTTTTTTTCTGTTTCTGTTGCAGCATGACAGCTCTGTTTTCTGATTTGTTATTTGATTTGTTGTCTGTTCTGTTTTAGTATAATCTGTGCAAAAGTAGGAGAGTATGCTCTTGTCTATATAGACAATCAGAAATCCAGACTTTTCACTTTTCTATTCTGTTTAGCACGACTGTATGCTCTGACCGCAGGAAAGTGTGAAAATAGGAGAGTATGCTCTTGTCTATCTAGACAATCAGAAATCCGGACCTTTGACACTTTTCTATCTGTGTAGTGCTACTGTCTGCTTTTTTAATCTGTCTGAAAATTTTAGGCGCTAACTGTAGTCTGCATTTAATTTATTTATTTCCTGTATCTGCTCTGTTTAAATATAATCTGTCGGCCCGCAGGAAAGTGTGAAAGTAGGAGAGTATGCTCTTGTCTATCTAGACAATCAGAAATCTAGACCTTTGACATTTTTATTTTATTCTGTTTAGTGCGACAATTTTCTCTATTAAATCTAGGGTTTCTCTCTGCTCTGTTAAATCTAGGGTTTCTGTTTTGTTAAATTTAGGGTTTCTGTTCTGTTAAATTTAGGGTTTCTATTCTGTTTTTTCGCCATATCTTCTTTATCTTGACTTCATTTCCCTTCAAACTTCACCATATTCTCTACATTGCCATTTTCCACATTTTCTTCCTTTGAGGCCTTATCTCAAAAATCCACTTTTTGAAGCCCAAAATCCCATATTTCTCTATTTTTAGGGTTTGCCATAACTTCTTCCCTTTTCATCCAATCACCTCCAAATTTTTCCCATATTATCCATCTTCAACTTTTGCTTCTTTGTCCCTCTTGGACAAATTTTCCCATTCCTTCATCTCTCCTCCAAAATCCCCATTTTTTCGCTTGCATATCCTTTAGAAAGTGGTAAAAACCTAGTCAAACCCCATTTACCCATCAAAGCTTTCTTCAAATCCACATTTGTCATTAGTAAAAAAGTTTTTATTGATGTTTTTCTATTTATTCCCAAAAAATATAATAAAAATTAATATTTTTGTCATTTTGTTGATTTTTTGCAGGACGCTTGTTGAAGACTATTTTTCCAAACTACTAATCAAGTTGTTTTGCAGGACGCTTTTTGAAGACTCCATTTTCCAAACTACTAATCAAGTGGTTTTGCAGGTTGCCTAGCTGATTCAACCAAATATTGTGCATTTATTTAAATTAGGCACCTAGATATTAATTAAAATGGAATGAACCATTGTCTTATGTGTCTTTAAGAAAAGCGTAAAGGTAGGAAAGTATGCTCTCGTCTTACTAGATGATCATAAATCCAGACCCTCCAACCTTTTCTTGTTTGATTGTGTGTTTATCTCTAGTGGGCCTGTCCTCCCAACTTTCTCTTTGAGAAGGTAAGAGGGGAACGACCCAAGTGAGTACACCCGAACCTGGGGTTCCCAACTCACTATAATAAATAGGCCATTGACTACGAAAGGGTTCATGGTTGGGGCTATATGAGAGTTCACTCTCACATTGGGTGCTTAGTAGGATCCTAGAGATCTCAATCATGCTTGCGTGACTACTAAGTTCTTGGTGCTTTGTTGGGCTATAGGCCTCAATTGCGCTTGCGCGACTTCGAAGGGTAGCTCCTAACGGTAAGACTTACTAAACACCTTGTTCATAGTGGCCAAAAACCCTCTAGTCATTGGTGCAGGAGGTCGGACCTCTGAAGCAGCCCATATTCTTACGGCCCTTAGTAGAGACACAAAGTTCACCATGAGGAGTTTTCATGGGAATTGATGCTTGGCTACCCTGAGAAGTGAGTGTCGTGGAGGGGAGTCAGTGGGGTCAAGCATCTAAGTGTCCGCTCTGGGTAAGCGTAGATGGGAAACCAATTGGGATTCAATGACTATTGTCCTTGCCAGCCTTAAGAATGTTGTATATGAGCATGAGTGTCTTTGAGATAATATGCATTTAATCATTGTGTTTGCTTTGTTTGATACATATTTGCCAAGAGTAGACTAAAAACACATCACTATCCCCAAAAAACTTTGTAAAAATATTTGTCAAGACACAAACAAATTGTCCTAGTTATTACCCACACCAAGTTCAAAATTGCGTCAAAACTCCGTCCGTCCCATTTTTCATAAGCCTAAGAGAGAAGCTAAGAGTTTATCCTCTACGTCAACATTCAAGTTTGTCCTTTGAAACACCTACTATCATCCAAATCAGGGTGGTCATATCCCTTCATACAACTTGCCATTTAAATAGATCCTTCATGTTCATGCCAAAGACAACCTAGTCATCAAGTTTTCTTCTAAACCATCACTACCATACCTTCTTCATCAATCATCCTCAAATTTCTTAAGTCCTTTCATCCTCAAATTTCTTAAGTCCTTTCATCACAAATTTCTTAAGTTCTTTCATCCACAAATTTCTTAAGTCCTTTCATCCTCAAACTTCTTAAGTCCTTTCATCACAAATTTCTTAAGTCCTTTCATCCTCAAATTTCTTAAGTCCTTTCATCACAAATTTCTTAATTCTTTTCATCCTCAAATTTCTTAAGTCCTTTCATCACAAATTTCTTAAGTTCTTTCATCCACAAATTTCTTAAGTCCTTTCATCCCAAATTTCTTAAGTCCTTTCATCACAAATTTCTTAATTCTTTTCATCCTCAAATTTCTTAAGTCCTTTCATTCTCAAATTTCTTAAGTCCTTTCATCACAAGTTTCTAAAATCCTTCCATCACAAATTTTCTAAGTCATTTCATCACATTTTTCCTAAGTCTTTTCATCACAAATATCGTGTATGGTTGCAACTCAATCCCAAAAGAAAAAGATGGCTGATCAACAATATGGCATGCCAGACATTGGTGTCCTATATGAAGATCCCACGCAAGATCATACACAAAGTGGGCAACCAAGCGATCAAGATCAAAGCCAAAATCTTGACATGGTTAACCAAGATGAACTTTGTCCAGAAGTGCAAACTTTCCTAGCAGATTCTTATAACCAAGAGATGATAGAAAAGTTTATTAAACACAATCCTATTGCACTTCTAAAAACTCTTCTTGAACATGGAGCTCAACTTCCACCTGAATTTAATAGATCCGCTCTCGTCCAACAACCACAAGGAGACCTCGCTCCCACACAAAGTGCTGCACCTACTATTCAAACTCAATCAATTGCAACCCCATCAATCATCCAAGCCCAATCAATGCCACCCGCGACACCTCCCACCATGATCTCCATCCCGCCTTCTTCCTCCTTACCATCCATACCACTATCAAATCCAATCTCATCCATTCTCCAACAAACTTCTATACCACCTCCTTCTATTCAACCACATATTTCTATTCCACAAACTTCCCTTTCTCCCAACAATGTCGCAAATTTTATCCAGACCGCATTCAATCCCGTCACAACAGTTGGCGGATCGCAACCAACTATCACACGAACCCCAGCAACATCGGTCATCACATCCCACGTTCCCACTTCCTCATCATATCAATATATTGGTGGTGGTGCACCTTCTTTAGTTCATCCAATTCTTGGGGCAGATACAATTCATCAATATCAAAGTCCACAACAAGACCTCATCAAGGAAATTCAAGACATGAAGAATATCATCAAAAACATGAAAGAAAAGACTAATAAAAGGAAAGCTTACTCATTCGAAGAGTTTTTCCCTTGTCCTTATGACCCATCTATATCAGTTGCACCGTATCCCCCGGGATTTGAGATCCCTAAATTCACCAAGTATTAAGGCAAAGGAGACCCCCGCGACCATGTCCGCGAATTCCACATCTTATGCCAAGAAGTCTCCTATAGTGACCTTTATCTTCCCAGACTCTTTCCCAAGAGTCTCATGGGAGACGCCCTGACATGGTTCTCATCTTTACCACGAGGTTCCATTGTCTCTTTTCCAGACTTGGCAGAAAAATTTGTGGCCCACTATGCATACAACATGGGTAATGATGTTTCTATGATGGACCTATGTAATACAAAACAAAGGCCTGGAGAAACCTTCGCCCTACAAAGATGGCGACATTTTATCAAAAAATTCCAGTGGGACATGCCAGAACAACATCAAATTGAACTATTTCAAAAGAACTTGGTGCCTGAACTTTCAAGACCTTTAATATCTCAATGTATCAAATCCTTCCAAAAATTGACCGATAAGGGCCTCGCCCTCGAATGTGTCTTGTTGGAGGAAGCAACCTTGAAACATTACCAGAAGTCATCACAAAGTTCTTCCTCTTATCATAATGACAAGCCAAAATTCTGGGCTAAAAATAAAAACATGGTCAATGATGGTGTAATTGATGTGAAGCGGGTCCAAATCGTGGCCACTCCCCCAAAATCCACCACCAATATTCATCAATTCAACAATAAAAATAATTCAAATCAATCTAAAAAACCTCACAACAATGTCTCAATCCAAGGATGACCACCCCGATCGAATAACAGGACTCCAAGAGATTTCACTCCTCTTGCTGAGCCTATTGAAGTGGTGTTTCAAAAACTTGTCCAAGCAGGTATAGTGGTTTTTTCAATCACTCGCCCGTTTGATCCCAATCAGCCTAAACCAAGATGGTATAATGAAAATGAGTATTGTGAATACCATCGTATCAAGGGACATGATACATGAAAGTGTATGAAACTGAAGATCTACATACAAGATCTCATTGATAGAGGTGAGATTGAGGTAGCAAATGCAAAACCTAGTAATAACAATGACAAACTCAAAATGTACCAAGAACCCTTCCCAAAACATGATAAAGGAAAAGGCTCATCATCTAACGTAATGGATTATGACTATGCTAATCACGTAACTGGTTTTGATTTTTTAGTAAGTCGCATTGAACCTGCAGACAATCATGTCAATGTCATAACCATCCAAGGAGTTAATCCTCCTTCTTCCCAAAGCAGACCAAACCCGGCTAGAATAGTCATTCAAGGTGCCACACCTTCCACCTCCCATTTCCAGAATGACTGTAATGCAACTACACGCCGAGGAAGAGTCACCATCCAAGGAGTTCCTCCCCCACCAAACCCTCCACCCATGTCTTCCACCCACCGATATGACCTCCTTGATCAACTTGGGAAGACACCCACGCAGATCTCCATTTTGGAACTTCTCAAGACTTCTCCAGTCCATAAAGAAATTTTGGAACAAGCCCTTCTCCAATCACGCGTTCCTGATAACATCAATGCCACCCAATTTCAAACCCTCATTGGAAACCTTGTTGCCCAGCAACACATTGTATTTAACTCCAAAGATGCTCCCACAGATGAGGACCATAACAAACCTTTGCACATCGAAGCTCTCATCCACAAACACAAGGTCAAACGTATCCTGATAGACGGTGGATCCGGGCTTAATCTGTGTACATACAAATTGATAAAACAATTGGGACTTTCTGAGGATCTGATAGACACATCAGGAAGGATCACAATAAAGGCATATGATGATGTAGAAAGAATTTCAAAGGGCGTGATCACCTTACCTCTTCAAGTGGGCCCCATTACAATTGAAACCCCTTGCCAAGTACTAGATCTTGATCTCCCCTACAACATTCTCCTCGAGAGGCCATGGATTCATTCCTTGCAGGCCGTACCTCCACCTATCACCAATGCATTAAATTCCCTTATAATGGAAGAGTGATCACTATCAAAGGTGATCCCCAACCTTTTCAATATTGCAAACTATTAGAGGGGAAGCATCTGTATCATTTCCCACTAAATAGACCTTCGCCAACACTTCCATCTGACACATCAAATGTTGCCTCCACATCATCCCAACCAAATAATCAAATCAAGATCTTGGATAATGGCTGTGGAGAATACAAATTGGAGGACGTCTTATTAATAGGAAACCTCCCTCTCTCTCCTAAGTCATTTGACAAACCAAAAGAGCTAAAAAAGGACCCGAAACCAGTCATGCAATGCCAAAGCACCACCTTCCAGCAATGGGGCCCACTTGATAACGAGAACCTCAAAGCATATATCTCTTCATGGCTGTACCGGGAAGAGGACGATGATCCAACAAGAATATCCAAAGAAATGTATCCAAAGCATTTGCCATAGTTGAAAAAATGGGTTACAAAGGACACGGTCTAGGACCAGAGGAGAAAGGAAGAAAAGCACCCATAAATCCTATCTCCTACAGATACAACAGAGGCTTGGGGTACACCCCGGTGCCTAAGATTACTATCGCTGGTGCCCCTTCTAGTCCTTCTTTGGATATCGAAAGCGCTGACGAAGAGGAATTCCATGAAATGCCTTATGAATACGAGAAAGATACCTTCTTCGATGCTTACATCAATACCATCACCCCCGTAACCCCTCTCACTTCACATGAGCTACATCTTGTCCATCCTGAACTCATTGACTGGGGCCAACAAGACAAACCCAATTTAGATATATGCGTCGATGATAATGCTCTCATTGCTCTCCTAACAACGCAAAATATGGAAGACGGTAATAGAATTGAGGGTATTCAACTACACGAAAAGGGATACTTTGGTAGTCAATTCAATGCCCTTATCCACAAAAAAGATAATAAAAGAAAAAGATATGATTTCCTAGGTGAAAACCTCCTTGAGGCGCCTTTGGATGAACAAGAAATAAAAACAAAGGGCATATCTGAAAGTAAAAACCTGGAAAAGGCACTTGATGATGATGGATTTGACCTCCCTACCATTGGTTACCTTCCACAGGACAAATCAAATTTGTTGATAGAAGAAACAGATAGCATCAACATGGGCACTGAAGTCATTCCAAAAAATGTGCTCATTGCCAAATCCCTCACCGAAATCCAGAAACAAGACTTCATCAACTTCCTTACAGAGGTTAAAATCAATTTTACATGGTCCTATTCTGATATGCTAGGGTTGGATCCTGCCTTGGTGGTTCACAATCTCGTCGTCCGCCCAGATGCAAAACCTGTAAAACAAAAACTCTGCAAAATGCACCCGCATATTGCTCTCTTGGTCAAGGCAGAACTTCAAAAGTTGTTAGACGTAGAATTTATCAAACCCATAGACTACGCTGAATGGGTCTCCAACATTGTGCCTGTCGAAAAACTTGCTGGGGGCATCCGCATTTGCACAGATTTCCGAGATCTAAATATAGCTTGTCCTAAAGATGATTTCCCGCTCCCAAACATAGATATGATTGTGGATCTTACAACAGGACATGAAATGCTATCGCTAATGGATGGGTTTTCTAGATACAACCAAATCAGGATAGCAGATGAGGATCAGCATAAAACCGCATTCACAACACCATGGGGTACTTTCTGTTACTGGGTCATGCCTTTTGGCCTTAAAAATGCTGGAGCTACATATCAACGGGCAATGACAACAATTTTTCATGACCTCTTGCACAAAATTATGGAGGACTATGTGGATGATCTGCTAGGCAAATCCAAGATAAGACAAGAGCACATCCCTATTCTAAAACAGATCTTCAAAAGATTGGAAAAATACAAGCTGCGCCTAAATCCTAAAAAGTGTGTGTTTGGCGTCACACTGGGAAAACTACTAGGATTCATTGTTTCCCACAGAGGCATTGAGGTTGATCCCGCAAAAGTAAAAGCTATTATGGAAATGCCTCCGCCAAAAACTCTCAGACAACTACGTAGTCTCCAGGGAAAACTCCAGTCTGTCAGGCGTTTCATTTCACAGCTAGCCGACAAGTGCCATCCATTTGCACATTTGTTACGTAAAGACACAAAATTCAAATGGGATTGCCTCTGTCAAAAGGCCTTTGAAAAATTAAAAGAATATCTAGCATCACCTCCAGTTTTGATGCCACCTACCCCTGGAAAACCCCTCATTTTGTACATATGTGCTACTACAATGGCATTGGGGGCATTGCTGGCGCAAACAGATGATCAAGGGAAGGAACACGCCATTTACTACATCAGTCGGATGCTAGTAGGATATGAACTCAACTACACCCCCATTGAAAGAGCATGTTTGGCATTAGTATTCAGCACACAAAAACTACGACACTATATGCTAAACAACAAGACAAAATTAATTGCTAAAATTGATCCACTTAAATATCTCCTGTCAAAAGCTACTCTCATTGGTAGAACGGCTAAATGGGTCATGCTCTTAAGCGAGTTTGACATTGAATATGTGGACAGAAAGGAAATCAAGGGACAAGTCATTGCAGATCAACTGGCTGAAGCTCCACTTCCAAGCGACCATCCTCTTCTCACAGAATTACCAGATGAGTTCATTATGACTGTTACCACATCCTCCACATGGAAATTGTATTTTGATGGCTCCTACACTCAAAATGGATCGGGGGCAGGAATATTGTTGGTCACACCTCAAGGAGATGGCATCCCCAAATCATACAAGATAGCCTTTGCATGTACTAATAACATAGCAGAATATGAGGCCCTCATCACAGGTTTACGCTTGGCTATTCATTGGAAAATAAAGGAATTACAAGTCTATGGCGATTCCCAGCTCGTCATAAAACAAGTCAATGATGAATACTAGACAAAAGATGATAAACTCCTTCCCTACCATACCATGGTTGAAGATCTTAAGCAACATTTCACGGCAATCAAGTTTGATCAAATCCCATGAACAAACAATAGGGCTGCAGATGCAATGGCCACCATTGGCTCCCTCCTTCAAATGCCAGCACATAGTCAGAAGTGTGAGTTCTTGGTCAAGCAATTGTTTATACCGGCATACGACCTACCAGAATCTGAAATGGTGTGTGTTCTTGTTGGTCTAGAGTCCCCTTGGTACCAAGAAACCTTCGCTTTCCTCAAAGACAACACCATTCCCCCACATCTCACCAAAACCCAACAACAAACTTTCATCCACCGATATGCCCGTTACACCATCCTTGCAGACACCTTGTTCAGAAGGCATTTTGATGGTTCCCTCCTAAAGTGTTTAGATAAACAAGAAGCCGAATGGGCATTACGCGAAGTACATGAGGGCATCTATGGGGCACACTCAAGTGGACTCACATTGGTTAAAAAAATTTTGAGAACAGGATACTATTGGCCTAAAATGGAAGAAGATGCATACAACTATGTGAAGAAATGCATCCCTTGCCAGCAACATGGTGACAAGATTCATGCACCATCACAAAAATTGCAGCCATTCATTACACCATGGCCCTTCTCGCAGTGGGGGCTCGATCTCATTGGGAAAATCCACCCTTCATCTTCCAACGGACATAAATTCATTATCACCGCCACCGAATACTTCACCAAGTGGGTAGAGGCTATCCCTCTTACTTTCACCACCGGCAAGCAAATATCCAAATTCATCTTGAACTACCTAATCTGCCGATATGGCATCCCAAAAGTTATCATCATAGATAATGGTAAACAATTTAAAAACGAGGATGTCAAAGAACTCTACCAAAAATTCAACATCCAACACCGCTTCTCCACTCCATATTATCCCCAAGGCAATGGCCAAGCTGAGGCTTCTAATAAAACCCTAATAAAAATCCTCAAAAAGACAGTCAATAAAGCGGGCCATGATTGGCACCTCCAAATCCATCTTGCATTGTGGGCCTACCGCACCTCCATCCACACCCCCACAGGCGCCACTCCTTATTCCCTAGTATTTGGTTCTGAAGCTATCCTTCCCCTTGAGATCGAGGTCCCCTCTCTAAGGGTATCGCTGCAAAACATCCTACTAGAGGAAGAATACAGAATTGCCCGCTTACAAGAGCTAGAATTGTTAGATGAAAGGCGCCTCAAGGCCTTGAATCATCTCCGGGTATATCAAAACCGTCTGCGCATGAGTTATCATAAAAAAGTCAGAACCCAAGAATTCCAAGTTGGTGATCTTGTCCTCATGGAGAATCAGAAAAATCTACAAGAACGAGAAAAGAAAGGCAAGTTTGAGCCTAACTGGCTTGGACCATATGTAATCACAGCGAAATATGGATCAGGAGCTTATCAGTTGGCTACTCCTGAAGGCGATCCTTTGGATGATCCGATGAATATCATGCACCTCAAAAGGTTTTATGCTTAGTCCTCAGAAAGTCTTAAATTGTCAAAAAAAAAAAAAAAAATGAAAAAAAAAAAAAAGATCCTTAAAAAATTGTCACTTTGGTGCAAACCTGGCAAACAGGCACCTTATGATACAAAAAAATTAAAAAAAAAAAAGAAGAAAAAATCAGAATAAAGAAAGAAAAACAATTCGTGGCGCTATGGGCAAGTATCTTGGTGAAAACCTCTGTGCGGGTGCCAAGGTAAATAACCGGATCCACTGTCTATCAAGTTGATACTACAAATCATCTGCCATCCAGCCCACCCATGCACAACATTCCTTCTTTTTTGCCTCCCAATAAAACATGCGTATGATGATGAGTCTTCGCTTAAGTCATGAACAAGAAATGTCCCAGTGAAATTGAGCTTTCATGCCTCTGTATAAGCTTCAAGAAGTCTTGAGAAACAATCCCAAGTCCATCCTAGTTCTACTCTTGGCAAGAGGTATCATTTGGTCGCAAGGAAGAGACTTGTTAGATTTTGTTAGATTTTTTCATATAGGCTTGCATCTTTTGCCCTACAAATGCCACCATTTACGACTGCCTGAGTTCTTCCATATCCAGGTATGTTATGATAGGTGCATACTGGGTTATATTTCATAGTATGGTATGTTTTGGATCCTTCTTGTATAAACCGGCGACTTGGTACTAGTGTTTATCAACACTTACCTTCTCGTATACAAGAGGTATCGGTGTGTTTGAGGGTTTCCTTGCACAAACCCACAACTTTGGATTAGTGTTTCTTAACACTTGCATTGTTGTGTGCAAGAAATTCCCATTTGTCTACAGAGTCAGTCCACGCCCTGGGTTTCTCATGGCATCCTGATTTCTATAAGCAGTGGTGCAAGTCACTCAGGGCAACATCAAATTAGGTTGGCTCTCCACATTTGTTGTACACAAAATCTCACCATCATTCCATCAAATCCTAAACTCAATAATTCCAGGGAGTTCTCAATTGCCCCCATTTTCCTCCATGGTCTCGCATCTCTTATTCTTCTTTCCAAATACCTCACGACTACTTCATATATCTTCCTCATTTATCCCTTCCACCCTAATTTTTCTTCCTTTATTTTTCTTTTTTTTTCCTCACATAATCAATTCTGATTCTAATCATGTCTTATATAGGATGAATCCTTCCTGAAACCAAACGTTGTGATCTGATCATGTCTTATACAGGATGAATCCTTCCTGAAACCAGACGTTGTGATCGATCATGTCTTATACAGGATGTATCCTTCCTGAAACCAGACATTGTGATATGATCATGTCTTATACAGGATGAATCCTTCTTGAAACCAGACGTTGTGATCTGATCATGTCTTATACAAGATGAATCCTTCCTGAAACCAGACGAGCTGATCATGTCTTATACAGGATGAATCCTTCCTGAAACCAGATGCTCTGATCATGTCTTATACAGGATGAATCCTTCCTGAAACCAGACATTCGTTGTGATCGATCATGTCCTATACAGAATGAATCCTTCTTGAAACCAGACGTTGTGATCAATCATGTCTTATACAGGATGAATCCTTCCTGAAACCAGATGCTCTTATCATGTCTTATACAGGATGAATCCTTTTTGAAACCAGACGTTGTGATCAATCATGTCTTATACAGGATGAATCCTTCCTGAAACGAGACACTTTGATCATCTTTGTCTTATACAGGATGAATTCTTCTTGAAACCAAACTGAATCTAGATCTTATCAATCGAATCAAATCAAATCTATCGGGATATCAATTTCGCAAAACTCCAAAGATCAAATACCTCAATTGATCTCCCGAGGGGGCATCACCATACCATAATCTATAAATCAAGAGCCGGGGCATCCTATCGAACCAATATCAACATCAAAACAAGATTATTCTTTGAATCAATGCGTCATCACACCTCGCTTCAAAGAGGGGCAAAATGTAGACACTTAAAAATAATTATTTTAATTATTTTTTAATTCCTCACATAATTAATTAATTAATTATGTTAATTAAAATTCTTCTCAATATTAATTAAATATAATTAATATTGTCACTATAGCATATGATTGATTTATTTAATAAATCAATCCCTTTCTTTATTCTTCTAAAAAATCAAATCCTCACAAATCTTCCTCTTAGCTAATTAATTTCAATTAATTAGTTAACCTACATGATTCCTACAAATCATCTTCTTAATTCATCATTAACCTAATTAATTCTTCTAGAAACTCCCTAAACTCACTTAACATTATTCTTTTAGTCAAATTCTCCTACAAATATAAATCCCACCTAACATTTCCTCTAAGTCCCCTCCTAATGAGTTGTTAATGGCTAATCATCATGATTAGCCACAAAGTCAACTCTTTGTCCTTTCATCCAGCCACTAGCTTTAATTGCTCTTTTTCTAGATGAATGTAAGATTTTCGAAATCTCACATTCCTCTAGGCATTTCCCTCTCCCAAGGAATCTTTAATTCCTTTTTATTCTTCTAATCCCCATAATATCCGTTTTTGGAGAATTTTTAATTCCTCCAATGCATCTTGTAGAGTGTGGAGATGCGAAATGCCTTTAAGGCATATTTCTTGGTCTCCACACCCTCTCTTGGACCTTGTGTGACCTCACAAGTAAATCTTAGCCCTTCATCTCCAATTCATCCTAGCCATCCGTTTTCCTCTCCTCTTCCTATAAAATAGGGTTCCATCCCTTCATTCAAAACATCTTGAAATTCAGTAAGCTTATGCTGCCCTTTTGAGCCCAAGAAATCATCTTGGCAACTTGATCATCTCATCCTTATCATTCATCCTTATCATTTGTGCACAATATTGGAGAGCCATCCACATCCAACAATCAAAGGAGCACATCAAGTGGAGCATTATCAAGGGGCGCCTTCACTTCATCAAGCTCAATCCGAAGGAGAAGGTAAAATAGCAAGGTGAAATGGTCTTTTTATGATATTTTAGCATTCTGCATGTTTATTTCGTTATGTTTTGATCAGTTTACCTTTCAAATCTATTTTTCCCTCTTCAATAACCACATAAACAAACACCCAATAAAGTGTGCAGCTTATAACACAATGATTTTCACGTGGAAACCCAAATGGGAAAAACCACGGTGGGAATTAGTACCCACAAGATCAACTATCTGCATAATAGAGATCTGATTGGTTAAGGTCATACAACTGCTATGCTAGGAGCACACCCGATTAAGAGTGTCTTAGCCTAGTTAAGAGCTATTACAATAAGGCCTGTTAGGACCTAGCCCTATTAGGAGCTACCCAGCTATGGCATTTCAAAACATAAGCTAATGTGTCACCCTGTTAAAGGATTTAAACCTTCGAACCTATGAGGATCCTACCACACCCTATTAGGAGTGACCTTGCTAGAGGATTTTATCTTGTTGCAAATTAACTGATCTGCATATAGCACCTATATGCCTGATTAGATTCACTTCAGTTCTTCTTCTAACACAGACTAAACATTAATACAGAGTTTCACCTTCCACCACACAATCAAATTCACACTCTAGATCCTTCATCTAATACATCATCACACAATATTCATCTTTTCATAAACAACTCTACTAAGCTGGCTAAAACCCTTGGAACAATTTCCTAGGTTCAATGTATCTGGTCAATCTTTCTCATTACGCTTTACTCATGTCTGCCACATAATTCATAACTCAAAAATATAACATTATGTCTACCGGTTTATCGATCTAAGTAACTCTTCTCTACTGGTTAACTGTTCTACCTGACTGACTGATCAATACATCTGATCTTTCTCATTCCATAGAATCTACTGATGCGGTTCTAGTCATAGAATCCCAATGTCATCAACATGCATTCCAAACCGCAACACTTAACTCTTCACTGATCTTCCGTACTGGTCGCTTGAACACCACACTGTCCCTATTTGCCGGTTTGTTGTCCTGTTTACCGGTTCACGGTTTAACTGCTTCCACTACCGGTTAGGCTTTACCAGTTGGACTAAATGAATTAGATGACTAACAAGACATGGTGGCCATCAATGAAAAGACAATTCAAGTCATCAATCAACCTATTACAACTCTATCATAATCATCAAGCCAATAATCTCCCCCTTTGGCATTGATGGCAACACTTAGGAAATTTTTTGTCTAAGTGTCACATTACAAAATAACATGACTCCCCCTTAGCAATTGCATGCTATTACAAAATTTTGACTGACTCACTACTCCCCCTTTGACAGTAATGACAAAGGTAAGCAAATACATGAAAAATATGTACAATATATCAAAATTTGCATTACCAAAATATAAGAGTTCAAAAATGTTTTACAATGCCATCTTAAGAAAAACATCTGCAAAATTAGACTTTAACAGTGTCAAGTCATTATGCCAAGTCTCCAAAAGTGTCCTTGTGATCTCAGTATGTGTCCTGATTTGAAATGCAAGCTCCTTCATTGCATCAAGTGTGCTCATCTATGGTGTAGCCAAGATAGCCTCTATCTCCTTATAACCTCTCTACAAAATTTATAACTTGGCGACTAAGTGAGTCTGTAACTCCTACAATGATGATGTCCTCTTTACCTGCTCTTCCTCATATGCCTTAAGCTTCTATTGTATGCAAATAACTGCTCTACAAAAAATAGTTGCTGAATCATTTAAGGGGTTAGATGATTCACTCAAAAATTTCAGCTCCTGTTGCTTTGCCTTTCTCTTCTTATCAATATCATCAAGGAATAATGAGAAGTTGCAAATAGTAGACATAATTTTACCTCCAGTCTGCAATGCTTCCTTAATTTGCTCCAAGTTCACAACAAGACCTACTCTATCTCTATCAATATCCTTCATCAATTGTTCAATTCTCCTCTTCTCTTACTCCTTTACATTCTTGATAGAAGCCTCTTCAAGACTCTTCTGATGTAGCCAAATGTTCCAGTTTGTCAATAGAAGATGTGAAATTATCTATCTCAGTCTCCAGTGACAGATTGGACAATATATCAATGACAACCAAAATTGTTTGTGCCTCTTTCCTCTGAGCTCTCATAATTTTCTTTTGTGCCCTAGATTGCATAACAGATGCAATCTCCATCAGCTCAGTAGGACTCAACATATCCATATTAATAGGTCCTTGAATGCTCATAGTGTCATCTTCTTCATCATCATCAAGGACCTTCTTTGATGTCAGTGACCGGGGTGTCACTTTTTGTTCTTGCTTCTCTTTCTCCATTTCTTCTTCCTTCTGCATCTCTACATTCTTCTCTGGTGCTTTCTTTTCTACATTCCCCTTTGTTTTCTCTTCAGCTTTCTCCTCTTCCTTTTCCTTGTCCTTCATCAGTGGTGCAGTGGTTTGCACATCTTCTATTTGTGTAATCACCGGTGGCTCTTGTGCTTCTTCTGACTCAGTGGTTTGAGCATTATTTGTTTCGTCATTCACCGACTGCTCTATCATTTCTTCATCTGTCTTTTCTTCATCTTTCTTCTCTGCTTCTGTTTTCTCTTCACCTATACCGGTTGAAGTAGCTCCCGGTAACACAATCTCTTCATCAAGGATAATGATTGGATCTTGCTTAGTGCTTGTGTCAGCAAAAACAGTCTCATCTGGTATGATATCATCAACATGCAAATTATCTGGGAGATCTTCTCCCTTTAATCTCTTTAGTTCCTCTTCTTTAGGAATAAGTCCTAAGAACTTCTTCAAAATTTGCTCAGTTTCAGCATGTCCGTATTGAGATTCACCAATTAACAATCTTGTCAACCTTTTCTTTGTAAGAAATAATGCCCTTATCTTAGAAATAATTTCTTGAATATCCTCCCTAGAGGCTTCTCGTTGTAAGTGCATCAATACAAACTCAATTAATTCTTTGTCTTTCTTTATATCAGCCTTCCATCTTGCTTCCAATTTATTAGACAAAGAATTAGGTATTAAACCTTGCAACTCAATCAATTCTTTACTATACTTATTCATAAACCAAACAATAGTATCTTCAATTTGCATTTGCTCATCTTCACCAAAATTGTTATAATGTCTCTTTACATCAATCAAAATACCATACTTTCTTATTTTCTTCAAAATATTTTCAAGTGAGGTGAGTTTACTTACCGGTTGCTTTACAAATTTTACAGTAGGAGATCCAACCACTTTGGATTTCTTCCCACTAGCTCTCAACTCTTTCTGTCCACCTTTAGATTTTGTATCTTCTTCTATGTCCTCAACAACAGTCTCAAGAGTCCTTTGTGCTTGTCGTTTCTTCCTTTTCCTGTACACTTTTTTCACTTTAGGAGCTTCAGGCTTTTCTGCTTTAGGTTTTCTTCTGATTTGGATCTTAGGAGGAGGATGGGGATTCTCTTTCACAATTGTACTTCTTGTTTGTCTACCAGTGTTAGTACTGGTTGAGGCACTAGAGGATTCAACCTTCCTTGCTTCAAATTTTGCTCTAGCCTCTGCAATCGCGTCTTTTGTAAATCCTTGTTCAACTGCAAATTGTTCAACCTCTTTTCTAACTTTCTTTGCAATAACCGATTTTGCTAACTTTGAATGTACCTCAATAGATTTCTCTTTAAAGGTTCCAAACCTGGTTGCACTTGGATCTACCAGTGTAGATAGAAGATGATCAACATAGGAAATCAAAAGATCAACTTCTACCTCATAACCCATGGGCATTACCCATGAAGTTATAGGTTCTACTGCCTCCATTTGACATGTGTTTGTATTAACCATGAAATAGATAGAATCTTCATACCTTTTAACAATATTATCCAGTATCCTTTCTCTAGCATGCATTCTTTTCTAGAAGTCTTTGAAATAACCCCGGATTATCTTAGTGAATTCATTTCCAAGCATTTTAATACTATTCTTTATCTGTAACATTGTTGGTGTATCCTCTAACCATTGAATATCACTAATACCGAGAAAGGAGTTCTGGAAGTAGAGAAACAAACCAATGATCAATTGTCCAAACTTAAACTTTTGTCTCTTATCCTTCTTGATTGATTCAAGATTCAGTATCAACTGGGTTATCAAGGCTTCTGCAAGATCATAGTCTGCATTCTCCTTCAACATCCGGTAGGCAGTGTGAATTGCAGCTTCAGGAATGCTATTGGTTTTGCTAGAATGATAAACCCTGTAACCGATGGCCATAGAAGCATACTTTACCTCAGGGCCGTCAATTTCATTTATAGTCATAGCACGACCATCCCACTTAGACTTTGTCAATAGGGCGACTTCATCCTTCGAGATTGTCCTCAGTACAAGAACTTCACCGGTGGCCCACAATCTGCTGACAACATGAATAGATTCCTTTGTAATCTTATGCGGGTGATCCAACCACATGAACTGATCATGTATCTTTCTCAAAACAAATCTGATTTGGTCTTCTTCAAATTCATCAAGAGATTTCACATCATGATGAAAACCTTTATCGGTAACCCTTCTAAATTGATCCTTTATCATTCTTTGTTCATCACACAATGATCGGTATTGATTAAAGATTGCAAAAGTTCCCAGATCTTCCAGTTGCAATGAATATAGGATCTAATATCTTTGACATGCAAAACACCAAAGGGTATGCTGGATAGGGCTCCAGCTGGATCAGTTTCCATCGACTTATGTGTATGTCTCTTGAATTCCGATCGAGGCCTTTCAGTAACATTAACAAAGTGTGATGTGCCCATTTTGAAACTTCAAATACAAAATCAAAATTTTCAGAGAAATACCTTTCAACTTCTTTGCAGTTAGGGTTTCTAAACCAAATGCACTTTCATCGATTCACTTTACTGCAAATCTCCTCAATCCGTTGTCAACTTTGCCAATGCAGCAATCAAAAGCTCTACTCTGCTTCATTCACTCTCCAAATGCTCTTGAGAATGCAAAGGTAACAAATGAAACTATAAAACATCCTTTTAGTTACCTTTTACAAACTACATTAAATGCAATACTGGTTGAACTTACCCTAATCATCGTTCAAGCCTAAAACTTGTTATTGGTTCTCATAACACATCCAATATACTGGTTAGATCACAAAAACTCTTCATAACATCATAATGCATCAAGATATGCAGATTTGACTTACCGCACAACATATAGGGGGTCCGGAAATGGATCTGACAATAAGCTCCCCCTAAGCTTTATAAATAGCATAGTTTA
This sequence comes from Cryptomeria japonica, assembly GCF_030272615.1. Lineage (NCBI taxonomy): Eukaryota > Viridiplantae > Streptophyta > Pinopsida > Cupressales > Cupressaceae > Cryptomeria > Cryptomeria japonica. Next base: position 329,878,401 of record NC_081413.1, on the reverse strand, counting down.
CCGGTGAGAAATTCTCCACACTAGGTGAAAAATCAAAATCTTTTGATGGTTTCTCCTCACTCTTATTTCTCCAGATCTTGTTCATCTCCGTCCTGGTCTCTTCCACATCAAATTTCTTCTTACCTTTCTAGTCAATAGACTGATTAACCGGTTTGATCATTTTTTCTTTGTAAAACTTTCCAAGGTGTCCCGGTTTGTGACAATGAAAACAAGCCATTCCAGATGCTCTCCAGGGTCCAATATTACCTCTACCCGTTCTTATTCTGTAATTCATAGCTACATATCCATAGTTATGACAAATTGAACAAGTCACATTCTATCTATACTCCATTTCATATGGACTAGACTGGTTTACATAAAGTCTTAGCCAATTAGGGTTTCTCCGATCATTAAAATATCTCTGCCAATCACCACTAGACCTCTTATTCATGTAAGGTCTCTAATTATTCATTCCAGACCTGCACTCAACAACTATATGCCCATACTTGTTGCAATTGTAGTAATAACCATTAAAAGTGATAGGCATATATCCATCATATGTATTAGGTCTATAACCATTAACAACACTGGATCTACTTTTACAAACATTAGCAGTATGACCTACCTTATTACAGTTAGACCATACTGCTTTGTAGGATTTCTTACCGATGGTTTTCTTGTTCTTAGGTGTAGATTTACCTTCATGCATGATGTCCTTAGAACTGGAAGACTCTCCTTGCTCAAAGGTTGAGTATCCCAAGCCATGTGTATCTCCATTCTTCCTTTGTGACTAGATCTGCTCATCAAGCATAGTAGTTCTCTTGTTGTATTTATCCAATATCTCATTAGCATCAACCAAATCCTTAGTAAGATCATTATTTTTCATAAGACTCTCTCTAAGAGACATAGCCATGTCTAGATCAGCTTGTATTTCTTCTTTTTCTTCTTTTTCCTCATGAAGATGTGCATGCAAGTCACTAATCTCTTGGTTTAGCTTAGTGATCTCATCCTCCTTATCTCTTATTTTTTCTTCAGCTGATCTCCTGACTTCCAACTCTTGACTCATCCTGATGGTAATGGATTCCAACTCTCTCCTTGGATTTGACTTATCATCATTCAACTTTTCCACCTCATTGGCCAATGCATCAATGTTAGCTTCTTTAGATGAACTGTTTTCACTAAGTTCAATCTAGCTCTCTCCTTTTAGCCAATGAAGCTTTATACTTGACCCTTAACTCACTTAGGGCTTATTCAAATTCTACAAGCCGGTTATAAAGATCCCTATAACTCATATCCCCCATGATAGCCTTAAGGATCCTTCCCAAGCGGTTAAGCCTTAAGGGAATAAGGCTCTGATACCAATTGATAAACTTATAAGGAACTGAGAGGGGGGGGGGGGTGAATCAGTGCAAGCAAAAACAATATAAATCTGATCACCACTTTAACAAACTTGAAAATCAATATGCATGCAAGAAATATAACCACATAAATAAACACCCGATAAAGCATGCAACTCATAACACAATGATTTTCATGTGGAAACCCAAATGGGAAAAACCACGGTGGGAATTAGTACCCACAAGATCAACTATCTACATAATAGAGATCTGATTGGTTAAGGTCATACAACTGCTCTGTTAGGAGCACATCCAATTAAGAGTGTCTTAGCTCAGTTAAGAAATATTACAATAAGGCCTATTAAGACCCAACCCTGTTAGGAGCTACCCAGCTACGGGATTTCAAAACACAATCTAATGGGCCACCCTGTTAAAGGATTTAAACCTTCGGACCTGTGAGGATCCTACCACACCCTGTTAGGAGTGACCTTGTTAGAGGATTTTATCTTGCTCCAACTGTTAGGGAATAACAAGTTTAATTGATTTGCATATAGCACCTTTGTGCGTGATTAGATCCGCTTCAATTTTGCTTCTAACATCGACTAAACACCAATACAGAGTTTCACCTTCCACCACACAATCAAATTCACATTGTAGATCCTTTATCTGATACATCATCACACAATATTCATCTTTTTATAAACAACTCTGCTAAGTCGGCTAAAACCCTTGGAAAAATTTCCTAGGTTCAATGTATTTGGTCAATCTTTCTCATTACACTTTACTCATGTCGGCCACATAATTCATAACAAAAAAAAAACATTGTCTACCGGTTTACCAATCTAAGTAACTCTGCTCTATCGGTTAACTATTCTCTGACTGACTGCTCAGTACATCATAACTTACTCATTCCATAGAATCTGTTGATGCGGTTCCAGTCATAGACTCCTGTCAATTTCACGAACATGCATTCCAAACTGCGACACTTAACTCTGCACCGATCTTCCGTACTGGTCGCTTGAACATCACGCTGTCCCTGTTTGCCGGTTTGTTGTCCTGTTTACCAGTTCACAGTTTAACTGCTTCCACTACCGGTTAGGCTTTATCGGTTGGACTAAATGACTTCGATGACTAACAAGACATGGTTTCCATCAATGAAAACAAAATTCAAGTCATCAATCAACCTATTACAACTCTATCATCATCATCAAGCCAACAATTAAATGTTAAAATAACATTTTTACATGGAAATTTGGATAAGGAGATAAATATAAAGCAAGTAGAATGGTTTGTTCAAGATTGCAACAAAATACCTTTTTGCAAACTCAAGAAATCATTAAATGGCCTAAAGCCAAACACCTATAAATGGTACAAAAAAATTTATTCCTTCATGGTGAGCCATAATTTTACAAGTGAGTATGAGCATTATGTTTGCTTTGAATGTTTGAAAAATCGTTTATTCATTATCTTAGTGTTATATGTTGATGATATGCTTGTATCAAGCAAAAGCATGGCTAAAATTAGTAAGTTGAAGGCTCAAGGACATTTAATATGAAGGATGTAGGAGTAGCAAAACAAATTTTGGGTATAGAAATGCATAGAGACACGGAAAATGGTAAGTGTATACACCTAAAAATGACTAGACATAATTAAATAAATATTTATTATTTATTTAATGACTTTATTCTTCTATCAATAAATAAATTGAAAAGTTTATTTATTTGATTCATGTGTCATATTCTTCTAAGTCAATTTATTAATTAAATACTTATTATTTAATTATGCTTCATCATTTCTTCTAAGGTTCATCATGATTAAATAATTCTAAATTATTTTATTACATTCAACATGACTCTTCAATTCTAAATTCCACATCATATTCTCTTCCAAGTCATCATGCCATCTCAACAACCAAGTGGCTAAGTAAATTAAATATTTTTAATATTCAATTCCCCAAATTATCCTCAACATCCATTCCTGGTCAAAAGGAGGAGGATACTTATGTGTCCTCCTACTTCCTATATTCTCTCCATCACCCCTACATCCTAGGTGTTGGTTTTGTCCACATCAACCTGGTCAAGGTCCACTTGTCCTACAATGCCTAAATTATCTCTAACCTCCCTAGATTGTTGATTCCACTTATCTTGGAAAGCCTAAATTATCTCCAACCATCCTATATTCTTGGGTCTTCATCCTTGGTGAAGGTAAGCATCATGCCATGTGGCTTCTCCTTCCACTTTATCCTCCACCTTGTCATCATGGGAGGAATATCTTCCCCCTTTCTCTCCCACATTCTAACCAATTCTTCTCAACCCTTCTTTCTATCAAGATTCACTCTCAACCGTTGATCTTTGCCACATAGGACATTGGCCTTGCAAAACCTATAAAAGGGAGCCATTTTCTAGCATTTGAGGCTAGTCATTGTCAAGCAATCTTTGAGCAATCAAACATTTTAGAATATTTTAGCAATCAAAAGTGTTCCTTTGGCTTAATATAGTTTCATTTCAACCACATCATATTATCCATTTTCCATTGCATTGCATTATCCACATAGTTGCATAGGACATCTTCCATACCACATAGTCCATTCATATTTGTCATCTTGAAGCAAAACCAATGCAAATATGAGAGCAATCATACCAGGAACAAGAGCAGAAGTTGATAAGACACAATGGGACAACAATGAAGGTTTACAATTTAAGTTTACTTATTTTCTATGTCTCAGTAATAATTTGGATTCTTTGTAGGGTTTTATTAAGTTTGTGGTAGCTTAAATTCATAGTCTTACAATCACTGCAAATTTCCACATTACATTTTTGGCGCCCATTGTGAGGATCTTGCCTTAGTTTTAACCATTTTCTTCTGTTTTAGTGCATGTAGGTGCAAGTCCATAGGGTAGCACATTTATAATCTAGTTCAACACATTTACCATACAGTTTAGCGTATTTACCATATAGTTTAATGCATTTACCATACAGTTCAATGCATTTACCATATAGTTTAGTGCATTCAGAGTCCAATTCAACATATTTTCCATTTAGTTTAGCACATTCACCTATTCAAGTAGCACATTTAAGGGTTAAAGTAGTACATTTAAGGGTTAATGCAGCGCACTTAAATTATGCTCTCCCCTTAATTGGGTGATCATAAATCCAGACTCACTTTTATTTAGATTTTTATTACCCATTAGAGGGCCTGCCTCCCAAGTATCCCATAAGGCCAAGTGAGAGGGAACGACCCAAGTGGTAATGAGGCTAAGGCCAAGCCCTTCCAAGCCACTATAAATAACTGTTCTTGTGAGGAAACTCATAAGTAACAAGTGTTGATGTGTCATACCGACGTTTGTCTCCTCAAGTACCCATAGTGGTGTGTAAAACTCGCAAGGGCTGGGAGGCCTCTTTTTATAAGCGTGAAACACCACATGTATGGCCACCTAAATAGATGACCTTACTAGAAACTATTATTATTAGAAGTCTACCTTTTCTACTTGTTGACTCAAGAGTTGTGATACGTGCATTCCAAAGATACCTCTCATGTATTCCTTAATTTAAAGAGAGTTTTTTTTAAAATCTTCAAATTTTTAGAAATTTGAAGCTTGGTATGCTTGAGAAGTGAGTTTCATGGAGGGGAGCTAGTGCTATCAAGCTTCTATCTATCCTATTAAGTGAAGTATTTTATTGCAAGAGGATTCAACAAGTATAGTCCTGGTCAAACCATTTGTTTAGATTGTACATGCTTCTTTCTTTTAATTTTCAAATAAACATTGTGTTTGTTGTGGTTGTTATGCTTTCTTACCAAAACAAATAAAATCATCCCTAAAAAATATCAGACAAATCAAAAAAATTCAACAAAAACTTCAACAAACGTACACAAAAATTCATCTTAGAAATATAGAATAATGCATTCATAGCCCATTTTAACACATTTGACACTCAAATTAGTGCTTTTAAATCTTTTTTTGGCACATATAACATACCTTTTATCACATTTATCACACAGACTGGTGCTTTTGAATCATATTGTAGCTCTTTTATTTACTAGAGTAGCACTTCCATTCAACAGAGTAGTGCTTTTGAAATGTCCAATACCACATTTGACATAAACAATAATGCTTTTGTTCACCAGAGTAGCACATTTAACCAAAATAGTAGCACTTTTGAGCAATACAGTAGCACATTTAACAATCCCTTTAGCATATTTATTGATTGTTTTAGCACCTGTACTCTAGCGCATTTGCAACAAAGAGCAATTATGCTGGTCTAGGAGAAAAACAAAAATCAGATTTGGATACCCTTTTTCGAGAAGATCCTATTTTAGAGAACATATAATCAGTCAAGTGTTAAATCATAGATATTTTCCAACATTCTATACTTTTCATACACATTCCATATATACAATTTCCATTTTAGACCAAAATCAGGATTCTTTTAGTGCTTTTACGATCATCATTTCAACTTGGTTAGTTCCCTTATCAGGATTATATCATCCTTAAACTTTGAAGCTAAAATAGTATCAAATCCTGATAATGTTAGTCAACATCATCAAGATCTATCATCTCTAATTTGACTTACCTTGTATCACTATTTCTCAATAGTCCAAGATTTAATTTTTCAAACACAAGATCAAAATTGCAGTTTAGATACCTTGGTTAAGTCTCATTCTTCTAAATCAAAACATCAAGTATCCATCCAACTTCTATACAAACATTCATCCTACTTTCATACAATCTTCATACCTGAAAATCACCTCAATAACATTTCAAGAATCTTGTATGGTTGAAACAAGAAGACAAAGAGAAATAAGAGAAACTATGGATTTCTTTACAAAAGGGAAAGGAAAAGGTCCTAAATATAATTCAATAGATTTTTTTGGAGAAACTTCAAATCCATTGTATGACAATGATAGTGATTATGAGACCTCTAGCGATATGGATGAAGCACACATTCTTCACATTAGAGAGTTTTGTGTCGCATGCATGGAAATTGCACATATTGAGACCTATTTAATGTGACTCTTTCCTAAGAGTTTGGGTGACCAAGATATAGAGTGGTTCTTGTTGGCCCAATTTGCCATTGTGTCAAAAGATTGATCTATCAATGCCCGATACAAACTGTAAAGATATGGGTCACACGGGACGCGGTTAGTCCCTTGTCGTGAATCCTGAGAGGAGTTCTGACCATTTTGCCAACAATATCCCACTCAACATTACAACAAACTTAAATTGAGAGGGTGGGGGGGTGAATCAGTTTTCACCAAACTTAAACAAATTAACCTCAAATTAAGATCTGATCAAGAACAATAATAACAAAGATAAACATCACACCAACAACACACATAAAACACAATTTTTTTACGTTGAAAACCCAGTTAAGGGAAAAACCATGGTGGGAACCTACCCACAATATGATGATACTCTGCAGTAGTATGTGAAAATATTACAATGTGGAATGCACATGCTTTCAGACACACTGCTTAGAGCTCACTTCTCAAAAACAATAAAGGGCTACAATCTTGGGAAGGCTCATTGCCTTACAAAGATTGGATACCAATCCAGATTACATGAACTGAAAGAATAGCATCTCAAAATGCCTGATCACATTTCCAGTTAAGCACACTATCTTCTCTACAACACTTCTTTTCTCTTCTTCACACTTCCAAAAGATCAATTCTCTTGTTTACACATACAACACTCTTAAAGAACACAAACACACATCTAACATGATTATTACTCTTATTTATAGAAATCATCAACCTTAATTTCAAGGTTGGCTCAACTCATAAAACCTAATTACAAAATTACATCACACAATATATATTTCAATATGCAGACCAATATAATGTCTACAAGGACACAACATGGACCTAAATCAAAACCTTAAACGCGCAACACCACCAAATATCACGCCAAGATCATCTGCAACACGCAAGAACCATCGGGTCGGCCAGAAGGTCAAATAACACAAAGAATACCATCAGACCAATGAAATATTCAATAACGTGCACAACGATCAATGAAGACTAGCAACAAGGATAGAACATGATCGAAAAACATCAACAAGCAACGTGAATTCCTCCGCAACAACTAGAACAACTCGGATTACAAGAATCATCAACATTTCCCTTTTGGAGGTCAACATAACTTACTAGCAAACTGAAAGATACGCTTGTGAAGTTTCAAATCATGAACTACTCAGACTAAGGACACACATGAATGTCCCAAACACTCTCCAAAATTTGCACAGCATAATGAATAAATTCAGGAGCAATACAAACTAGAAATCACAACTCAACAATGCAGAACCAACAAAAAAACTAGTCATCACACTGGACCTCATAACTTGATCAAATCACCTTCCAGAACACTGAAACTCATGTTGGATCAACTAAAGATACTAATATGTGAATTCCTAAATCTTCATCAGCATATCAGCAACATAACAACCAAACTAACTCTTTGCAACACCAAAGCACAAGAACACATGAATATGTTAACGTCAATGACAACAACACATTCCAACAAATCTAATATCCAACAATCTCCCCCTTTGGCATTGATGGAAACATAATAATGTCAAAAACAATCAATACAAAGAAAGAAAAACTCTAGCAATCTCCCCTTGAGATCATGCACACATAGCTCTCAACCTTAGATAGATAAGATAGTTTTTCACATGCTTCTCTCCCCCTTTGACATCAATGCAAAAGACATATAAGAGAAAAAATATTCTCTCCCTGTTACCAAATAATCTCAAATCTGAATACCTAAACCACAACACTGACTACTCCCCTTGAGTAGCAATACCCACTCATCAATCTGGATATCAGAATAAGACTATGGCGTCCACCAGATTGATGCATCTCAATGCATCTAGTTCACATCAGGAGGGGAAATCACCCCTAACTTGTCTCGCAGATATAAAAAATTATCTGTAGGCAAAGGCTTTGTAAAGATATCTACAATTTGTTCCTTTTTAGATACATACTCCAATTTAACTTCTTTATTATTCACCTTTTCTCTCAAGAAATGAAACTTGATTGATATATGTTTTGTCTTAGAATGCAACACTTGATTCTTAGAGATATTGATAGCACTTGAATTGTCATAATATATAATAGTAGGCTCATTAAAAATGACTCTAATATCCTCCAACATCTGCTTAATCCAAAGTTCCTGAGTACAATTGCTACCAACAACAATGTCCTTCTGTAGTAGATAAAGAAATAACATCTTGCTTCTTACTTGCCCAAGCAACCAACTTCTTTCCTAAAAAGAATGCACCACCTGTAGTGCTCTTCTGGTCATCAACATCACTTGCCCAATTAGCATCAGTATAAGCACTTAAAGTGAAATCAACTATTCCCTTCAAATATTTGAATATCCTTTTCACAACAGTAACATGACTTTCCTTAGGGTCATCCTGCAATCTTGCAACAAGACATACAACATTCATAATGTCTGGTCTAGTCTAAGTCAAACACAGTAGTCCACCAATCATAGATCTATACAAATTCTTATTAGCCTTCAGAGATTCATCATCTTTTGTCATCTTGCATCCGGTTACCATAGGAGTTCGAACAGGTTTAGAGTCACCTAGCCCAAACTTCTTCAACAATTCCTTCACGTACTTTGATTGAGATATGAAAATGCCTTTATCAGTCCATGTAATTTACAATCCCAAAAACAATTTCATCTCACCTATCATAGGCATCTCAAACTCATTTTGCATATCATCAACAAACTTCTTACTCAAATCATCATCTCCTCCAAAAATAATGTCATCAACAAAAACTTCAACAATCAAAATGTTATCATTATCAATCTTGAATTATAAATTACTATTTGTAGTACCTTTACAGAATCTCAACTTCATCAAATACCTGTCCAATCTAGCATACCAAGCTCTAGGGGCTTGTTATAGTCCATTCAATACTTTCTTCAATCAACATACCATGTATTCTTCCTCTGTCAGTGAAAATCCATCCAGTAGTTCAATATAGACTTCTTCTTCCAACTCACCATTCAAAAAGGTTGACTTCACATCCATCTGATATACCTTGGAATTCTTATAAGCAACATATGCAAGAAATAATCTAACAACTTCAATTCTAGCTAGTAGAGAAAAAGTCTCCTCAAAATCAATACCTTCCATTTTTTAATATCCTTTACATACCAGCCTTGCTTTTTTTTCTAACAACTTCTCCATCTTCATTCAATTTATTCTTGAATACCTATTTAGTACCAATTACATTCTTGTCTTTAGGTCTAGGAACAAGTTCCCATGTATTGTTCTTCTCAATCTGATTTAACTCTTCTTCCATAACTTTTACCCAATTTTCATCTTTACAAGCTTTAGCAACATCTTTAGGCTCAATCTTGGAAATCAGACATGTCTCTTCAGCAACAATTCTTCTCCTAGTCATCACACCTTTATTTTTATCACCAGTAATCTGATTTTTTGAATGATTTAATCTTACATACCTAGGGGTCTTTTGATTGTTTTGATTTTCATTCTCTTGAACTTCTTCACTACCAACAACATCTAGATTTACTAACTCTTCCAGATCACTCTGTTTTATGCTCTGAGTCTACACTTGCTTTTAGCTAACATCCTGGTCATCAGATTCATATCCGCAAGCTCTGATTTGTTTCTCATGACACTCATCAACCTTCACATTTGCACTTTCCACTATTTTCTTAGTCTTTTGTTGTAACATCTGTAGGCCTTGCTCTTCGTAAAATATCCCAAAAAGATTCCTTCATCACATCTTGCATCAAATTTTCTTATATCCTCATCTCTTTGATATAGCATTTGCTTCCAAATATTCTAAAATATATAACTATAGGAACATGACGAAATCATAACTCATAAGGAGTCTTACCGGAATCACCTTTTATATGCACCCGGATGAATGTGTACACAATAGTGCTAACAAATTCTCTCTAATAGATATGCAGAACATTTCCTTCAATCATCATAGTCCTAGCAGCATCCAAAATAGTTTTGTTCTTCCTTTCAACAACTCCATTCTGTTGATGGGTTCACAGAGTAGATAACTGTCTCCCAATTCCATTCTCTTCACAAAAGGAATTAAACTCACCAGAAGTGAATTCTCCTCCTTTGTCAGATCTAAGACACTTTAGCTTCAATCATGTCTCTGTCTCCACCCTAGCTTTGAATATTTTGAATTTCTCCAATGGTTCAAATTTCTCCCTTATAAAAGTGACCCACATTGTAATGCCCCGCCAGGAAACCCCGAAGGGATAAAGCTAAAACACACAAATGGAGTGCAATAATTTAAAAAAAAAAAAAGGTAAACACAACATTAAGATACAACAAGATATCAAAGTTCAGATTACACAACGGAAGACTACAACTAACACCTAAAGAGTTTCCCAACGTGATTACTTAATTACACATCTAACTTAACTCACGCTAATGAATCCAATAAACTGATTATCTTATAACGAGATGATTCTTAAACAAGGATAATTTATTTCAACAAGATGAAAATATAGATCACAAGATAAGGTTCATCCATAAGATTTATTCATACCTTACGCTCAAGCTTTTCATAAAAATATAAGCCATGCATCTAAATTCATAACACACTTTAATTTTCATCATAAACTAATGAGTTCTTTCCATGCATTCTTAATTTCATTAACAATAACTGAATGCATTCTATTGTTCAAAACTACATTCTTTCATGATCCAATTACATCATTTAAAAGATGACTACATACATGCATTTAAGATTAATTTCTGCTAATCCACTTTATACATTCTAACATAATGCCATTCATACATGCTAAAACTGAAAAGGGAATCATAAGAGCATAAGCATCGCATAACACCAAGTTGATCTCAGAGTTCACCCCTAAAGGGCTACATCTCCGGGTCCGCTCAACTGCAAGACCCCTCTGATAATTAAATAAGCTCATAATACATAAGGTTCACATCATTTACAATCCTGCCATCAAGGTGAACATAACCAAAATACCACGACCACATCAGTCAATAAATACATAAATGATCCCTGAATAGGAAAGGATCCAACTGAACATGATCGAAGCAATTACAAAGGTCCACTGGAGCATCCATAAAACTAAGCCATCACAACCCAAGGTCTAACATGATATCAGGTACTCACAAGGGAAAAAGCAACAGGATGACTCCACAAAAGTACTCCTATCAAGACAATACAACAACACACTAGCGAACGTAGGGACAAGTGTCATCACATGACCTAGTATGGTTACCATGGCAGGTCTTCATAGGTTCTGACCCCATACATTGGGTTACCCTGGCAACGTATTCTGAACCTCTGGCCTATCCAAGCCTCATGTGGACCCACACATCCTTTCGTGAAGACAAGGGTGATGGTTTTCCATTTCAGGCCTTCTCGCTGCATGTCGAGTCTATACTAGCACTCATCCCATGTGTGAGGCACAATTATCTTACTTAGTGATTCATTAACTAACACTCTAAGATACTATTAGGTTAACACTTATTAGACTCACTTTCGATGGGTTACCCAGCAACCACTTTGGGCGCGACCCCCAATCAAAAGCCACTTTCCCATACGACACTAGATTATACTCAGATGAACTAAAAAACCAAGAAATACACATGGTCAGGCAAACAGAGTTCAAAATGGAGGAAACAACCATTTGGTCAAACATGACTTCATATGAGGTGCACTGACAATACTCTAACTAGAGACCTGACCAACTATGGTCAACCACTAATCATCATTCGACACTAAACAACAGTCAAACTCGAGACCGAGGACTGAAATAGGTACCCCAAATCAATCATACAAAATGGTCCAATCAACAAATCAAGGCTTTCCATTACTTAAGCAAAAGAGAATACAGAAATTAAACTTGTAAAGGCAATAACTGGAAGAGACAATCTTTTTCCATATTGATTTAAACATTAAAAGTCGATCAAGATTTCTAAATGATCTAAGTTTCCAAAATACACTAACAGGAAATCATCATTACAAGGTGAATTACAATACCACAATTGCAATAGAACCATTTGTCTATTTCCCAAACAGAGGAAAAAATATAATTACACCATTTATTTTACTAAATGAGAATATCAGTAACTTAACAATTTTCCAAATGATACTTTATTAAATTTTCCAATAATCCCAATAACATATCGATTAAATTTCCAAAATGTCCAATGATAAAATACCTCATTTTCAATTACTCAAACACTATATTATTTCATTTCTAACATTTGGAGATGACCTATTAACATTCAATTCTTCAAATAGAACATTCCTGAATAATATATTTTATCTCAAAACTTTTCCAATTAAAGTAATACTCTATCTTTTTCCAAGAAGATACTTCCCCAAAACCCAAAATTAAATATTAATTTATATATATTCATTAACCCACGATTAATAAAATATACAAAACTAATAATTTTTATTTTAATTTTTTGATAAAAGTGGACAAGCCACTAAACTTATATTTTATTAAATTTAAGAGTTGAAAATACATAACGGGTTCAAAGGGCATACTGGCAGGAAAGAACCCGCAAGAAAACCTTCGGTTGTGGCCCGAAAAAGAGAAAAAAACTAAAATTTAGATTCCCATATACCCAATTGCATATCTAAGTTTGATCACCCTCCCGTTACAGAGCTTTATTAGAATATACCTGACATTATCCAAAAAACCCCATAGACCCATTACATACTTAATATTAACACCCTCCCCTTACATGATTCTTCGAAGATGCTTATCATTCTCCATAGGACCCAAAAAGAATTTTGAAGAATAAACTTGTAAAAAAGGGGAAGACAACAAGCTTCCATGCTTGACAAGATTTTGTAGCACCCGCTCAACACCATAATGTCCAACAGGCATGTAGATAACCACCCATTATGTCCCACGAACAACAATACTGCTTGCCAAAAAGAGGAAAGAACCAGATGGAAGCATACCCCTGCTCAAAAAACCTGCGGACAAAACCTGCTACACTCAAACAGAAAACCAAGATCATGCTGTCAAGGAAATGAGAGCCATGAGCTAGGCCCTTCTAATGGCAGAGAGGAAGGAGGCACCATCTGTATAGGAGGAATCCAGACTGGCAAAGCTTGAACATTAGACAATGATTCTAAAAGAAAATGCAATCCTGCAAAAACATTAACCGCTGCAGCCAGACAATCTGGTGATACATGATCTAAAAGGGCTGCCAATTCAAATAATGTGTCATCATATATATTAGATATTAGCCCATTCCTTAAAATTGAAAGGAGTTCCCCATGCCACCCAGAGGATAATAACTGAGAACGAGTAATAAAGCCAGCATATGCAAAATTACCAAAATCAAAGCAGTAATTAGAGAGAGCATTATCCAAATCAACCGAAGAGTAAAAGTGAGTTGAAATATGTATCACAAATTGCCCTAACCATAGCAGAATCCAGAAGCACATCCATACATACAGTGAGAAACTGAGATGCAATATCAGCAAGAAAACAACCTGGGTTATCCACAAGCCATCGCTTTCCCAAAACTTTGCAAATAGCCAGAGAAAAATCCACCAAATGAATTTGAAACAGACGCCCGAGCTTCTCATCGTCCAAAACAAAAGAGTCTTGAAAATCATAGTGTTTGCGGGGCAATAGAATGCGGTAACCCACTAATTCCATCAAGAAAGAAAATGCAAAGCCAGGAGAGCCGAGGAGAATTAAAAAACCCAATGCCATCATAAGACAGTAAAAACAACCACGAGAGGACAACACACTAATAAAAAATGATGTCATTATCCAAGCCGCCACCCTAAACAAATAATGATGATATTTTCAAAACAGCTCGGCACCAAGAATGCAAGACAGAAACAAAAGCCGCCATCTTACTAAATGATGATGACAATGTCCATGCGAAGCATAAAGCCAACCAAGCCAATTAATGACTCAAGATATCCACACGAACAAGATTACTCAGAGGATCACAAACTTTGCCACGTTATGAACATGAAGAAACCAAAGTCATGCAATCAACAAGGACGGAAAACAAATAATGAATTTATGAGGGAAGGATTACTCACGTACAAGAAAAAAACTCCCCCGTACCCCTAAAACATGCAAACATAACTCTCAATAATGATGCCCTATGTGGTGAAAAATAGAAGTGCATTCCTATAATTGATCTTCCAGCCACCGTACATAAACAAGCTTTTTGCCTATGAGTAAGAAATGAAAAACTCTTAAAAGTGGTACTAGAGAATAAAGCAAGATAAAAAGCAATTTCCACACACCATAAGACCAACCGAATCGAAGAAGCAAAGGCCTCGAGCCCTGTTTGGGATTACACACAAATATGTCAAAAAAATGCATCAATGACCCAAAGTAGGATACCACCACTTTAAACTTTTATGTCTGAAAGTGAACAATATAAGACACAAGGGCGTACTTAATAACAACATTTACAAATAATAGAACAAGCACCCATAGTTAAAAACAAGATAAGCAAAAACACCTAGGATAAACACCCCATCCTTCTGCTTGACCCAAGTATATCTCCAAGACATATGTAACTCATGAATTAATAGAATTAACTGAACAAACCTCTCCAATCCTCAAGGAATACACACATTAACATCTACCCCAAGAGCAGAGATGCATAAGTACTTCAAGTGCAGATAGAAATAAAAAACTCCTATCAGCACAAAAAGAACAGATACAAACTATACTGGGGAGAGGATAATATATATACTTTAGTGAGAAATGAAAGATAAAGAGAAGAAACTAATTATAATGTATTGCCAGCTGCCTTACTGCCTCCCCAATCCTCAAGAAGTACATATATTACCTTCTAACCCAATACAAAATTTGAGAAGGGGATAATCTATATACTTCAATAAGAAATGGAGGAAAAGGTTCAAAACGGATGAAATTAATATTTGGGAAGAGGCATATACCTAGGGAGGACATCTCGAGGAATGTCACCTCTTTCCACAATCTTATGAAAAGCAGCCGAGTCAATTGCCAAATTAGCCAGGAAATCTGCCAGTTTATTTAACTCTCGAAAACAATGAGATAACAAATAGGTATCAAAAAAAGATAATTTCTCCAAAATGTGGTCAATTAAATACTTCAAGTGCCAACAATTACTTTTACAATTCAAAACACTTTGGATAACAACCATTGAATCCCCCTGAATGTGAAGATGTTTTATCCCAAGGGAAATAGCCATGTCAATCCCAAGTGACAGAGCTTGACATTCAGCAAAGTTGTTTGACTGAAACCCAAGGGCATGACATTGAGACGATATTAAAACTACATTATGATCTAGAATAGCCATACCAGCCCCCGCCATACCTGGGTTCCCCCTGGAAGCACCATCAAAGTGGAGTTTATAATGACCCAGAGGAGGAGGAACCCAAGTAGCCATAATTCTCTTATTTTTAAAAGCCATACCCTTTGAAATTGACCCATGGGAGGGAATAATAGACATGGATTTCCATGTCCTTGTGATCATGCCATCCCAATGGGAGAAGGATGTCAAATGATCTAAATTCTTATGAATATATGACAAGGCCACCTCCGAGATAGAAGCCTCTATCTTGACTAAGATATCAGAGAGCAACGTGGATGATTTTTTGAAGATCCTATTATTTCTCTCTAACCATATGTTCCAAACAATGATCGATGGAGCTATGATCCAAAGGTAGGCATAAAAAGAATAAGGGAACAAAAGGGGCCAAGCTCTGAAGTGTGAGAGGAGGTCCCCACTAGTAACAAAAGAGAGACCTAACTTCTCGAAGAACCAATTCCAACATCCTAGAGCAAAATCACAATGAAGAAAAAGATGAGATGACGATTCCAATTTCTGATTACATAAAACACAAGGGAAGACAACAGATAAGCCCATCCTATCCAATCTCATCCCAGTAAGAACCCTGTCTTGAACAGCAAGCCATGCAAAGGCTCCAGCCTTCGGAAGACATGCAGGATGCCAAAATAATTTGTAAGGCCAAGAAGAGAGATCCTTGACCGTCATAAGGGAATTATATCCATCTTTCACTAAATACTTTCCAGTAGAGTTCTTGGTCCAAATCAGTTCATCATCGAGCTTAGATAAGATGATTATTCTATTTCTAAGAGTAGAATAAAAATCTGCTTTAAGACTAGGACTAATAGGAAGAAAATCAGTCGACTTCCATTGGGCCATCACCATATTGCCATCATGAACTACAGTAAAATAGTCTGATAAGTAGGCCCCCCATTTATCCAAAAGAATAGATTTCAAGGGTGACCAATCCCAAATAGAATCCATAGGACAATGACCATTCCAAGTATCATCCCAAAATCTAACTTTCAGACCATTATGCACAACCCAAGAAAGATGCGGCAGCAAGACTCTTCTACATTTTCCCATGAAATTCCAAATGGCCAACCCCTTACATAGAGACTCAGCTCGAAATATAGACTCCCTATCACCATTAGAAAGATACTTGGTGAACATGATTCTATCCCAAAGGGAGGCTGGATTATCATATAATTTCCACACTAATTTGGCCCCTAGTGCCAAATTTTGATTTTCCAAGCTACGAATTCCAGATCCCCCAAGTTCTTTAGGAAGACAAACCTTATCCCAAGCTAACAGAGGGATCCTAGATTTCCCATCCTTGTTGTTGTTCCAAAGAAAAGACCTCAGTGTATCCTTTAAACTGACAACAACTTCCTTTGGAGCTTTGAGAATTGACATTAAGTAAGTTGGCACCGCATTCAAGACTGACTTAATCAACACAATTTTCCCCGCCATAGTAAGCCATTTGTGGATTTTCTTAGACACCCCTGAAACTATTTTATCCCAAAAACTAACCTTAACCTTGTTAGCAAAAAAAGGAACACCTAAATAAGTACAGGGAAGAACCCCAAGTTGGAATCCCCAAAACTTTTGAAGCTGATCCCAGAGCAGGGAGTGAGTATTTAAGAAGAAAACCTTAGATTTTTTGACGTTGACTTTCTAACCCGAAAAAGCTACATAATCCCTAATCACTTGATCAATAGCCCGAGCCTCCTTCAAGGTTGCACAACCAAATAGGAGGGTGTCATTAGCAAAAAGGCAATGAGAGATCCTATGATCAAAATTCTAAATTTTAATGCCCTTCCATGAACCACTTTCACTAGTTGAGCCAATTGCCCGACTCAGACCTTCAGCTAGTAGAATAAATAAAAAGGGTGAGAGCAGATCCCCTTGCCTTAAACCCCTATAAGAGTGAAAGAAACCACAGGGGGATCCATTAATAAGAACCGAGAATCTTGCTGAGGAAATGCAAGCCATAATCCATTTTATCCAGGCCAGGGAGAAACCCAACCTTGACAAGACAATTTTTAATGCTTTCCACTCAACACTATCATAGGCTTTCATCATGTCTAACTTAAGAATCAATGTAGGAGATTTCTGGGCAGAAATCGAATGTAGGACCTCATGTGCAACTATATCCCCTTCAAAAGTTTTCGTATGCAGGACAAAACCTCCTTGATCAAGGGAAATTATTCTTGGTAATAACTTAGCCAACCTCATTGCAATTACTTTAGAGAATATCTTATAAACGGTGTTACATAAAGCTATAGGATAGAAATCTACGAAGGTTTTAGGATCATCCTTTTTAGGTAAAATGACAATCAAGGTAGTTTTCATTTCTTTGAGGATAGACCTATTCCTCCTAGCTTCCTCTAAAGCCAAAAAGACATCCTGACCAACAAACTCCCAACATTTTTGAAAAAACAAAGGAGTGAAACCATTAGGCCTGGGAGCCTTGTTCGGATTCATAACAAAGACAGCCCCCCGAACTTCTTCTATTGAAAATGGTGCCATTAACATTCTATTATCCTCAGGAGAGACCAGAGAAGGAATAAGAGACGAGATATTGTTTGAATCCTCAATATTTTCAGAAGAAAGAAGATTCTTAAAAAACTTAACCGCTTCCTTAGAGATATCCTCATCCTTAGAAAGGATATTCCCCTAACAATCCTGAATACAAGAGACCCTATTCCTAGCCCTTTTCAATTTAGTGCTAGCATGAAAAAATTTTGTATTCTTATCACCATCTGCTAGCCATAACTCCCGAGATTTTTGTCTCCAATAAACTTCCTCTCTAGCCAAGATTTCTTCTAGTTCACTCCTAAGAGACCTGAGTTCATCCAACACCTTAGAGCCCAAACCATGCAGCAAGACATGCTTATTGAGTACCTCTAACATGTCTAAAACCCTCTGTTTTTCTACAAAAATATTCTTGAAATGAAGGGAGTTCCAACCTCTAATATTTTTTTTCAAGAAAGTAATCTTCTTAACCAATTGAAACATTCTAGAACCCCTACAGAAAGGAGCCTCTCTCCACCATTGTCTCAGGAGGGGAAGAAAGGAGGGATCCCTAAACCACATTGGCTCGAATTTAAAAGGAAGCTTGTGACCAGGTTTATCCCATACAATTGTCAGAGAGACCGGGAAATGATCTGATCCAGCCATGGGGAGAATGGAAGAAAAAAACTCAATGGCTGAATCAAACCAATTGTCTGAGAGTAAAAATCTATCCAATCTTTCCACAATCTAAGAAAAAAATTTCCTCATAGTTGTCCATGTGAATAGACCATTATTGGGCTTGCAATCAAAAAGGGACATGTCAACAATGAATGCATTAAAATCATCCATGGATTTCTTATTTGGGTAAATCCCCCCCGATTTTTCACTTAAATTCAAAACTGCATTAAAATCTCCCCCAAACAGGATAAAAGAATTCCTAAGGGGGGAAGACACCCTAATGAGTTCCTGCCACAACCTATATTTAGCCAAAATACCCGAGGGGGCATAAATGTTGAACACCATACTTTAAAACTTGAGGCTCTGAAAGAGACTAATGACAACATCCAACTAGGCTCAGATGCGGCCAATTTTACATCAACTACAAAATCATTCCATAACAGAGCCAGACCTCCCCAAGCCCCAGCAGCTGGACAAGAAAAAAACTTCCATTTTTTCCAAGAAGAAAATACAAATTCTAAGTTTTTCGATGAAAGTTTAGTTTCCTGAAGTAAACCTAAATCCCACTTAACCAAAGCTAACTGAGACTTGATCAAGCATCTCTTGCTAGGGGCATTTAAGCCCCTAACATTCCATGATATAATCTTCATTGAATTCAAGGGGAGGTCGACACTCCCCTCTTTTCACTAATGGGAGAAGAACATTTCTCCCCAAAGTTTTTGTGTAAGCTTCTCTTGACCAAAGCAGATCTAGTAATCGAAGGGCTAATAACATACCTTTTTTTAGACTTGAGTGACCCACTACCTTTTCCATTTCCAAAATTCAAGATGGTCGCCTTCTTGAAACCAGGAGAGGCCGACAGAACTTGTTGAACACCTACATCAATTTCCAACTGAGTTTTACAACTCTTTGGATGTCTACCCCTTCCAGGAGACACTATAGTGTTAGGGAAATTCAGCTGAACCTGAGCAATAGAAGATTTATTGGGCGTTTTCACTGGAGATGAGCGATGCAATAGGGTCACATTCTAAAGAACAACTCTATTTGGATCATCCTGAGAGGTGATAATAGGGGCCTCAGAAGGATTTAAGGAAGGAGAGACAAACTCTTATGAATTAAATCCATATCATTCCCAATAGAGCACACTACCTTTTCCAAGACCTCATCTTCCACAAAATCCTTATTAAATTTAAGCAATTGTTCAACTAGCTGAGTCGTGTGGTCATCTGGAAGAATATGCAGAGATTGAGGTTTAGTACTATCCCTAGGAGGCTCATTATGTAGTAACTCTTTAACTTGTTTAATTAAAGCATCGTCATCATGATTAACAACACTAGGCCCAACCGGAGCAATTACCCCGGTTGTAGCAATAGGATCAGATGATCGATCTAAAACATTAATGTCCTCAACCCCTACGCTACTATCCAAACCCCCCTCCTTAAGAGAACAAACAAAAGACTCATGTAATGAAGGAAGAGCCGAATGTTTACCAAAATTGGGAATGCCATCTTTAACATGACCAATAGTCCCCATACCCTGAGATGAGATGTTCACCTCATTTGCAAAAATGATAGTGGCAGTTTTATTATTAGGGAGAACGATACTGTTAAGTCCCTCCTTGAGATATCTAACAGACCCAGTTAATCCCTGAGGAGATTCTTTAGCAAGATTATTATGATTTATTTGAGCAGCATTGTTTAGGTCTTCCTTGCCATGACAAATAGACCCTACCAAGACCTGAGAAGAGTCTTTGGCTGGAGCAGGAGTAAAAGAAATATTTTGATCAACCTCATTGTTTAACCCAATTTTTACATTTCGAAAGTCAAAAAACAAAGGAGCATCCACAATTATCAAATTTTGAACCAGGTCATCCTTCATTTTCACAATAGGTTGCTTCTAGATGCCTTCATTTGACTTGATATTACAAGAAATTGGGCATACTAATGTCGGGGAAATTAGAACACATATTTTTACCAGAACCTTCCCTTCCTCAAGAACCGATTTAGATGTTAGAAAACAAACAAAATTATCCCCTATTGATTTCAGCACCTCCGGATCCATAAATTCAAAAGGAAGTTGAGGCAAGCCAAACCAAACCAGAAGAGAGTTAGGTTTGACCCATTCCGACACAAAGAAGGGTTTCCAAACAAAAACCCTAACTAAAACATTACCAAACCAATATAATGAGCTTTTAAGAACATCATCCTTGCAACGGGGGGTTTCAAAAACCAAGACACAGGAATTGGAGGATAACAACTGAAAACAAACCAAAGCAGGCCAACATTTGCGTAATTTAGAATGTAATTTGTATAAGTTTGTCGGAGGACCCCAGATTTCCCCTAAAATAGCCACATAATGCAACTTGGAAGCCCTATCGGCTACAATAGAACCAAAAAAATCAAAACAAGGTCGAGGAAACCAAACCTCCTTCGAAGGAACAGAGTGATCCTTGTTACCAGTTTCCACATGCTCTTTACTGCTCGAGCTCCCCGCATCTTTATCATTAACAGCCGCATTCATATCCATTTGTTTAGCAGACCCGGATGCCCTAGTGCCACAAGCTCCATTTGGTTGTTTAATAAAACCTGATGCCCTAGACACCACTGGAATTCCCATGGCTACCACTTCAGCGAAGGAGCGGTGAACAGATAATGCTTTCCCACCCCTGTTTCTATTTCGTCCATCCGATCCTTGCCTGTTAGAGCTTTCCCTTCCACACCGCGGAACCCTTTTGAAAAAACCCTAGAAATATTTTGATACCGGTCGAAACTCTCTGCGATGCCTTCACAGAAACGGAGCCCTATCCACCCATCGACCTTTGGAGAACACCCACTGCAGCACGTGTGGCGGGTCATCCCAACCAACATCTGCCCAAGCGCCAAGTCGTCGATCGCTGTTAACCTGCAGAGCCATTTTCTAATTATAATTTAATTAATATATATATATATATATATTAATCTTCATTAATAAAATATATATTAATAATAATTTAATAATGCACAACTTCCAAATTAAATATTAATTATTATATATATATATTAATAATAATTAATAATTAATTAAAAGTTATGTATATATAAAAAAAAAACTTTAAATTTTAATAATTTTTTAAAAAAAAACCTAAAAAAAATAATTAAAAAAGGGGCGGCGAGGGCAGCCGGGCCCACCTCCCAAACGTGGAGGTTGGGGGCGGTCGTTCCCTAGCCGCGGGGTGGCGCCATTGCGGGGGTTGCAGGTCCCGCGGCGCCCACACAGTGGACGCAGGGGACTCTGCGGCCACCGCGGGGGTCACAGTTAACTGCGATAGCCGTCGGTCGCTGTCGGTCGCAAACCTGTGCAAGGGAGGAGGCGCGGGTAGAGCCTCCACTCCCCGCCCTCCAACCCCAATGAAAAAATACATTTTTTTTAAACAAAAAAGTTTCGATTTAACATTAAAAAGAATCTATTTTTGATCATCAATATTGGTTTTATATTATTTATTTTTTTAAAACCAACAAACCCCCATTTTTTAAAACAATCTCATAATGAGACCTAAAATAAAAATTTCCAGAATGATAAGGTTTCCAAATTTAGAGGAGTTTGTTGAATAACCTTCCAAAATAACAATTTTGGACTAAAAGGAGCTCATATCTCATGCAAGGATTCAAGCAATAAGCCAAACTTTGACTAATTTCACTATAATTCTTAATCTTGAGCAATCAATGGAGAATTTACAACAAAATTTACATGAAGAACATTCAAGCACAATTTTTTAATTTTTTTTAAACAATTAACCAGATTGGTAAACAAATTCCTACCTCAACAAGCATTCCTGGAGAAGATCTAATGGAGAGCCCCAACCTACAGCTCAAGAAATCCTTCTCCTTCCAAAACCCCGAAATTTTCCATCCAAAAATATTTTTCCCAAAAAAATCAATCTCCCATATTTTCCAAAAGTCTAGGTTAAATGGGAGAAGTTTGACCAAAATTTTATTTTTGGAATTAAAATATTTTATTTAAAATAATTCCTCAAGAATCATTCTTTTAAACTATATCAATAAATTAATTTTGCTTTTCAATTTAAAAAATTGATTTTCTCAAATAACTGAAATTAATCTTTCTATTTCAAAAATGCCAAAAAGATTAAATTAATTCTATTTCAATTAAATTTAAATCTTTCTTTTCCAACAGCATAAACATATTAAGTTTAACATTAAAATTGACTATTTAATTGAACTTGCTCCTAATTTAAATCGAGCAATTCAAATAACGATTAATCACATAAAAAGGGAGCCTATTTAATTTAGTCCCCAAATAAACTAATGCGTAAACACACATTAAATCAAATTAAAGATTAAGGGTTAATTACTCAATTTAACCACACACACCAAACACGCAACCCAAGAAAGCCACACAGATAGACGACCCGCATACCTAACCAAAGGGTATACCGATGACGACTGACGACGCTCACTTGAGCACGACTATGGTCAAACGAGGTTACCACGACCACCTAATCCAACTCTAAGGATTGAAGGGGTACACTCAAACTTGCAAACTCAGACAGTGACAAACTTCGCACCCATGTGGCATTGTACCTGAAATCTCATGCAACCAAGAGTCATACATGCATACATATATAAATTTAATGAAAGTGTTAGCTCGAGATAATAACATGAAATATGAGAATTAATAACTTGCATATGAATTGGTATGAAAACCACATTAACAGGTATGCACTAAATCAAAACATCTGACTATAATCATTATATTATGATAAACTAACCAAGGTCAAACCGAGATTAGAAATTGATTAGGGCAGAGGTACTACATTCTCCCCCTAGGTTCCGACTTACTCCTGGAAGTCGTAAGGCTAGATGGAGAACATGTCGCACGCATTAGCCCTGAAAATCATTCATCAAATATTAAATTGCACATAGGAATCTTTCCATAAATAAATGAAACATTATTGCTAAATCCTTTATGAATGCCATTACCCATTGGCAAGATACATCTAAATACATACATTTCTTATAACATTCTAGGAATTATCCACAATCATAGCAAAGAAACACGAATTTTCTCCTTTTCATTACACCAAGTTAATGCATTAGAAAGAGGTAAACAACAATTACCATACTCATCAACCAAATATGACAAGAAAACATGCCATCATGATCAATTTCTTTTACCAATCCATCTTTTTCGTAAAACTTTATCACAAGAACTAGCTTCAAAATTTCAATTTCTACAACCAAGTTAACTTCCATGAAACAAGAGCAACAAAAATAACGCAATTGTTTACACTTGCCAAGCATATGAAAACCTTTCCACAGACTATGTCCCATAACATAGTGACAAGTTAACACAGTTTACTCCATGATTACACATAACAATCATCCACATAACTGGAATGCACAACTCAAAAGGCCACATGTGAGTATGTCTAATGCTCGGTCAAAGATAACATGCACGATCAACATCTCTATGCTTGATCTCAGAACGACAATATGATCATAAATATCCAATATCTCACTCAAAGGCTTGATGGTGCTAGGGCACACCATAGCGGTGCTACCTTCCATACAAGACCTTCGTGAATATCCCTTGTTGAATAAGGTGGTTAGCCTCCAAGAGAAAGTCACCACACATAGGTAGGTAGTGGATCCTAGCTGCATCACAGCCTCACATACCCCCATCCTCAAGGTTTCTTACGTCTACTTCCTCATACACACTCTGCCAAGACCGTCTCATATGTTCTTGGAGAGGAATTTCACATTTCAACACAAGACCAACATACGAAAACAATAAGGATAAATCAGTTTAGCCACCAAAGTACAGATGAAAAAAAGATAATAAATCATCTATTCCAACAATAAGGCAATAAAATAATCCGGAATTGCAACACCAAATCAAGAATGCAAAAGCTCACAAGATCGTGGCTAAACCTTCAAAGTCAAAGTAGAATAAATTGCTGGTCCCCAAAGAAATAAACAAGAATATCACAATTGCACATAACATCACTATGTGACTAGCATCTAGCCACCAACGAGGAAGGAAGGAACAATCGTCTAGCTATCGTAGTAGCTCATCATGTGGTGCGACATAGTCACACTACCCACATGGCATGGGGGTGCACACCTCGACATCACCCCGCATCACCTCATCACGCGACATGGTATTACCCCAAGCGGAGAAGACACACAATGGATGTATCCCGCATGGTAGTGTACCTCACGAAAAAAGCACGCGCGGGTCACATCTCGCATAGTGACATACCTCACAGGACACTCGCCGTAAGCCAGAGGTATACATGACTAAGGTTCACCCACATGTCCACCCACACATACTAACTAGCAGCCCATGTAGATAAATCTACCTTTCATGAAGACAAGGCAAAGGATCCTCCAAAATACACCACCATAATGCTCAAGAATTGCCATCAAAATGCTCAATTAAAGGAGAGGATAGACTGTCACACATAAACCTATAAATAGATTCATCAAAAGGGAAAGTATTGAGTACACCTTTGATACAATTTTATTGTATAACTATATCATTCCTCAAAATAGAGAAGCTAAAGTCACTTTGTGTCGACATTACTCATACACCGATCCATACTATTCAAGGAATGGTGACTTCTAATACTACCCCTTAACATACTGAATTACCTGCAACCCGAGGTTTGGTACTCAGTAGGGAAACAAATAAGCAACATCACATAAACAGTATGGTTTCCCATACTCATAAGCAACATATCCTCCATGGTTGATTACTTCACCAACCCATGGGCACATATAATAAGCATGGGTTTCTTACAATACACACGAATACACCAGTACTGGTTTAGTCACATTCATGGGGAGTACTTTTCAGTATGCTATCATCTACTCAAGGAAGATTTAAATAATGCTTCCCACATGAATAACTGAATCAAGTTTACTCTAGGTACAAGTACTGAAATTTTTAACAATTCACAATTACATAATGAAATAACATCATTCCTATATCTTTCTCTAATTTCACTAAGCATCTGTAACTAAATTACTAACTATGCAATTTCTTTTCCAAAGAGGACTTTCATCTTTCAATATGACGCCAAAATGCATCAGTACAATTTCACATGTTTTATAAACATTCTATTTAAATCAATGCATTCTTCATAGCATTTCTAAAAATCTTATAATCTAGGCAAAGAGAAGGAAAAGAGAGTTTGATAATCAAACTATTTCCTACAAAGACACAAGATCAACAAGATCACACTATATGTTAAAATTTCTCACTATAAGCCTATCATTTAATTGCATGGTTATCAGTTCGCTACCATTTTAGAAGGATGCCAAATAGCCTAACATGACATTTCCAATTATTATGGTTGCAACAGAATGTTCTAGTTTTCCAAACAGCATAGATCAAAATAAGCAATCTTTTCAATAATACCAGAGTTCTACTGAACACTCATTACTTAATACAATACAGACACATATCATAATTTGCAACCTATCATTGAAAATCAAATTACGATCAGAAGGTAAGTGAGGAGCTATCAACAAAATAATACATATTAATGCATGCACATCAACAAGCTTTTCAATTGCACTTTCTAAACATAATAATGTAATTACATATATCCAAAAGCACTTTAAATGGAGCATTGCTAAAATAGATCCTCAATCAAACTGGTTTAATGAAATACATAAAACAATCTTTCGTGGAACACATTAATACACTCTCGAAGCTACTATAACATGTTCCCTTTAATACTTCTTTTACAAACCAAGCAGTTTCACATAACAACTATTCACATATTAATGCACCTCACTCAAGATATAATTTAATTATGTTACTCCTACATTACACATGGAGAATTCTTAAATGAAAACATACAATTTTCTCCCAATAACCAATATGAACTTTTAACCCGAAGCCCTTTTATAATCTAAAGACACATAAGCATCATAAGGCTCACACAAGGGCTCAAGAAGTCACACCCTTTTCTCTCGCAAAAAGAAAACTCAAATCAGAGATAATTTCACATATCCCAAACATTTTAATTTCTAGAGAGAGAGAGAGGAGGGAGGGTGATAATCATTCAATTTGCTACAAAATAAGCATTAAATATTTCCCATACTAGTCCTTCAAGCGAACAACACTAAACTAGATCATAATCTTAAACAAGCACATTTCATACTGTCAGATTCCAGACAAGCACTGACCAACCCAAATGGATTAGTCCAAAGAGTACAACACTCAATAAGGAAGGTACATACGACTCTCTTTCAAAATATGAGTAATCGTAGACCAAGACATCAATAAGCACATAAAGCACATATAATCACTCAAAACGCCAACATCAAGAAGGTGAAAACAAGGTGTGAACACACACATTACACACAAGTTAACGTCTACTCAGTCACACACATACAAAAAGGAGGACGAGCATACAACATAAGGTCGATACACCTCACACCAACTAAGGGCACGAGCAACACCAGAGATCCTAGTGTTTGCAACTTGCACTCTGATACCAAATGTAATGCCCCGCCAGGAAACCCTGAAGGGATAAAGCTAAAACACACAAATGGAGTGCAATAATTTTTTTTTTTGAAGGCAAACACAACATTAAGATACAACAAGATATCGAAGTTTAGATTACACAGTGGAAGACTACAACTTGTAGATGTATAAAAATGACCATATTCCTAAATGAATATTTTATGTTCATTTCTCTATTTGATTAAATCCAATTTAATTAAACTACCCACATTCTTCTATTTTATTAAGTAAATTATTCAATTTATTTGAATAAAATTCACTATACCCATTTAATGAATAAATCATTTTATTCAATTAAATCCCCCCTATCCACTTTTAATTAAATTCAAATTTAATTAAATAGTTATCCTAAATTGAATAAATCTAATTTATTTAATTTCCCCAAATTGCAACCAAATTGAATTAAATTACTTTATTTCAATTAAATCCTATTATCCCTCCATCCACTTGCAAAATCCCAAACCCCTTTCTAATCCCTTCTAGAATCTTCTAATCGCTTCTAATTAACCTAACCCCTCCTCTAAACTTTGTCGCATCCCTAAGCAAAGGGAAGTCACTTATCAAACCCTCAAAGTCTTTGATAACCATTAAAGGCTTCAAACCTTCAACCACTTAGTTCCTCAAAGTCTTTGATAACCATTGAAGGTTTCCAACTTTCAACCACTTAATCCCCAAAGTCTCCAATAAGCATTAATGGTTAACTCAAACCCTCCTACATGGTTAAAACATTTGTTTTGACTCAACCTTCATCCAACCCAAGGGTCTCATCAGGCCTTTAATGCTTTGACCATGATTATCTCTTAATCATTTGCACAAAGGTTTATCCTTGGATTAACTCTTAATCCAGTGGGTAATCCTAATTTAAGCTTGACCCTTAGCCTCTAGATAACCATGAGGTCTTCTCAGGTATTGAATGCCTCCAACCCCTTCTCTTAACCCAGTCTTATGTTGACACTTGTCACCATTTCATTGGTGCCAATTACAAACATGGATCCCCAATTTTCAAACTCAACCCTTGATTAAACCATTCAATCCTGACCATCCATTGCCCTATTCTTGCTATAAATAGAGCTCTCATTCCTCCATAACAATCATCCTTCAAATTTGTAGTATCATACTTATGCTCAAATACATTCAAACTTTCATATCATTTTTATGCTCATCATTTTAGCCTCTTTGAAATCAGGAATTAGTTTAAATATGCATGTTTAGAATAATTTCTTTATCATCTTAGCTCAATTATAGACTAATATATCATGTTAGGATAGTATTCATACTAATCTTGTCATCTTATCATTTAGTCTATTGCATTTCTAAGATCATACATAGCTTAGCATACCTTTCATACTAAAAACTATTAAAACATCCCTCATTCTTGCATTTGCCATCCCTAAACCATTTTGCTTAGTGATCTGAGAGAAAAAACATTGGTTTGAGGGACATTGTGAGATAGAGAACCATGGGACCCACCTTGGGAAGCTGAGTAATACGTTATTACTCCATAGCTTGTATCAAGAAGTCCTATGTGTGTGTGTGGACTAGTATCTAACAATATTTTCACATATTGAGTTTTATCAGCCCACTTTTCCCGCATACATTTCTGGCGCCCACCGTGGGGCCCAACCCCAAATATCAAATCGGTTTTTGAAACTAATCACTTTTGTAGGTCCGCAGGAAACAGGAATCGGCGCGTGGGAAACATTCCCTAGCGCATCCGGTTAATAGTCTAGTGCATCCCGCTCACTGTTTAGTGCATGGGGTCCATACTCTAGCGCGTGAAGACCTTTATTTAGCGCATAACCTCACTAAACTTTTCCTGTAGGTCTCAGCGCGGTCGAAAAACAGAGTAGCACATCTATATAATATATTGGTGCTTCGGGTCTATCAGCTAGCGCATCGAGTTTACCAGCTAGTGCTTTCTATCCATCATCCAGCGCATCTAAACCATCTTGTAGCGCATCAAATCAATATTTTCCTGCAGGTC
This sequence comes from Cryptomeria japonica, assembly GCF_030272615.1. Lineage (NCBI taxonomy): Eukaryota > Viridiplantae > Streptophyta > Pinopsida > Cupressales > Cupressaceae > Cryptomeria > Cryptomeria japonica. The sequence continues at coordinate 329,849,053 of NC_081413.1, read as the reverse complement.
CCAATGCAAAAACAAAAACAGAACAACGCTTCCAACGCACAGAGTAGCGCATCCAGAAGACAGTGTAGCGCAAAGAGATATAATTTTAGTGCATCTAGGTTTTCTTGTAGCGCGTGCAGTTCTTTCTGTAGCGCATCACAGACAGAGAGCAAAAAAATTTAAATTGTAACAGAAATAGAATTTAGACTTGTAGAAGTCCACCGAAATCCAGATTTTCTAACGAGTGGATTGCAATTTTGCAGGATTCTGACGGTTTCTTGCAGGTGGAGCGGGAAATTTTCTTTAAACGATTTCTTTTGTTGACCACCAAAACATCGAATTTACTTTGTTGACCAAATTTCTTTTCATAGATCAGAAAATCATTGCTTTGCAAGAATAAAATAAACATCATGTTTTGTGGAGCAACATCTCCACCTAGATTTTAGCAAATCACTGAATTGAAAGGATAAAATAAACCAACTTGATTGCTTTGTCTCGAAAGTGGAAGGAATATGCTCTCCCCTTAACTGGGTGATAAAAAATCCAGACCACTCTTACAGCTTTCTTTACTTCAAGCAATAAAACCTTTAGCAGACCTGCCTTCCCGAGGAGTTGGAATCAACTCTTAAAGTCGTTTATAGCCGGTGTGAAGGGAACGACCTAAGTGGGGAATGACTTTGACGCCAAGAATTCCAACCCACTATAATCAAATGTGGAAAGTGATGAAAGTCCTTTTCAACGGTTGCGCGCAGTGATTAGCCTTCCCCCAGTATCCTTGAGATACGTAAAGTCTTTGTTCTAAAGGTTGGGAAGCCTCCTAAGGGAGTTTATCACTGACGACTGAATGGGAAGCCTGATTACGAACCATAGAAATAGAAGCTTTGACCCGAGTCAATAACCAGACATTTATAACATCATAGTGCAAGGGTGGGGAAGAATCCGCCCCCAAGATTACTCACCATATATCTCCCAAGATAACTACTCAACTGTGAAGCGATTCACTTTGAGTTAATTTCTGGCAAAAGGCAAAAAAATGGGCGCCCTCTAGGGGGTGACATGGCTGTTTGAGCTGACGGAGTATCGAGACTAGTGGGCTATGGTGTTATTTATGACCCTTGACTAAAGAGTCTTTCTGAAGTGTATTACTTGTATCAAAACCTGTTAAAACATTGGAGATTTGAACACATCTTCGCAGAACATACACTTTTTGTTAGATTAGGCAAAATGGTTGTACTTTTTGTGCCGTGCAGTAGGGTAGATCAGAACAACAGTCTAGCACGTGGAAACAACAGCTTAGCGCGTGGCATACAAACATTAGCGCATAAAGTCCAACAGTTAGCGCGTCGCAGACCCAGGATAGCGCATAGATTTTTCAACAGTTGGAAAAACAATTTTAACAGTCCAAAAAATTTAGCTCATGTCTGAGGGCAGCCTAGCACGTGTGGTTGTTATTTTAGCGCATAGAGGAAATTCAGTAGCGCATGTAGACTCTGTTCTAGCGCATGATCCCAAAACAGAAAAACAGAGAGCAAAACCGAGAAAAATTTTGAAATTTTCAAAAACATTTTTAGAAGCATTTTTCATCAACATCATTTTTCATCAAACCAGAGTGGCAAACAAACCATTAAAACTATTTCTCAAGCAAAATTTGTGTCAAAACGAACATTGTCAGAATCTTAAATGAATCATACAATAGAGGATGTCTCTCCTATCATAATCTAGAAATCTCATCATCAGTATCAACAGAATCCTTTACCATCCTATGGATCTTTATCTCAAAACACTTGTTTAAAATTTTCAAATTGTCAAATCAAGTTTCCAGATCAGGAAGCTTTTATCCATATCATTTGACATGCTTTGTCGTGAAGGGGCATCTAAAAGCCTTCACTTTGATAGAGTGCGATTTGAAATTTTCAAAAACAAGAATCCGCTGAATCCAAACAAATCAAAGGAAACCATTGGTCACTCATGCATGACTAATCCCCTTATTCTGAGAAGAAAGAACCTCTATCGTAACATCACGTTGAAGAAACAACCACCTAGTTTTTCCAAATTCATCAAGAGAAATAAGTTTTTATACATCAATCGTCAACTCTTCAAATCCCATTAGGTATTCCTTCATCACGTCAAACGTTATATCTAAAACAAATCTAGCGAATTTGACAAAGAACCCTTGAAGACAAGAGCATACTGCCAAAAGTCTGTTTTTAATCAAACCATAAACCGCGGCGAAAAGATCAATCCAGCATTCTTGCCCGACGAGTGCATCACATATAACACAGCTCGACCAGAACCACCAACCCCCGAGCAACACATCGAAGAGGATTTTGTCCCTTTCATCACTGAGAGTTTCTACTAAAATTCCTGTTACTTGCTCTCAAAAGAACAAACAGAGTGAGACACACGCAGAATCAAGTATGAATCGCAGATTATCAAATCCTTTTGAAATTCCACCCGTAGAAGAACCTGAAATCACTGAAGCACTTCTTCGGGAATGTCAGGAAAACCCTTCATTCCAAAAGCTTGTAGAAAAGCTCATGGAAAATGACAAAGAAAAGTATCTGCTCATGCTCACAAGTAAAGGCGTTAAACTTCCTGAAGATTTTGACGCAAACATTTTTCAAATTGGGTCTCGACAATATGCATATCAAGAACAACAAAGAGAAGAAGAAACTCACATACCTGAACAACATATACCTGAACAACACATTCCAGAACAACGCATACTAGAAATGCGTATACCTGAGCTCGAAACTCCAGAATAAAACATACCATTTACCACACCTTTTCAGTTAAGAACAAATACAAGGGAAGAAATCTTCCCTCGGCAAGATAATGCGCCTTTGGTTGCTCTTACTCAACAAATGCAAATGTTGCAAAGGCAAATACAAGATATGCAACAAGGGACAACAGTGCGGTACTCTTTAAACGAAATCTGTCCTTACCCATTTGACAGAAGATTGAACATGGTGCCTTTTCCTCCAAACTCAGACGTTCCCAAATTTGATAAATATGATGGAAAAAGTGATCCCCGGGATCATGTTCGAGAATTTTGCACACTGAGCCTTGAATTTTCTCATGATGACACCTATTTGATAAGGTTATTCTCCAGAAGCTTGGGAGGGCAAACCATGGAATGGTTATCCAAAATTTCGCCACCTGTTAGATCATTTGATGAATTGTTTAACAAATTCATAACCCACTATTCCTATAACATCCAACATGCCATAACCATGCTAGATGTTTGCAACACCAAACAAAAGAACAACAAAACATTCATGGTGTTCCTTCAACGCTGGCACCGCATGGTATCACGATATCCTCGCGATATTCCCGAAAAGGAGAAAATGGAAATCTTCATCGATAACTTGAATGGCGAAATGAGTTACAGACTAAAACTTCAATGCATACCATCTTTCACTAAATTGATTGAAAATGGCATTCAAGTAGAGGAAGCATGTGTCAAAAAGGGGACACTCAAATTCTACAAGGAAGGAACAAACTCCTCAAACTACAATAATTAGAACAACGCCAACCTTGACAAATCTCGATTTTGGACTCGAAACAAAAACGAAGGCAACAATGAATCATATGATCCCAAATCTAAGCAACCAGTGCTTGCATTATCCGGAAATCCTCAAAATACGAAAAATCTTAAAAATGCTACTCCCAGTGCTAACACATATGCACCAAACACCGATCAAGGACAACTCAACACAAACAACACCAATGATACTCAAAGCAAAAACATGAATCCAGGACCTAACAACAATTCACACAACAACACGAACAATTTCCAAAAGCGCATCTTCACACCACTGGGACAATCATTAGAATCCGCATTCAGAGAACTTTTGGCAAACAAGATTCTTTCTTTGCCTCCAATCAGCAACTATGAACCCCCAATCAAACCACCTTGGTGGAATGATTCACACTATTGTGATTTCCATCGCAACAAAGGTCATAGAACAAACGAGTGCATGAGATTGAAACACATAGTACAGGACATGATTGATCGAGGTGACTTATCAGTGGATGGTCTCAAAACAAATGGTGATTACGAAGCCTTCAAAAATCCTCTCCCAAATTACCACAAAGATGGCGCATCAACTTCGGATGATACACGCGGCGCTCGTATTAATCACATCTACAACAACACAATCAACCACATCTCAGCTGAAGATCATCAAGTCAATGTCATCACCATTCGAGATCGACATGATCATGAATCTGTCAATGTAACAACCCAAACTCAGAAATATGTCTTAAAGGGACATACTGCACCTACAACTACCACACCAAAAATCCAATATGACTTGGTTAGCCAACTACGCAAGACTCCAGCTCAAATATCTATCCTTGAATTATTGAAACTATCACCAAAGCACAAAGACATATTGGAGCAAGCGCTATTGGAAACAAATGTACCCCAAAATCTGGATACAGACAAATTTCAAGCCATGGTCGCCCATATGACAGGACCTCATAACCTCACCTTCTCAGAGCATGACAATACTTCCTTGAGTCATCCACATAATACTCCTCTCCATATTGAAGTCATTGTTTGCAAACACCGAGTAAAAAGAGTCTTAATAGATGGAGGAGTCGGACTTAATATATGTACTTTAAAGCTTATCCGTGCATTAGGCTTCTCAGAAGAATCTATTGATCCTTGCAAAAAGATTACCATCAAGGCATATGATGATGAGGAAAGGTCCTCTAAAGGCACAGTGATATTGCCTATTCAAGTAGGACCAGTACAAAAGGATACTATATGTCAAGTCTTAGACATAGACCTAACCTACAATATCTTGTTAGGACGACCCTGGATACATGAAATGCAAGCAGTACCTTCTACGTATCACCAGTGTGTCAAGTTTCCTTATGATGGACAAGAAATCTCCATATCAGCTGATCACAATCCATTTCAACATTGCAATGCAATGGGGGCAGCCCAAGACAGTTTGGTTCCTCATAATAGAGAAAAGCAGCGATCCTTGACATCAGATCTACAAATAGCAAAACCCAACTCCTTATGGGGAGACTTCAAGCAGAAGATGCAAATCAAAGACCAAGGCATGGGAGAATACTCTTTGGAGCCGTTATGTTTGGCCAAATCGCCAACATCACCTAGATCGCATGATTTGCCTACTACATCAACACATCTGGCCACTCAGCCCATCACTAAATTTGATGGTACCTTCATCCAATTGGGTACTCTAGCACATGAATCAGAAGACAAGGATGTTCTTAGCTGGTTATACAAAGATGAGGAAGAAGATCATAGAGCAGCCACTCTAGACGTTGTTCTACCAACACACCTGTATGGAAAAGGCTATTTAATCATGAAGCAAATGGGATATGGCGGTAAAGGACCTATTGGGAAACGCAAAGAAGGAGTCATTGAACCTATAGATCTTCCTTCACAACCTAGTAGAAACAAAGCAGGATTGGGTTCTAAACTCACGTTCCTATTGAAACGGCCACCACACACAACTACAAAACCTCAATGGAAGGTAAAGAAGAAGTACGAAGAAGAATCCTAGTAGGAAGCACTCTTTGAATTAGTAGAAACAATCCACAAGGCACGGGAACGTCAAGATCAGAAGTTGCATCAGGGAAAGCTACTAAGTCATAAGAGGGCCCTATCTGTAGCGGTAGCTCATATTCAAACACCAATGTCTCAAGAACACATCCTGTCATCTCCCGATACCATTATTCCTCCCCAAGGAAGCACAGTCTATGAACAAATCTAGAAAGTAGAGGACGTATCTGATACAGAATCAACAAAAACTATCAAAATGGTATCCATCATCAAAGATTTGTTTTCACCATACAACATACCTGTTTGCAGCACTGATAGAATCTAGGATGATGCCTATGAGACAGATTCCAATGAATATGAATGGGGTACTTGCTCTAATGCTACTACAAATATCCCTGATGATACTTATTCTATATCCCTTTCTCAAGAAGAACATAACGCAGAAGATAGACCTCTTGAATTTGGACCACAAAATATCTATGATGCCAAGGAAAGCGAATAGGAACATTATGAGCAAGTCTATGTGGAAGATAATACCATCGAGGACCTCAACGAAATCCTGGACTTCTTTAAAACCAAGACCCATCACAATGAAAACTCCGTCCTAACACTCACAGTAGCCAAACTGGATCCACCTAATGATTCCTTACCGCTTGTCTTTCCTGACCTCATTGACTGGGATGAACCTGAAACACATGATATACCAATTTTCCCAGATGATGAATCTATTATCTATTACCTATGTACCGTAAATCTGGAAACAGACTCTACCAGTGAACGAAATAACGATGTCTGTCAATCAGGGAGTGCCAAGTCTCTCAGTCACAAAAATACAATAAATAAAGGATCTGATGCTGAAAACCAGTCAATGGCAGCTCTAGATCACAAAAAAGTAAAAATAAAGGACGCATCTGAGGGTGAAAACCTTTCTAAGGCACCTAACAATGGGAGACTTGACACTCTTCCTGAACACTTTCATGAGCGATCACCCATATTGATTGAGCCCACTCAATCAATCAACATTGGTACCATAGAAGCAACCAAAAACATACACCTTGCAAAATCTCTGACAGAGGAAGAAAGATCGACATTCATCATCTTCTTTAAAGAACAGCAAATTAACTTTGCTTGGTCATATGCTGATATGCCCAGAGTAGATCCACACTTAATCATGCATCACTTGTCCATTTCTACCAGAGTTAAGCCAGTCAAGCAAAAACTACGAAAGATGAATCCACAGGTGGCACTCATGGTCAAAATTGAACTAAAGAAATTATTAGACGTCGGATTCATTCAACCCATTGACTATGCAGAGTGGATTTCCAACATCGTTCCAGTATCAAAACCAGATGGTAGTATCAGAATTTGCACTGACTTTAGAGACGTCAACAAAGCTTGTCCAAAAGACGACTTTCCTCTGCCCAATATCGACATAATTGTAGATCTTACAGCAGGTCATGCAATGCTCTCACTAATGGATGGTTTCTCAAGCTATAATCAAATCAAAATAGCTCCTGAAGATCAAGATAAAACCATGTTCACCTGTCCTTGGGGAACGTACTGTTGGAATGTTATGCCTTTTGGCTTAAAGAATGCAGGGGCCACCTATCAAAGAACAATGACCACAATATTCCATGACATGATGCACACATTTATGGAAGACTATGTGGATGATTTACTAGCTAAATCCTTCACCAGAGCCGAACATCTCGGCATCCTAACAAAGATCTTTGATCGATTGGAGAAATTTCAAGTCAGGCTCAACCCCAAGAAGTGTATCTTCAGGGTTACATCAGGCAAGTTACTAGGCTACATTGTCTCAGAAAAAGGTATTGAAGTAGATCCAACAAAGGTACAAGCCATTATGGACATGCCACCACCAAAGAATATCAGTCAACTTAGATCTCTACAAGGATGACTTCAATCAATCAGGCGATTCATCGCTCAACTAGTAGATAAAAGTCTCCCATTTAACCATTTATTACACAAAAATGTACCATTCAAATGGGAGGCCAAGTGTGCAGAATCTTTTTACCAAATCAAATAGTACCTGATGAATCCACCAGTTCTGGTACCACCAGTCGCAGGAAAGCCTCTTATTTTATATATCTCAACAACAGATATATCGCTGGGGGCACTATTGGCACAAGAATATCAACAAGGCAAGGAACACGCCATATATTACATTAGTAGGACATTGAATGGCTATGAACTCAACTATACATTCATTGAAAAGGCTTTCCTAACAGTGGTCTTCGCATCTCAGAAGTTCTAACATTATATGCTAGCACATACCATTAAGCTAGTAGCAAAAATTGATCCTCTCAAATATCTACTTAGCAAGGCAGCTCTTACAGGCCGATTAGCTAAATGGGTTGTGATTCTCGGTGAGTTTGACATCCAATACACGGAAAGATGAGCCATCAAAGGACAAGCAATTGCAGATCAGTTGACTGAAGCACCACTCCCAGGCAAACACACCATGGAGATCGAATTTCTGGACAGGGATGTTCTTGCTCTTTCTACTAAATAATGGACCTTATACTTTGATGGATCCTATACACAACATGGTTCTGGTGCTGGCATTCTGTTCATCACTCCTGAAGGACACACTATACCAAGATCATATAGGCTTATGTTTCCATGCACAAATAATGTGGCTGAATATGAGGCACTGGTCATAGGCATCAAAATGGTCATAGAATGGAAAATCATAGAGTTAAAAGTCTATGAAGACTCACAATTGGTTGTCCATCAAATCAACAATGACTATCAGACAAAGGATGACAAGCTACTACCCTACAAATGAATGGTGGATGACTTCAAACAGTATTTTGTACACATCACCTTCGAGCAAATACCAAGGTTGAACAACAAAGCAGCCGATGCAATGGCTACTATCGTTTCATTACTACAAATTCCAGAGCAACAGAGTCGTTACGAGTTCCTGGTAGAGCAACTGTTCTCCCCCACCTACGACCACTCTGAATCCCAGGTTATCTATGCCTTGACCGGTTCAGATTCTCCATTATATGGACCAATATACGACTACCTCAAGCACAATATCTTACCCATTGACCAATCCCGTAACCAAAAATGTAACTTTATTCGACAAGCTGCCCGTTACACCCTTATCGCAGATACTTTATGTCGTCGAGGTCTCGATGGTACTCTTCTTCGTTGCCTTGATCATAATGATTCTGATTCTGCTTTACACGAGCTTCATGAGGGTATTTGTGGCACACATTCAAGTGGTACTACTCTTGCTAAAAAGCTTCTACGAATGGGATACTACTGGCCTACAATGGAAAAAGACTCATATCACTTCGCCAAGAAATGTCCTAAATGCCAGATCCATGGTAATCTCATACATGCACCAGCATAGGAACTGCAGCCCTTTACAACATCATGGCCCTTTTGTCAGTGGGGACTAGATTTAGTTGGCAAAATTCATCCATCATCTTCAAATGGACACAAGTTCATTATAACAGCAACAGAGTACTTTACCAAATGGATAGAAGCAGTTCCCATGACCACAGTGACAGGGAAACAAAGTGCCTCTTTTATCCTAAATTATCTGATCTACAGATATGGTATTCCAGGTTCAATCATCACAAATAATGGATGACCTTTTAAGAATCAAGATGTCCAAGAACTATGTGAAAAATTCAAAATCCAACATAGGTTCTCTACACCATACTACCCACAGGGAAATGGTCAAGCAGAAGCATCTAACAAGACAATATTGAAAATCCTCAAGAAAATAGTGAATGATGCAGGCAAAGATTGGCACATACAACTCAATCTAGCACTTTGGGCATACAGAACCAGCATCCGCACACCTACAGGAGCAACACCATACTCATTGGTATATGGATCAAAAGCCATTTTACCCCTGGAGGTAGAAATCCCATCTCTTAGAGTCTCTTTGAAAGGTTTAATCCCAGATGAAGAGTATCGAGTTAACCGACTGCAAGAACTTGAACTATTAGATGAAAGACGCCAACATGCTTACACTCATCTCAAAGCATATCAACAACGCATGTGCAGGAACTACAATCACAAGGTCATTCCCAAAAACTTCAAAGTTGGTGACCTAGTCCTCAAAGAAAATCCAACAAATCAGCAAGATCGAGAAAAGAAAGGGAAATTTGAACCTAACTGGTTAGGTCCCTATGTTATCATATCAGTCTATGGATCAGGTGCCTATCAACTAACAAATTCTAAAGGAGATGTGCTCGACGAACCAACTAGCAACATCTATCTAAAGAAGTACTACACTTAAGCGGCCTAGTGCATGGAAAAAGCTAAAATAAGCAAAAAAATCAAAAAAAATCTAGAAAAAGCAAAAACATAAAGTACAAATAAAAACAAATGGTGAAAACCTGGTAAACAGGCGCTTTTGTGAAACAATGGCTCCTCTATCTATCCCCATGCCATTTTATCCATACAAACACTATCGGCCATCGCCCGACACTTAGCCCATATCCATTCAGGACATACTTAGCGTAGTCACTATCCTAGGTTATCCATCTATATCTATCCTCTTACCGCATTCCACCATGGCTTGGCAATCACTGTACATGATCATATCAAAAGGCACACTCAGCTAGGGGCATTCCAATCATCTCAATATTGCAAACATTCAAGACATCAAGACTACTTGCAAAACTCAAAAACATGGCATCCAAACTATGCTTCATCACCAAACAAAACAAAACCTTTCACAAAAATACCAAGGATGGATGATTTTCTGAAGTACTAAATGTTGCATTCTTGCATAAAGTCTTGACTAGTTTTGCATTTTTGAACTTTTTGAATTATTGGGTTCTCTTCCTTGTCTCACTAAATACTTTATAGCTAGAGTTTAGGAGGAACTTCCAATATTTTCTTAGTCTTTTGTCTGGGAGGCGATCGCTTGTACTGTGTGAACACATGCCTCGAGACGTGATACATCGAATATCACTGAAGACCTGATTCCACTTCACGCATACAAATGATCTAATCTTGTCTGTTTACGCAATATGCACTCAAGTCATCCTGGTTCAATTATACCTTGACGCTTGTGCTATCTTGCAAAATCAAACATCATGTAAATTTTTCTCAGGTCATTATGGTTCAATTATACCATTATGCTTGTATAAATTTTCAACATATCCAAAAATCAATGCTCAATGATGATATCTACAAAGAAAGCAAATAACATATGGTTATATCGGATGGCAAATACAGAATGAGGGATGCTCCAAAAATATTAGTTGCATATCATTTTAACATCATTGCATATCATTTTACAATTAGTTGCATATCATTTTACAATTAGTTGCATATCATTTTAACATCATTGCATATCGTATTACATTTAGTTGCATATCAAATCATACATCTCATTTTCAAGATACATCTCATAGCATGTTAAAGCATACATCCTGCATCATACATTATATCATCTATGTAAGCATTGCATCAGCATAAAGAAATGAAATAGCCCACATAACATGCATCCATATAAACACATCACATGATCAAATGCAAATGGTGCCATATATATATATCTCTCAAATATGATCCAAATGTACAAAATGTGTCAAAACTGTGTCCAGTACAAAGAATAACAATGATCCAAAACTACAACAGAGACCATGTCTCTCAAGTATGACTATCTCCTGATGGAGATGGTCTCGCTCCAGATGCACCCACCCCTGGATGTCCAGGAGGGTCCTGTCTCGGTGGCCCCGTAACCCCTCAGCTCTCAGACCGTGATCCGGTAGCTCGAGATCGACTAGATCTCGACTGTGCAAAACTCTGTACTCGCCAGTCCCTGGGTACTGCAGCCTCGTAGTGTCGCCGATAATACTCTGCCTCCTGGGCTCTCAACGCCAGCTCTCTCAGGGTGTCTCTCATCAGACCACCCACTGCTACTCTTTGCATGCTCGATACCATCTCCTCCGCTCATCCTTGCCGCTCTATCTCGGTATCTCGCTCAGTGGTCAACTGAGAAATCTGCCGCTGATAGGTCAAAATCTCTGCCTGCAGCTGCTAAACGGTCACCTGTAGAGTCCGGATTTGTGCATCCTCCATATGACCAGGGATCCGAACCCGTAGTGGTACCTGTGCTGGAGGAACCCCTCCCACTCAACCTGTCCTCGGTGCTGGAGGTGGGAGCACATCTGTCCTCCTCCTCTGAGCTGGTCGCATAGCCTACTCTGTACCACCCACTACAGCTAGCACCTCCCCCACTCTCCCCTCTCCACCGGCTCTGATCGCCAATCCCCCTCTCCCTCTATCTATCCTCCCCTGCCTCACTGCTCTCTCCACACCTCTATCCCCTCTCCTCCCTCTACCTCCCCACCTCCCTCTATCTCCTCTACCTCGTCCATCTCCTCCATCATCCCATCATCTCCATCATCTCCCCCATCTCCCTCCTCCTCATCCGAATCAAAGGCTAGCCTCATCTCCTCAGGATCAGAAATCCTGACCACCACCCGCGCAGCAAACAATCGAGCAAACTCATTCGTCATGCCCGCATCCTGAATCTTTGGAGCATAATCCCATATCTGCCCAACCAACCCCACAAACTCCTCCACCGCCACTGCACTATCAATGGTCAGCCCCCAATCAGCCACATCCTGCTGCCACCGTGCATATAAGCACGCTCCCTGAGGAATACCCTGCTGGCGCCCAAACTGCCTCAAAACTCGGGTCACCATAAACCGCTCAATCACGAACGGGGTCCTCCCAATCAGGTACCTAGTCATAAATACAAAGGGCATCTCCAGCCCATCCTCGGCCCACACCTCACATCCTGTATACAGCTGCCAGGTGACCGTATCTATGTCATCCAACACTCTCCTCCAATGCTCTAGTTTACCCAGCTTACGCTGGACAACTAGACCCCTGTATCCGTAGGCATATGCACATCCTACGTGCTTGTCCCTGTCTTCCAGTGGCCTCACTGCTGGAATGTGCTCCCAGCACCATACCTGTAATAATGTCACGCCAGCTAACAAACTGCCGTAACAGAGGTATACTACCTCATGCAGACCCCTGTATAAATGAGCCAGCATAGCTGACCCCCATGCAAACCTCTGGCTCTGAGTGACCATCTCCTCCAAAACTAGCCCCCATCCCACCGAGAATCCCTTTGACTTGCGATCAGGACAAAGGAATCCACCAATAAACCCTACTAGTACGGATGGCAGCGGTGTATAATCTAGGTCCAAAAACTCCTGCCATGGGATCTCATAGCCGCAGACGGTATCATCCTAAAAAATACGGCGCAGTGCCTCTGTACCACCCTCCTCTGACTACTCGTAGGGTAGTAGTGCCCCTACTACAGGGATGCGCAAAATCCAGTAACAGTCCTCAGGTGTGACTGTCATCTCTCCCGTAGCAAAATGGAAGGTGTTCATATCACTGTGCCACCTCTCTGCCAAAGCTGTCAATAACCCTCGGTTCACAGTGAACTGAGGCATATCCAGGAGAGAAGTCAATCCACATCTCTCGATAATATCAAGATCAGCTTGCGACAACCGCGGTATCAATGTCCATGGTCTGGGAAATCTCTCCCACGACTGAACCACACCCAATCGCTCCTGTCAAACAAGCAAAACAAATCCAATATCAATTTCCACATCAAAACAAACATATCAAAATCAAACTCACATCAACAACATGAAACAATTTGCTCATCTACATCAAAGTTCAAAATCCTATCATTTCATATCAACTTGTAAAACAACTCAAGTTCTCAAAAACCATATCAAAACTTGTAACACAACTCAAGTCTCCACAAATCACATAAACTTGTAAAACAACTCAAGTTTTCCACCCATATCAGCTTGTAAAACAACTCAAGTTTCCAACCCATATCGGCTTGTAACACAACTCAGGCTTCACACATTGAATTTGAAACAGAACATGCAAACAAATCATATTTTGATCAACACAACACATTGATATCTATACATAACTTGGAAAATCGCACATCAAAACAAGTTATATCAACACTCATATTGGACAAACGCATAAAATCATGACAGACAGACCAAAACACATTTTCAAATCGGCTCATCTCGCAAAAATTTTCCCGATGCGCTAAAACAGATACCCAATGCGCTAAAAAACCCCCACACGCTAGGCTGTCTTTCCTATGCGCTATTCTTTCTACCCTATGCGCTAGACTGACTCTACATGCTAATCTTTTCCCCCCACGTGCCACCTAACCTGCCCTATGCGCTAGACTGACTCTACGCGCTAATCTACACCTTCTAGGCACTACCTATTTGGCCCTATGCGCTAGGTTAACCCTACGCGCTAAACCCCCTTACCTATGCGAACCCCTGCGACCCCTATGCGCTAGGTCTACCCTACGCGCTAACCTGTTGACCTGACACGCTACTCGACGACTGCCATGCGCTATTATATCTATATGCGCTAACATATTTTTGCTTTGCGCTATCCTATCTATTTCGGACGCGACCCCTAAAATTTGACTCGATGCGCTACTTCCAGCTTCGTATGCGCTAATCTATGCCCTAGACGTGCTAAAACGTTAAACCCAAACTTTGAAATTCAAAAAACAACTAAAAATGACCAAATAAAAAGTCAAAAAAGGGTCAAAAATGTTGACTTATTGGTGGTCCATGCGATGCAGGTCTCTGGTACCTCCGAACGCGCTCGAAACGGTGTCTATGATAAGGAATAGGCATTTTCTCTGCAGACCAAATTCTCTTTCTCCAAAGTCAACAAAGCACAAATGAATCTAATTCAAGCCCTTTTCCCCTTTTATAGGAGGAAAATGAAATTAGGGTTAGCCAAATGGACCTGTAATATGGTCGCGGTCTCCCCTATACCATAACATTTGTAACTTATCGGGAGATGAATCAATTTGTACACATTTCACATGCATGACATCATACACATCATACGAAACTCATCAAATTAAATAAAAAAATTTTAAAATATTGATTCATCTCCCGAGGGGGCATCACCATCAAATATCAAATCTGGGGCATCACACATCAAATCAAATCTGGGGCACAACTGGCAAATCAAAAGAGCGACATAAAAATTGCATTTGATCATAAATCATGATAAAGCATCATTTTCTTTGAAATAACATGTGCACACACGTCACTTCAAAGAGGGGCAAAATGTAGACGTATAAAAATGACCATATTCCTAAATGAATATTTTATGTTCATTTCTCTATTTGATTAAATCCAATTTAATTAAATTACCCACATTCTTCTATTTTATTAAGTAAATTATTCAATTTATTTGAATAAAATTCACTATACCCATTTAATGAATAAATCATTTTATTCAATTAAATCCCCCCTATCCACTTTTAATTAAATTCAAATTTAATTAAATAGTTATCTTAAATTGAATAAATCTAATTTATTTAATTTCCCCAAATTGCAACCAAATTGAATTAAATTACTTTATTTCAATTAAATCCTATTATCCCTCCATCCACTTGCAAAATCCCAAACCCCTTTCTAATCCCTTCTAGAATCTTCTAATCGCTTCTAATTAACCTAACCCCTCCTCTAAACTTTGTCACATCCCTAAGCAAGGGGAAGTCACTTATCAAACCCTCAAAGTCTTTGATAACCATTAAAGACTTCAAACCTTCAACCACTTAGTTCCTCAAAGTCTTTGATAACCATTGAAGGTTTCCAACTTTCAACCACTTAATCCCCAAAGTCTCCAATAAGCATTAATGGTTAACTCAAACCCTCCTACATGGTTAAAACATTTGTTTTGACTCAACCTTCATCCAACCCAAGGGTCTCATCAGGCCTTTAATGCTTTGACCATGATTATCTCTTAATCATTTGCACAAAGGTTTATCCTTGGATTAACTCTTAATCCAGTGGGTAATCCTAATTTAAGCTTGACCCTTAGCCTCTAGATAACCATGAGGTCTTCTCAGGTATTGAATGCCTCCAACCCCTTCTCTTAACCCAGTCTTATGTTGACACTTGTCACCATTTCATTGGTGCCAATTACAAACATGGATCCCCAATTTTCAAACTCAACCCTTGATTAAACCATTCAATCCTGACCATCCATTGCCCTATTCTTGCTATAAATAGAGCTCTCATTCCTCCATAACAATCATCCTTCAAATTTGTAGTATCATACTTATGCTCAAATACATTCAAACTTTCATATCATTTTTATGCTCATCATTTTAGCCTCTTTGAAATCAGGAATTAGTTTAAATATGCATGTTTAGAATAATTTCTTTATCATCTTAGCTCAATTATAGACTAATATATCATGTTAGGATAGTATTCATACTAATCTTGTCATCTTATCATTTAGTCTATTGCATTTCTAAGATCATACATAGCTTAGCATACCTTTCATACTAAAAACTATCAAAACATCCTTCGTTCTTGCATTTGCCATCCCTAAACCATTTTGCTCAGTGATCTGAGAGCAAAAACATTGGTTTGAGGGACATTGTGAGATAGAGAACCATGGGACCCACCTTGGGAAGCTGAGTAATACGTTATTACTCCATAGCTTGCATCAAGAAGTCATGTGTGTGTGTGTGTGGACTAGTATCTAACAATATTTTCACATATTGAGTTTTATCAGCCCGTTTTTCCCGCATACACAACTAACACCTAAAGAGTTTCCCAACGTGAATACTTAATTACACATCTAACTTAACTCACGCTAATTAATCCAATAAGTTGATTATCTTATAACGAGATGATTCTTAAACAAGGATAATTTCTTTCAACAAGATAAAAATATAGATCACAAGATAAGGTTCATCCATAAGATTTATTCATACCTTACGCTCAAACTTTTCATAAAAATATAAGCCATGCATCTAAATTCATAACACACTTTAATTTTCATCATAAACTAATGAGTTCTTTCCATGCATTCTTAATTTCATTAACAATAACTGAATGCCTTCTATTGTTCCAAATTACATTCTTTCATGATCCAATTATAGCATTTAAAAGACAACTGCATACATGCATTTAAGATTAATTTCTGCTAATCCACTTTATACATTCTAACATAATGTCATTCATACATGCTAAAACTGAAAAGGGAATCATAAGAGCATAAGCATCGCATAACACCAAATTTATCTTGGAGTTCACCCCTAAAGGGCTACATCTTCGGGAATAATTAAATAAGCTCATAATACATAAGGTTCACATTATTTACAATCCTGCCATCAAGGCGAACATAACCAAAATACCACGACCACATCGGTCAATAAATACATAAATGATCCCTGAATAGGAAAGGATCCAACTGAACATGATCAAAGAAATTACAAAGGTCCACTAGAGCATCCGTAAAACTAAGCCATCGCAACCCAAGGTCTAGCATGATATCAGGTACTCACAAGGGCAAAAGCAACAGGATGAGTCCACAAAAGTACTCCTATCAAGACAATACAACAACACACTAGTGAACGTAGGGACAAGTGTCATCACATGACCTGGTATGGTTACCATGGCAGGTCTTCATAGGTTCCGGCCCCATACACTGGGTTACCCTGGCAACCTATTCCAAACCTCCGGCCCATCCAAGCCTCACGTGGACCCACACATCCTTTCATGAAGACAAGGGTGATGGTTTTCCATTTCAGGCCTTCTCGTTACATGTCGAGTCTGTACTAGCACTCATCCCATGTGTGAGGCACAATTGTCTTACTTAGTGATTCATTAACTAACACTCTAAGATACTATTAGGTTATCACTTATTAGACTCACTTTCGATGGGTTACTTAATAGCCACTTTGGGCGCGACCCCCAATCGAAAGCCACTTTCCAATACGACACTAGACTATACTCAGATGAACTCAAAACCCAAGAAATACACATGGTCAAGCGAACGAAGTTCAAAATGGAGGAAACAACCATTTGGTCAAACATGACTTCATATGAGGTGCACTGACTGACGGTACTCTAACTAGAGACCTGACCAACTATGGTCAACCTCTAATCATCATTCGACACCCGCATAAAGGTTATGACCAAATACAACACTACCACTAAACAACAGTCAAACTCGAGACCGAAGACTGAAACAGGTACCCCAAATCAATCATACAAAAGGGTCCAATCAACAAATCAAGGCTTGCCATTACTTAAGCAAAAGCGAATATAGAAATTAAACTTGCAAAGGCAATAACTGGAAAAGACAATCTTTTTCCATATTGATTTAAACATTAAAAGTCGATCAAGATTTCTAAATGATCTAAGTTTCCAAAATATACTAATAGGGAATCATCATTACAAGGTGAATTACAATACCACAATTACAATAGAACCATTTGTCTATTTCCCAAACAGAGGAAAAAATATAATTGAGCAATTTATTTTACTAAATGAGAATATCAGTAACTTACCAATTTTCCAAATGATACTTTATTAAATTTTCCAATAATCCCAATAGCATATCGATTAAATTTCAAAAATGTTCAATGATAAAATATCTCATTTTCAATTACTCAAACACTATATTATTTCATTTCTAACATTTGCAAATGACCTATTAACATTCAATTCTTCAATTAGAACATTCCTGAATAATATATTTTATCTAAAAAAATTTCCAATTAAAGTAATACTCTATCTTTTTTGAAAAAGATACTTCCCCAAAACCCAGAATTAAATATTAATTTATATATATTCATTAACCCACGATTAATAAAATATACACAACTAATATATATTAATTTCCATTAATAAATATATATTAATAATAATTAATAATTAATTAAAAATTATATATCTATTAAAAAAAAAATTTGAATTTTAACAATTTTTTTTTTAAAACCTAAAAAAAATAATAAAAAAAGGGGGCGGCGAGGGCAGCCAGGCCCACCTCCAAAACACGGGGTTGGGGCGGTCGTGCCCTAGCCATGGGGTGGCGCCACCGCGGGGGTCGTAAGTCCCGCGACGCCCACACAATGGACGTTGGGGACTCTGCGGCCACCTCGGGGGTCGCAGCTCCTTGGGCCCACTGCGGGGGTCGCAGTTAACTGCGGCCGCCGCCGGTCACAGACTTGTGCAAGGGGAGGAGGTGCAGGTAGAGCCTCCGCTCCCCGCCCTCCAACCCTAATGAAAAAAAATATATATTTTTTAAAACAAAAATATTTCGATTTAACATTAAAAAAAATCGATTTTTGATCATCAATATTGGTTTTATATTATTATTTTTTTTTTAAACCAACAAACCCCTATTTTTTAAAATAATCTCATAGTGAGACTTAAAATAAAAATTTCCATAATGATAAGGTTTCCAAATTTAGAGGAGTTTGTTGAATAACCTTCCAAAATAACAATTTTGGACTAAAAGGAGCTCATATCTCATGCAAGGATTCAAGTAATAAGCCAAACTTTGACTAATTTCACTATAATTCTTAATCTTGAGCAATCAATGGAGAATTTAAAACAAAATTTACATGAAGAACATTCAAGCACAATTTTTTAATTTTTTTTAAACAATTAACTAGATTGGTAAACAAATTCCTACCTCAACAAGCATTCCTGGAGAAGATCTAATGGAGAGCCCCAACCTACAGCTCAAGAAATCCTTCTCCTTCCAAAACCCCGAAATTTTCCATCCAAAAATATTTTCCAAAAATATTTTTCCCAAAAAAATCAATCTCCCATGTTTTCCAAAAGTCTAGGTTAAATGGGAGAAGTTTGAACAAATTTTTATTTTTGGAATTAAAATATTTTATTTAAAATAATTTCTCAAGAATCATTCTTTTAAACTATATCAATAAATTAATTTTGCTTTTCAATTTAAAAAATTGATTTTCTCAAATAACTGAAATTAATCTTTCTATTTCAAAAATGCCAAAAAGATTAAATTAATTCTATTTCAATTAAATTTAAATCTTTCTTTTCCAACAGCATAAACATATTAAGTTTAACATTAAAATTGACTATTTAATTGAACTTGCTCCTAATTTAAATTGAGCAATTCAAATAACGATTAATCACATGAAAAGGGAGCCTATTTAATTTAGTCCCCAAATAAACTAATGGATAAACACACATTAAATCAAATTAAAGATTAAGGGTTAATAACTCAATTTAACCACACACACCAAACATGCAACCCAAGAAAGCCACACAGACAGACGACCCGCATACCCAACCAAAGGGGATACCGATGATGATTGACGATGCTCACTTGAGCACGACTATTGTCAAACGAGGTAATCATGACCACCTAATCCAACTCTAAGGATTGAAGGGGTACACTCAAACTTGCAAACTCAGGCGGTGACGAACCTCGCACCCATGCGGTACTGTACCTGAAATCTCCTGCAACCAAGAGTCATACATGCATACATATATAAATTTAATGAAAGTGTTAGCCTGAGATAATAAGACAAAATATGAGAATTAATAACTTGCATACGAATTGGTATGAAAACCACATTAACAGGTATGCACTAAATCAAAACATCTGACTATAATCATTATATTATGATAAACTAACCAAGGTCAAACCGAGATTAGAAATTGATAAGGGCAGGGGTACTACACACATCATTCTAGAATAGTCATCAATAAGCAACATAAAGTATTTGTCACCCTGCAAGCTTCTCAACCTAGAAGGACCACATAAATTAGTATGCACAAGATCTAATATCCCATTAGATGTATATTGTTTTCTCTTGAATGAAATTCTTGTTTACTTTCCCAATTGACATTCTTTACACACTGGATTAGTAGGCTTCACTATCTTAGGCAGATCTCTAACAACTTGGATAAAACTTATCTTAACCATGCAATCAAAATTAACATGACACATCCTCCTATGCCACAACCGACTTTCATCAATCTGAGCAATCAAATAACTTTTCCACCAGCATTCAGATGAAAGACGTAACCTTTAGTTTTAGTTCCTAATGCAATTTATATATCAGAGATACTCAAGATTTTACATTTCCCATTCTTGAATTTTAAATCATATCCCTTATCAACCATATGTCCAACACTCAAAATATTATGCTTCAAATCGTCAACATATAAAATATCATCAGTATTATGTTTACCATCAAGAGAAATAGAACCTCTACCACAGATCACACAAGCTTTGTTGTCTTCAAATCTTACTACATCGCCATCATACTTCTCTATATTCACAAATTTACCTTTATCACCTATCATGTGATGTGAACAACCACTGTCAATCACCCATTCATCTTTCTCTTCAATCTTAGCAACCAGGGCTTTCTCTTCAATAATGCAGCTTGTAGAATCAACAGGTACTAGAAAATCTTCCTTCATAGCAATGAATACAAATTCATCTTTTGAATTTCCTGTCATGCCCACTCTTGGGCACGAACGGAAATTTTTTTTTTAAAAAAAATACTTAACTAATTAACGACCTACCTAACTAATTTAATCAACTAAGTGCGATTAACTTAAATAAATAATGCACTTTGGGTTAGGTCATAACTATGTTTGAGTAAATCAAGTAATTAATTTCAATTTTGTAGCTCGGCTTACTAAGTTATCAACGAGCTAATATTATCCCAAAAAGGATTAACACTAATCTTTACTAATAAATAATTAAAATTCCAAGTATAATGTTTACTTCCGAATTCTACCTTTCTTTATGAAATTTGCCCTTTCATTCTCATCCTTCTAGGATTTCTAAATTCGCAATTTAAGGCACCTTCTTAAAATGAATTTTCCGTAATTTAAATAAAATACTTTATAGTCTAAAACTTAAATGGTCCTCTTGGCCCTTCAAGGGGCCCAGTGTTTACACCCCCTTTTATTTTAATTCTAATCCACCTAAGTGTTAGATTCCCTTTATATAAAATTTCTTCTACAATAGTCCAATAAATATAATTAAAAAAAAATGTAAGAATTAAGTTTATCGACTAATAGTTTTGGAATCCATTTGATTACCAAAAATTATTCTATCATATATATATATATATATGTATTTCTATATTTACTTGCTTTAAACTTTTTACTTTGGTTATAATTTATATTCTAAGAAGTGGGAGGGGAAGTTTTCCTTTTTTTTTTAAAATTCGTTATATTGAGTTATCCCGAAATTACTTCCCCACTTATCTACTCTCTTTACTTCTTTTTTTTTTTTTTAAATAAATAAACTAAGCTTGCTTAACCATCCAAAGCTAAAATAAATCTCCTATAATTGTTTATCCACATAACATATATATATATATATATATATATATATATATATATATATATATATATATATATATATATATATATATATATATATACTTACATATATAACTATTCTTAATTTTACCATTTTTAACTTTGTCCCTCCAAAAGCAATGTAGAAACTTAAACCCCCTTTTTATCTGGGTTACTATTTTTTTTTTTTCTCTCCCCACCCAACACACACATATACCTATTCTTTTGAACTTGTAAAGCGTTGCCCTAACCCGGACTAGGGTTAGGGCGTTGCAAATAACAACAAGCATATTTTTTTTTTAAACTTCCTTTATCTCCAACCCTGCGTGTGCTGTGTGCAGGGAGGAGTGGCGGACGAGACGAGGAAAGCAGCGAGGGAAGATGGGTGTAGCGGGGAAGCAAGTCTCCTTTCTTTTTCGCGCGAGCCGAAGCGAGTGGTTAGGGGTGTTGGGTGTGGGCGGCGAGCGCGGCGGGCGGAGGTTCCCCCGGGCCCCGCTGTGGCTACCCACAGTGCGGCCGGCGCCGCCCACTGTGGGTAACCACAGTGGCGGCCGGGCGCCTCCCGCGTCGCCACCGGCCATTGTGGCTCGGCTCGGCACCAACCTTAGACTGCGGCTTTCGACCCACGCGTAGGCCGATTTCTTGTTGTTCTTTTTTTTTGTTTTGATATGAATGCAACATATATATTTATATATATATATATAAATATATATATATATATATATATATATATATATATAAATATATGTGTATATTTATATCTATACTCAGGATAAAATGGATATAAAGTATAATATCTAAATTTCTGGCAGGTTCTTTGTTAATATATATATATATATGTGTGTGTGTGTGTGTGTGTGTGTGTGTGTGTGTGTGTGTGTGTGTGTGTGTGTGTATGCATCTGTATGAATGCATATATATATACATACATATATGTATTTATATATATATGTATATATATCTATGTTGTTTTTAAAAGATCTGTTTACCAGCCCTCTCTTTTTTTCTTTTTTTTTTCCTGTGCATTATTATAGTCAGACTGTGAAGATTATTTTTTTTTTTTGAATAATGCAGATTGTCCAAACAACATTAAAGGAACTAAAGATATTTAAGTATATCTCTTTTGCTTCCATTTACTTATTTATTTATATCCCCCTTTTTTTTTTATATAATCCCATATAGGCTTACCCATTGTGTTTAATCTTAATTTGTAAACAACAAAATACATTTCAAGGGGATTTCTAGATCTGTTTTCTATTTTTGTAACAAAATGATGACATTAAAAGCTAAAAATTCTATTTTTTTATTTTGCAAAGGATAAACTTGTTTAATAAAATTCCTTTTCTGCAATAACCAGAAAATAAAAGACTGCTTTATTAAATTTCCAGCAACATGGTTTCATTTATTTGCAGAATACATAGAAAAAAAATATAATGCATCTACTTTTCCACCCTAGTTAAACACAAAATTTTCATACAATCTAATACACTAATGCTTTCATTTGCAACTAACTAAAATAGTGAAAACATCATGTATTTCTTTAATAGATTTAAATACAATGAGCATGGTTACAAAGAAGTTTTGAAGTTTAAAACATCTACATTTCCCCCTTTTCAAGATAATAGAAATACATTGCTACATTATTTTTGAAAACAAACACACAATGCCTTTCTCTTTCTTTTACAAGCTATCATGGAATACATTAACCTCCTTCCTTACTAATAACACATTCTAGCTCTTTCTTTTCATTTGCAACTCCCAAGAGAATACATTGCCATATTAACTAATTTCTGCAACATAAAATAGCAACATGGTCTTTCAATCCTTCTTTTCCCATTCCCATGCAACCTGCAAAACAACACATTTTGACCATGGGAAGCTCACCTCCCAGCCTAGGCTTACTAGAAGCCACCCCCGAGCTTGGAGAACCAAGCACTAGACGGGTTACAAACATACATACCCCACAACAAACATAGAAACACATTTACATTCAAATATCCCTTCCCAAGCTACACATTCACCACTTTCATGGTGACTCTTCCATGGGTGGAAGTGGACCAAGTACCAATGGGGAGAATGCATGCCAAAAACAATACTACATTAGCCACCTCATGGCAACACAAATGCAACCCAAATACTTTCACAAACCTTATGCCCCCCAAAAAGGCTCAAGGCCATATATGCTCCCCTTATGACCCCCAAATGCATACACAAGGCTATGCAATCAAGGGTCACCAAGGACTCCCTTGAGAACACTCTCCATAAGGAGAGCCTCTCACCCATGGCTGTCAAACTCCTTCCACCCCAAGATCTTCCTACCCTCCCAAGGATAGGAGATCTTGGACACTCCCAAAAACCACAAGAAACACAAACAAATACATAGAAAAGAAAACTACACATATGAACTTCAACTAAAAAAAACTTCATAAACACAATCTTACAAGCAACTCCTTCCTTTCACAAAACAACACAAACTATCATTTACAACATAACAAGAGGAAGAAGGGAGTAACCAACCTTATTCTGCCAAAAGGTTTGCTAACTTTAGTTGGGGATGAGCTGCCCAATTCCCACTATCTTTTCTCCAAATTCCACCAAAAATGCCAAACTCCTACTAACTTTTTTCAAAACAAGCAAAATCTCCGAGAAAGGAGAGTGGGTGATTACTCACTAAGTTTGCAAATTCTTGCCTAAGAAGGCCTCTCACACACTTCCCAACCCCTTGGGTGAGGTGTGAGTTCCCATTGGTTGCCCTTCCCAAACTCTTGCACATTACTCAAATTGGAAAGGGAAAAGGTGGGAGAGGATGGGGAAGAGAGTTTAACTCCTAAAGGGAAGGTTCTCTATCCTAGGGAGAACTTTCTAAGTTCAATTTTCGTGCATCTTGAAAACATCACTTTTTGAAGTGACTTCATAGTCACATGGGAGAAGCCACATGTTTCAAAACACCCCTAACCCATAGGTATACCCTTTGGACCTTTGGAAAAGCCTAAAAACTTACCCTAGGAGTCCATTAAACCCTTTGGAAATCCCACTGAAGTTTACCTACGGGTCAAGCTTGAGTTGACCACTCCCATGACTCCCTACCCAAGACAAATTTGGGACCACACTCATGTTTTTGAATGGCTTTGGTAGAAACAAAACTCCCTCCAAGAGACAAGTCAAAATCAATGACACTTAATCACCACATGTGTCAAGTGACACAACAAAAATACAATATAAAAATCACTCATGGAAAATTGGTCTCTTGAAGGATTACACAATTACATATAATTTAATTTTTTACACTCAAGCATTATACACATCACAAATAAAATACATTACAAGGGGAGGGGTGTTGTCTCTCCAAATAGACAACTCCCGGTTTAACAAACGCACATTGGTCTAGGCTTGGTTCTCCATAAATTCCATAGTCACATGGATAATTTTCCTGCGCATCTCAATTATCACATTAGTAACTCCAATTAATCACAATTCTACATAATCAAATACATGGATTCCATTGCACATCAAACACTCATACATTAGGCAACAATAATACAATATCTCATTTGTTTTCAAATTCAATTTCACATAAACAATTAACATAATTTCCCAAAAATGAACCATTCATAAATATGCATCATTTTTCTTTCATCAAAAATAAAATCCTGCAAATCTCCAATAATGACATTCACCATCATAATGTAATTCTATTCTAGCAATCATATCTAAAGTTTCATAATCATCATGCATGAAATAAAACATCAACATATGTCAGTGTGATCCAAATCATGGAATCATATAAGTTCTAAGTCCATAATGCATAAAATAAAGCATCCATAATAGTCTCAATATGCAAATAACTGAAAGTGTCAAACTGAATCGGGGTAGGGCCTCACATTTCCTTTCTCGGATTCATCATCTGTTACACCTTCATCAACAACATAATAACACTTCTTATGATATCTATACTTGTAGTCAATCTTGTAAGGCTTATCATACTTTAACACTCTTTCAAGACACCTAGAAGCAAAATGTCCTATCGTATTGCATGAAAAACATTTCAAAGGTAACTTCCCTTCATACTTATCGACTCCCTTAGGTAATCTTCTTGCAATAGGTGCTTCAAGCTCTTCCAATTCTCTTTTATGTTCTTCCATCTCTCTCATTTCTCTTTCATATCTGGAAACCCTATTTGAACTCTCTCCCAGATCATACTTCTGCTTCTCGGAATAGTAGCTTTAAATGCAATCTCAATTTTTCCAAGTTCACTTAATTCAAAAGCAGCAAGCTTACCAACCAGCATGTCTCTTGTCACATTTGTCACAGTTTGGATCTCATCAATAACAACGACTTTGTGTTTGTTAGAAGGAGGTAAGGATATCAACACTTTAGCTACAATCTCATCTTCTTCAATGATTCCACTGACACATATGATGTTTAGTACAAGATCATTCACTTTAGCCATAAAGGATGAAATATTCTCATCTTCTCTCATTCTCAACAACTCATACTTTCCTTTCAATCTTTGTAATTTAGCAAATTTCACATGTTTGTCTCCTTCATACAAGGTTTCTAACTTCTCCCAAATCTCATGCACAGTCTGCAATCCCATCACATTAGTCATCTTTGAATCAATCAGGGCACTCAACAATGCTTCTTTGGCTCTTATGTTATGTTCAACATCCTTGAACTTATTTGCAGTAACATGACCATTCTGAGGAACATTGTAGATATTCTTTGTGATCTTCCAATAATCTTCTCCAAGACATTTCAAGTGACACTCCATCTTTTTCTTCCATATGGTGTAATTAGTTCCATCAAATATCAGACTCTCCTTCTTGAAAACAATAATTGCCATCTCAGATCTCCTCAAGCGGTCAAGCTTCTTCCAAATGATCTAGCTTTATTGGCTTAGTTTTCCATTGCATCAAAAGACCAATCTATCAACGCTCAATACAAAATGTAGAGATATAGATCACACGGGAGGTGGTTAGTCCCTTGTCACGAATCCCGAGGGGAGAACTAACCATTTTGCCAACAACTCTATGGACAAATTTATCACTCATTTCTCTTACAATATTGAGCATGAGGATTCAATGTTAGACCTTTGCAATAGTAAACAAAAAAATGGAGAATATTTCACTAGTTTCTTACAAAGATAGAGACAACTTGTCATCAAGTGTCCATATGATATACCAGATCAACAAAAGATTGAAATATTCATCCATAACTTGAATGTTGAGTTGAGCTACAAATTGCAACTTCAATTTCCACCTACCTTTGCAAAGGTTATTGACAAAGGACTTCTTATAGAGAAAGGACAAATCAAACTTTACAAAGATAATGCCGATCCAAGTAACAATAATGGAAAATCTAGATTTTGGACTAAGAAAAAAAACATTGTGAATGATGGTTTTGTAGATTCACAAAATATCAAACCAAAATAACCCATCTTTAATTTATCAAGACTACAAGACAACACAAACAATCAAAATAGTAATGACAACAATGCACCTAAATCTAGAGCTCCATATCCTCCTCACAGAAAATTTACACCCTTGGGTGAACCACTTGAAACTGCTTTGAGGAAGCTCATTTCAAATAACCTAATAACATTACCTGAAGTGAGAGATTACAAACCAAAGGTCAAACTCGCATGGTGGAATGATAGATTATTGCGAGTTTCATAGAAGCAAAGGACACAAAACTAATGATTGTCAAAGGTTGAAAAATACAATTCAAGATTTGATTGACAAGGGTGATATATCAGTTGATGGACATAAATATAATGAGGAACATGTGGCATTCAAGGATCGCCTTCCAAACTATGAAAAGGGAAATCCTCCAAAGTCAAGTAAAAGAAACACCAACTACACACTAACTCATTTGGGTGCATTTTCCGACGAACTATGGGATTTCTTTCGTTTTGTTCAATCTTAGGAGGTGATTTGTGTCAAATATGTTTTCTTTTTTCTAAATCTTTCCCAAAATTCATTGGAATTCCGATGAAACTAACTGTTGTCAGAATGTTGCCCGACATTCGTCGGAATTCCGATGAAAAATAGAAAAGTGAAAAAGTAAAAAATAAATAAAACCCTTAAGGTTAGTCAAGTAAATAATATAAAAAAATCACGTGGACAGTGTTTTTCGTACTTGCGACATCGTTTTGCTTGGTTTGTGAAGGTTATATACCAAATTTTCCATAGCCTAATTTTTTGCGTGTGAAGAAAAATCATGTCAAATAATATCAACGAAGAACAAAAATAAGGAGACAATTTCTAGATTGTGATCTAGCTTGAAAAGAAAAGGTGATGGGAAATGTTATTGTCCCTACAAAAATCAAGTAAATAATATAAAAAATCACGTGGATAGTGTTTTCCGTACTTGTGACATCATTTTGTTTGGTTTGTGAAGGTTATATAGCGAATTTTTCATAGCCTAATTTTTTTGTGTGTGAAGAAAAATCATGTCAGATAATATCAGTGAAGAACAAAAATAAGGAGACAATTTCTAGATTGTGATCTAGCTTGAAAAGAAAAGGTTATGGGAAAAGTTATTGTCCCTACAAAAATTGTAAGGGCTTAAAGACTAGAAGACTTTTAATCACAACAACTGAGAAACATTGTAGGCACCATGGTCACATTGAAGGGGGGCATGATTATCGTCCATTGGTAAGTTGTTCATTATAAGTGTTTATATTGATTGCATTTATATATGTTTATACCATTTTAACAATTTATATACATAAAAAATCACTTGTTTTTTATTAAGGAAAATCGGGTTTTAAGGGACCCAAAACCCACTTACATAACGAGAAGATAAACATAAAAGAAACTAGAAAGAACAGGACAAAGAAAGAAAGGCTGCAAAAGAACAGTAGTGAAACCAACAGCCAAGGAAAAGAACAGGAAAAGGCCAGCGAGAAATTGGCAACCCAAAAACAGATTACATGTGAGATGAAAATATTTATAGAATCTTCCGCATCCTTAACCAACATCATGATAGGATTAGCTGTCTTTCAGTCTTTATTTTCCTGCATCTGATGGGTGTCTTTGGTCTTCAACTCCAGCTCACTGGTAGTTTGCCTGGTTCTGCGTTTGGAGGAGTGAAGAACAGAACTAGTGGCTAACATGTCATCAATGATCACCATCTCTTTATTCTGCTTGTTCTTCTCCAGACAAGCAACCAAAGCGTTCATGTTTTGAGAAGACACCTTCAAAACCTCAAGACTATGCTCCATGAATTTATTCAAGGCCTTCTCAGTTTTTGTAATCCGGTTGATAATAAGTTCATTATCAACCTCTCCCTTTTCTTTGATGATTCTGACCATATCTTCAATATGCTTCAAATCTCCCTTAATCATATCTTTTTCCGGCCAGTCTAGAATTTCTTCTTCATCCTCTACCTCACTAGTATCCTCCGCAACATCCTCTTTACCTTTAGTGTTGGTATCCTTAATCAAGTTCTCAATTTTATAATCCAATTCTCTCTGTTTATTTTGAATACTGGAGATGTTATCAATTACCCTTTTCTAGAAATTGAACATTTCCAGGGTACTATTTCTAACAACATTCAGAATGGAGTCCACGTTCTCCATAACCGGAGCAGAGCCCACAGACCTAGGGTTTCTGTCATGCCCCGCCAGGGAACCCGGTAGGACAAGAACAAAAGTTCCAAAATATGCTACAATTTTTTTTTTTTAATATAACATACATCTACCGCCTCTAGAAAGTAAACATACTTAATGCCCTTACAGGTTCCCTTTAATGTTCATCAACATAATTGAAAGATATAACAGCTTAACACATAACATAATGTGCATAAAATAAACATACAATGATCTTCTTAATTATGAGCATGATATAATATTTCACAACACATTAACTTTACTATCTATTGAATATGCCACAAAGCTTTTATCATTTCATTTGAGACCAAAGTAAAAGTACAAAACAATCCCATTCCCACTATAGAATGAATAACTATCCTTTGCATCATTTTCCCCTTGATTATTATTTACATTATCCATACAATTAATACTTTTCATTTGATAACAACATATATAATAATGCAATTGCAATTTCTATTAATGCCTTCTACTCAATTTTCATAACAACACAATAAGATCATAAAGGGATAGGTTAGGAAGGGTAACATAACTTTTAAAACATTGTTTCAAATACAAAGTAATCATCCCTTATCATAGTTCCTATAAACTATCCTCCCTTTTACAATGCTTTTCATAAAATTACATGTTTATTATGAGGCCATTCATGGCTTACAAATAATCTTTACAATATTTGAATGTACTGGCTCAAAAGAAAGGTCTTCAACATCTTCAATCAAGGATCAAGAAGCATCATCAAAAGAGATCACGAACACACCTCAAAAAATATTTACCACCCAACCACATGGAACCACAAAGGTCCACTCCCCCGTGCTAGGAGATAAAACCAAGGTCCACACAAGTACTAGGGCAATACTAAGGCCATGAGACATGTTTCCCCAAAAAAATAAACAAGAACCACATATCACATAACAACATCAAATAAAATCACAAGAGAGAGAGAGAGAGAGAGAGAGAGAGAGAGAGAGAGAGAGAGAGAGAGAGAGAACCAGAACACCTACTAGGTGGGTGTCATCATACAACCTTAATGTTGGGATCCACCCTGCCTACCATGTACTATGGTCCCCTCTCAAAAGGATCCACCCAGCTTGTAATAATGGTCGCGGTACTCCAACAGGCCTATATGGACTAAAATAATCATTTATCTTGTATTAGTGTGTTATATCCCAACCCAACCCAAGTTCATTTTTAAAAAGGTTATCACTTGAATTAAACCCACTCATAGGATCTCCTAGAAACCACTTTGGGTCCTAGCAACCTATAGTGAGCCACCCACCTAGGGTATCTAGTTACCCTACTCAAAACATTTATCAAATAAAAATAATAATAATTCATCTCACACAATAAGCATATAAGTTCAAGTACTCTCCCATGTACTCCAAACCATAAGGATGAGTTTGACCCATATCCCTAAGCCACAATCAAGCATGAGAAGGAGGTGGCCAATACATAACATATATAAAACATTTTATTTTATTTTTATCATGAACACCTCACATACATGAATTAGAGTCTTTAAAATAGAGGTACCTACTATAGAAAGCACCCAAACCCCTAAGAAGGGAAATCAACCCAAAGAACAACTCAAAAACCTATTAAAATTGAACCATGTTTCTTGTTGTTTAATAGATATTTATCTTGATAAATGGTTTGAGTGAAGACTGAAATATATTTGAGAAAATAGTATAATGATTTATATTTAATTTTAGCCTCAACCAGAGATTATAATAAAAGTTTAAATAAATTTTCTTAAAACTATTTAAAACCCTCTTTGATAGAGTTGAGTAAAAGAGTATGTTCATAAATTAATTTTAAATCATTAAAAGATGGTGGATTATTATAATATTTGGAGTTTTATTTCATATCCATTTATTTTATAATCATTTGGTTTTAGTTTGAGGAAGATATTTGATGCCCTAGTGACACAAACAATGAATATTTTTTTTGTTTTGATTGACAGAAAATTAGTCTCGGGACAGGGAACATAACATTCAAACTAACTATTGGATTTTCCTAAATTTTGAATATGTTTTAGTACACCTAGATTTCTACGTTTTCACTGAAGCAATTTGACAAATAATATCCGTAGTGAAAGTTATGAATAACAGAATCAGAACTAGCAAAACTGGGACAATTAAAAATTATAAAAATAAAACTCAGGTTTTTAAATTTAAATTTTCATCTAATATTTATTTAAATTATGCAAGCATAGCAGAAGCAAGCCACATGGATTCTTCCTGGAATGAGGCCTACCTTGGTTCCTGTGGAGAAAATCCTTTGAGAAAGAACTAGAAAAAAATCCAACCTCTTCCTGTGCAAATCTCTCTTCTTGCTCCTAAACCTTCAAATTCCTTCTGATTACCTTCCCGGAAAATACAAACCCCCTTCTCCAAAAAATACAAACTTCAATAAATAATACCAACTTGTATTCTTGGAGAGGTTGTTTTATGGGAAGCAACCATTCCAACCTCTATGGTTGGTATTATTTATTAACACTAAATATAATAGTTTATTTAAAATTTAATAGATACCCCACGTAAATAAGCATACTAAATACTAGATAGCTAATAAAAATCTCAAATAACACATATAGCTCAATGGTAACTATCAAGACTCATACAAGAGAAGTCATAGGTTCAAAACTCATTGACTAATATAACATTATTTTAAACCTCAATCTTTTTATTTTATCCTTTTTTTTTTTTATATATAGAATTAATAAAAACAAATCTTATTTTACACATACATACAATATATATATATAGGCATATATGTGTGCACCCATATATGCGAATATATATATATATACATATATATATATATATACATATATATATATATATACATATATATATATATATATATATATATATATATGTTCATAAATATAACATAATAAATCTATATTACTTTTGTTTCATCTTTTTAATGCAACATAACATAAACCACTTAAATCATTTAATGTGTAGGTATCCTATCAAAGAAATAATAATATAAAAAAATACGAACAATATAAATCCGAACCAATCAAAATACTCAACCCAATACCCATCATAAACATGACATTGCCCAACCCTCAAGATAGGGTGATCTTCCTAAATAGGAGACCTACGTCTAATAGGTTTACTTGTGGGAACCTTGGTGTTATCTCCGCAACAACAACATTCAAGGATTTAGAGGCATGCTCAGACCTATGTAGCCAGGTGGAGTCGATGCCCAGTACCTGCAATCTTGCATCACCGAAATATATATCCATATACAAATGATAAACAAGGAGGGGGAGTGCGACATCGTGTGGGTCTCCGTAGAGTAACTACGACCACCTCCCCTCATCCTATAGATATCTCATATAGTAATCTATTCCAAGCATGGTTGGGTTAGCATTGTTAGCTCGAGATAATAAATATAAAATATAGCAGCCATATGAAAAGATTATCATAATGAAATCATGTGCATAAACCAATGAAACCCCTAACTCACTAATGCATCAGATAACATACTGAACCATAAAGGTGCAAATATAACTATATATGTCTCATCATCTACTCTAACAAGGAAATATAGAGTCCAACATCACCAAATATAACAAATAATGTCCATGCCAAGAAAAGTCGCTAGGGTGGGTATTACAGTTTCCCCCCTCCATGTCGTGTTGAACATCATTCCTACTATCTGAGACATAAGGGTTATTCTCTGCTTCTGGCTCTTCAACATCCTTTTTTCTCTGCACATTCCCTTCCTCGCCCTCAACCTCTTTCTTCTGCTCATTCTTCACCTCATCATCTACCTCCTTCCCCTATTCCTCCTCTAAACCAACATTCTCTTCCGTGTCTTCTTTAGCTTCATCACCAACCCTCAATTTCTTATGTAGAGGAAGATTAGAAGAATCTTCATCAGAATCAGAGCCATCATGACCCTTAGAAATGTGGGCATTTTCCACCAAAGGATCTTCCCTATTAGCCCTAGCTTTACCCTTCAAATGCTCATAAATTAACAAAATAAGGCCTTGGTGAGCAATGGGGTAGGATTTAGGTTTTTTGGCATGGTCGACCAGGCTATCGTTAAGGGATGAAGCTAAATAGAAGGGCAACAAAATCTTTGAGCCATGTCAACAATGGTTAAGGATGACAAAATGGTAATTGTAAACCTTCGAAAAACCTAACATCAACCATTAGGTAATCCATTAAAACTCTTAACATTTTCTGCTAGAAAGATTTTACCTGGTGAGGGAGGTAGTAGGACACATTGTCCTTCTTAGCGAGTCGAGCCCTTTCTTCATCATTATTAGGGAAGTTCTTGGTAGCTTCCACCGACAACTTGTGGTCTCTGTAAAATTTGGTGCCTTCCTTCTGGAATCCTGTAACCTCTGCCACCAAATCTTCATCCAGTTTCCATTTCTGGCCAAATAGAGTGACTTTATTATTACTCCAGCCCTTGGCAAAACCATGTGACATAGACTTTTTACTCCCGTGCATTTTTTCCATGTAATCAGTGAATCCATATCTGTGCAACCTTTGCCATATTTTCCTTTCGCTTTTCCAGTTATCATAGCTGGAAGGCTCATTGCGATTAAGATTACCCCCCATAATGTAATGGCTATTTAGGTCGAAACCCTCAACAAAGCATGAAATACCCAAATGTTGAAGAAACAAGACAATTGGAATCAAGCTCAGACGCTGGAATCGAAAAACAGGGTGATTTTCTTATTATTCAAATAGTCTTTTAAGACATTCAATATGAACCAGCACTTAATATGATTAGGCCCATCACACTGGTTATCATTATCACAATGCCTTAAATAGGTAATCAACTGACACTCCACATCACTCCAATATCTATCTTTGAGATCTAAACCTAGAAAAGTAATAATGAAATTAACTTGTGCCATGGACTCTATCAAATAATAATTGTCATGGACTCCCTTCTTACAAGAAACTTCTCTGATATGTTTAATATCCTCCTCTAAAAAAACCCTCTCATTAGCTAATAAATCAGCTATCCTGTTACCTTCCCTTAGGGTATGGGAAATAATCACACTATCATAGGCATCTAATAATTTTTTTAGCATTCTCAATGATATTAAAAAATTTCCAAGAAGGGGAACTAATACCTTTGATAGCCTAAATAATATTGAGAGAGTCCCCTTCCAGCCATATTTTTTTAAAGTTAAAACTCTGAGCAAGCTGGAGACATTTTGACATTATCAAAGCTTCAACCACATGATTGTTTTGAACTCCAAAGGGAGAGGCAATAGAAGCAACACAAAAACCATAAGAATTTATGATGACTCCTCCCCCTCCAGCCTTCTCAGGATTACTTTTAGCCGCACCATCAAAATTCACCTTAATCCAATCATGAAAAGGGAACCTCCAAACAACATTATCTCTCCTCTTTATATCAGATTTGCAGACCTTGTGAGTCAACTTCCATTCAATAAGGATGTTTTTCTCATTATCAGTCATATTAAAATAGCTACATTGCTTGTTGTTTTTGTGAATGGTATTGATGTTTTCTTTAATTGCCTTGCAAATCTTTTTAAAAACCATCTGAGAAGAACACTTAGCCTCCCTGAAAATTCTATTATTTCTCTCCTTCCAGATATACCAATAGGGCATAGGAAGGACAAAGGACCAGAGGGTCTTAATAAGAGGAAATTTGGTAGGGAAGATCCATTGCAAGATGACTTCCTTAAGACTATTGTACATAACCCAATCAACTTTCCATTGCATCCAGACTTTACTCCAGATTTCCCAGGTGAAAGAACAATGAATAAACAAATGATCCATAGATTCTACCTCTTTCTGACATAACTCACACCTATTAGGAAACATGAATCCTCTTCGAGACAAGTTATCAATGGTAAGAATCTTGTTGTGAGTAGCAAGCCAAAAAAACATGTTAACTTTAGGAATGACGATTCTATTCCAGATTTTAGTCCATATTGGGATGCAGGCCTGAGTAACAGTTTTTTTATAAGTAGAGGCAATAGTGAAATTACCCCTAGGATTGCTCTTCCATCAGAACACATCATCAGAATATTTACTAACAAAAAAGGACAACAAATCCTACTGGAGCAATGAAAATCTAGCATAAACTACATCAAGTCTAACCCATTTATTCTCCTTCCAATAATTACAAACCATAGAACCATACCTCCTTTTGCATTCATCAATGAATTGGCTGCAATCCTGGTTAAAAAGAGGTTCATCTTTAATCCAAAAATCCTCCTAGAACCTGATTTTATCACCTTTGCCAAGGACCCATCTAGCTCCAGCTTTAGCAACTTTTATAGATTTGATCATACTATTCCATATGAAAGAACTAGCAAGGATCTCTTTAGAGTAGAGAAGAGAATGAATTGGCTGGTTATGTATATATTTATCAAACCACACCCTACTCCAATCTTAATACCAAAATCCCTCCAAATATGTTTAGCAAGCAAGGCTTTGTTTAAAGTTTTGAGAACTTTAATACCTAATCCCTCATTGCACTTAGGATTACAAACTTTATCCTAGGCAACCAACACTATCCTTTTCTTATCTTCTACCCCCGACCAAAGAAATCTTTTCTGAATTCTTTCTAAAGCTTCAGCGAATTTAACCGGTATACTAAACAAGCTAAGAGCATAAACAGGAAGATTCTAAAGAGTAGCTTGAAGAATTTGAAGCTTACCAGCCTGAGATAGCATATATCCTTTCCAACCTGCCAATTTTTTGTTGAGTTTGTCAATTAACGAGTTCCAGAAAGAGTTTGGAGGAGCCAAACCAAGAGGGAGACCCAAATAAGTAGAGGGGAGAAGCTCCACCTTACAACCAATAATGTTAGCAATCCTCTGTTGCCTCAATATAGGGGTATTTATGAAATAAATAGCAGATTTCTCCCAATTAACTTGTTGTCTAGTAGCCAAGGAATAAGAACTGGGAGCACCTTTGAAGGCAACAACCTCACCAATAGAAGAAAATCCCATCAAAATTGTATCATCAACAAACTGTTAATGTGTACAAGAAACATTAGCAGAAGAGGGTTGCAACCCTTAGATGGTTTTATTCATTTTCAACTTTTGAATCAGTTTGCTCATACATTCTACCAATATAGTGAAAAGAATAGGAGAGATAGGGTCTCCTTGCCTGAGGCCCCTAGAAGATTTAAAAAATTTAGACGGAGATCCATTTATAAGAATAGAGAAATTTGGAGTAGATATCAATTCTCTAGTAATTTTAATAACCTTTTGATTAAATCCAAAGGCCTCCATAACCCTGAAAATAACCTGCCATTCCACTCTATCATAGGCTTTTGCCAGATCCAATTTTATCAAGAATCCCTCTTTGTTTGCAACATTAAGAGAGTGGATATTCTCATGCACAAGAATAATAGAATCCAAAATCTGCCTACCTGGGACAAATCCTTTTTGCTCCTCAGAGATAACAAAGGGGAGAACAACCAACAATCTAGAAGTCAAGACTTTTGAAATAATCTTGTAAAAGGAATTACAAAGACTTATTGGCCTAAACTTTCCCATAAAATTAACTCTAGCCACCTTAGGAATTAGAGCAATAAAAGTAGAATTGATTTCCTTAAGAATTCTTCTGGAACCAAATAATTCTTTGACAGCATTGACCATGTCTTCCCCAACAATATGCCAATATTCCTGAAAGAAAAATATGGGAAAGCCATTCGAGCCCGGAGCCTTATCCCCTTGAAAGGAAAAAACAACTTTTTTAATTTCATCAGTTGTAGGGATAGTAGATAATATCTTATTCTGATGAGGTTCAATAATCTTAGGAATGTTATCAACTAGGTCTTGTTGCTTTACAATGTCAATATCCTTACTACTGGTAAGGAGGTTAGAGAAGAACCTAACAACTTCATCACCAATGTCATCATCTTTGAGAAGGATTTTGTCATCAATAATTAATGTAGAGATTCTGCTAGCAGCTTTATGCTTCATAGATGTCATATGAAAGAATTTAGTATTTCTATCACCGGCTTCCAACCAAATAGCCCTAGATCTCTGCCTCCAATAGATTTCTTCTCTTGATATAGTGTTGTGTATTTTGGCTAGAACCTCATCTTCTTTAGCCTTGGGAAACATATTATAACCATCTTTCTGAATGGAGTTTTGAATCTGTTCTAATTCCTCCTTTAGCTTCCTCTTGGATTCAAAAATATCTCCAAAAACCTTTTTGTTCCAGATCTTAATGTTATCTTTGGTGCTTCTTAATTTTTTAGCAACTTTGAACATGGTAGAACAATCCACATTAATATTCCACCATTTGGCAATGGAATTTTCCAAGGAAGGGTGTGAAATCCACATTTTTTCAAACCAAAAAGGAAAACAACGTTTGCCCTTAACAGAATCAACAACAAAAAATCACTTGTTAATGAGATCATGATCATGGTTTATTTATGTTGATCATTTTTATATAGGTTGGGCACCCTACGACACATGATATGGACTACCACGACCCAAAGAATGTGGTTTTCCAAGTGGAGAAACATGGAGGTGTGAATATCAAAGTTGAAGGTAATGATCCTATGGAAGAAGATGATCATGCACCAGAAAACACAGTTGAAGATGATGGTACAAATACATTGATCCATGACACATTTAGTACCGGCGTAGCTGATCATGATGATCAAGATGACTTTGATGTTTTTCATGATTTACTTGTACTTGAGAAGGCATACAAGCCCCTTTACGAAGGCTCCCAAACAACTCTTGTCTCTACTGTATTGTTGTTGGTGAACTTGAAGGTTATGAATGGTTTATCCATTATAAAAATCTCACGTATGTTAAGGTATGTCATATATGCCATCTTTTTTCATCTATTTTTGTTGTTATTTCGTCAGTAGTAAACAAAAGGTGAAATATGTAACATTAATATTCTTTATATTAACAAATTGTTTTTTTGTTCTAGATTGATAGGTGATTTTTTGTTACCACCGTAAAATATTCGACCTCGCTCATATCAAGAATTATCTACCATTATGAAAGATATTGGAATGGAGTATCAAGCAATAGATGCATGTCCCAATGATCATATTATATATCATAAACAACATGAATTTGTAATAGAATGCCAAGAATGTCATATCAGTAGATATCAAACAAATCAACTAACAAAAAATGTGCCTCGCAAGGTTCTTCATTATATTTCCATTATTCCACGTTTGCAACAATTATTTAGGTGCGAAAGCTTGGCGCAATTTATGGATTATCATGCACGCAATAGAAGTCGAGATGACATTTTTTGAATGCCTACAGATGGTTCTGCATTTACAGACATAGAGGAACAATGGACACACTTTAAAGAAGAACCTTATAATCTCAGGCTTTCATTGGCAATGGACGGTGTCAATCCATTTGGAGAGCTGGGATCTATTTACTCAGTGTGGCCTGTTTTTGTTATCAATAATAACATTCCTCCATGGATGTCAATAAAGAGGGAGTACATAATGTTGGCAATGATTGTTCCAGGTATTTTTTTCATTTTATAGTCATGTACATTAAATTATATATTGTAGTAAAATGGTTATAGTAATTATGTAATGTTTTTGTTCATTCAACTAGGTAAGTACCAAGTTAAAGATATGAATGTATATATCGAGCCTCTTATTGATGAGTTTCTCGAGTTATGGAATGGTGTCACTATTTATGACATCTCTAGACCAATAGGACAAAGACAATTTCAATTCCATGCAATGCTTGTATGAACAATTCATGATGCCTCAGGGCTAACACATTTTTGTGGTATGTTATAATGTTCAACTTGTGCACTTTAATAATGTTTAATTTTTCAACTATAAATCATGGATTCTTAAAAAAATTCATTCAATATATATAAATATAAAAAATTAACATATTTAATCCAATTATACATGATCTTGCAGGTCTTCAAACAAAGGGAAAATTTGCATGTCCAGTTTGTGGTTCAAAGATGAAATCTCGTCATTCAACAAGTTTAGGAAAACAGGTGTTTGATGAGTATAGGCACTTCCTCCACAAAAATCATAAGTATCAAACAACCAAAAAACATCTTTTCAATGAGAGAGCAGAGACTACATCAAAACCACGAAGAATGACACCTCGCTTATGAAAGTTGGAATATAATAGAATTAATCATCAAGGTATTGTCATTCAATCTAATTGTTTATCTATCATATATGATATGTTTGGAATTTATATTTATATCATATATGATATAATTTGTTTTTTTTACTCATACTGTAATTGACGATGATTGTCGTTGTTAACTTTTTAAACTTATATGCTTCATCAAGGTCGTCAAGGCATTAATTACCACCTTCCAAAGGGACTAAAATGTTATCCCAGACAATTTAGTAGGTTTCCCTACTATGAGTAGCTACAAATTGTGCATTTGTTTGATACTATGCATATTGGAAAGAATATAACATAGACGTTATGGAAAATATTGGATGGAAGGTGTGACAAAGAAAAAATTGTCAAAAATTGTATTGACATTTAGGAATCCAATCATGCAATAAAAAATGTCATTCAATTAAATAGCGATGGAGACCGAATTAATATAAGTTCCCTTCCTTGGTTATTAACGGAGAAGCAAAGCAATGCTATAAAAGAGGTCACACACAAAAATTTGTTTTCCCATAGGATTTGCTACGAACATAAACAATCTCATAGCAAAGAAAAGTGAATTTGGGCCAGGGATGAAAACGCATGATTGGCATACCTTCATTAAGGTAATTCATGTTCTTGTATATTTTCTATATATTTGTATATTGCATGTACTTTTCATTGTATTATGTTTAGTACTAGTTTTGGAAAAACAATGAAAGGATCATTTTATAATTGTTGCAGTACATTCTACCTCTATCTCTCCCAGACCACTTCGATAATAATGTCAAGCAAGTTATATATTATCCTGGAAGAGGTAAGTAGTGTTATTTGTTCAATTTTTTGTATAGGTATTATATTTGTCATTTGTTTTACTTGTTATGTAATATATTGTATATTGTTTTGTTAATTTTCATTAATATATTTGCGTCTTGAATCAGTTGTAGATGGTTGTCATCTAAAGAAATCCATAAAGAAGATATAAATATTAGAAGACAAAAATTTCTCGTCTAATGTGTGAAATGAAAAATTGTCTGACTTTGACATTTTTCAATGCACAAGAACACTACCTCATACACCAAGTTGAAGAGATTGAATTATGTGGACCTGTACACACAAGGTCAATGTGGATGGTTTGAGAGGCACTTTGAAATTTTTGAAGGCTTTGGTTCGACAAAGAGAACATCCTGAGGGTTCTATGGTGGAGGGATATATGGTATACCAAACTATGGTGTACATTACTGAATATCTTCCTAAGTTTGCGACAAATATCCATGTAGATCGCATTTGGGATCCCAACTCCATTAACAAATTCGAAGGGGAGTACCTGATGGGGAAAGGTAGATTGAGGAAAGTAAGAGGTAATTATTGGATGTTCATGGACATTAATCTGAATACATTTTACGTTTGGTTTTTATATATATTGTATTTAATTAATTCTTAATCTTCAATATACAGTGGTTGTAAATTTTTAGTTATTTTTTCTACAGTTGCTCGAGAGTGGGATGCACTGCATTTGTATATCGCAAACAATCTTGATTGGATGACGGTATGGATTGAATGATGTCAATAATCTGGTCGCACATTAACATGGGAAGGTGTGGCTTCATTGGTTAAAGAAGCTCATCGTAATGGAGATTCCAATGTTACACCAAGGGAAATTGATTTGGCATGTGGTTTAAGAGATAAACAGGTATGTATAAATATATTAATCACCCATATTATTTAATTTTTTTCAATTGTAATGATGTATAAATATGTTGTTTTTTGCATACATTCGACCAAGAATAAATATGTTTATCAACTGGGGATGCAATAATTTTTACATGTTTGACATATTGCAAGTGAAACACCACAAGGCTATGTGGTGCAATGGTCATAAATTTTGCATCAAAAAGTTGGATGACATGAAGAAAACTTGTGATTCTGTGATAACTGCAGTATTTTAGGTTACTAATGTTTCATCTAGAAGCGACATATATCCTCAAGTCTTGAAAAATTGATACTATGGGATTTTGGATGATATACTTGAGTGTGACTTTGGGTCCTTCAAATTAGTTATTTTCATCGTCCAATGGTATAGGCTACGATTGAATGAAAATGATCTTGACAGAATTGTTATTGAACATGATATTGGATTTACAATGGTCAATACAAGGTCATTTGAAAAAGCTGGAAATGAGCCCTATGTTCTTCCAGGCCAATGTGAGCAGGTATTTTACTCAGAGGTTCCACATAAACCGGGTTGGTCATTTGTTGTTAGACATGATCCTAGAGGAAGGCTGGTAAAGTATAATATCATGGAAGAAGAAGATACAAAAGAACTAGAAGATGATGTACATGGTGATCAGGATCAATAGTTAGTTGATGATGTGCCCGACAAAGATGTCGAAGAAGAGGAACAAGATCACGACGACGACGACGACGATGATGATGATGATCACCAATAACCCTTACAATGTCGATTCTGGATCGGAAGATACAGACAAAGAGTTGGTTGAAGAAGATCAATGACATGATTTAAATGTATGATGTATGTGATTATTTTATTATCTATTTGATATTGATTTCTTGATATTTTTTGGTGAAATCTAAATGTTGTGATTATGTGGGAGGACTTGTTTGTAATTATGTGAGAGGACTTGTACTTTGTGATTATCTTTACATGTCAAGTCATTTATACTTTTACATTACAAATATTTGCATCATGTTGTGTTCCCTGCTGAGATATTTATGGAAATTTTAATGGATGAATCTTTTTAATGGTTTTTTATGCAATAACACAATGATTCATATTATGATATATGATGCACCTAATACCATTTTGTATCTATTCTCTTAATCTAATTCGAGGAGATGATGTTTTCAAATATTGATATTTTAACAAGTCTATGATATTTGCATGAGCAATTGTAGATAATACCTTAGGGAATGTGTGTTGCATTAAAGGATCATTAAAAAGTGTTGCAGATAATACCAACACTAACCATGTTTACCCTTTGCACGTGTTGCGTGGCATACACACTAAAACACTTTACATACATTTCACCCTCCTATTAAACAGTGAATTTCATAGTTTGGTACATATACTTTCCTATTTCTTCTACTCCATTAGTGACCCCCAAAAGAACCCAAAGCTCAAAATTTTAATACATATATAGGTTATCAACAGATCCTAAATCCTATAGAAATAGCCACTAACTCATGAACAGACTCAAGATTGGGCATGGCTAATGAACAAGATTCAACATGGAAGCTGCAATCTTCTACTCTTCAAGCTTTGCAAGACCTAGGAGGGTTTACCTATTGCACTATTATCCATATATTGGCTTTATGTTAACTGGCAATGCACTATGCAGTAGATGCTTTCAATGAAAATATACCAAGGAAAAGCATAACATACCACAAATTCTGGCTTGAACCTTAGTTTCTTATCACTTTTGCTTGCATTGAAAAATGCTCTAATCTACTTCTACTCCTAATACAGAAATACTAAAAACTAAATATAAAAGGTGAAATAAGAGTATAAAGATGACCTGCAAACTTCAAGAAAGTATGATCAGTGCCTATTCTAAGGGAAAATAGAGTCAAATCACAGTCCTAGTGACAAACAAAGCACTATCAGCATTAAAGTTCAATACTAAACAATTAAGACTTGCTTAAAGTCCTTAGATTGAGAATTCATTCATGAACTCCTCACACTCTCTCAGAATTTATTGCAGTATTCAAGATAAAATTGATACATTCATGAAAATGCTACAATGAGTCACCCAAAACTACCAAAAGACTATCTGATATTATATTAAATTTTTCTCTAATGCATACATATCAAAAAGTTTGGAATCCTTTTTCTTGGCCCTAAATTCCCTTTTATAACACAAGGAAGCAAAACAAGCCTTAGACCAAAGAATACACATGTCAAAATCTAATTACAAAATTGACCTAAAGCCTAGGTTTTTGACTTCTGTATGCAACTTGCATTGAATGATGGCGGCTGAAAAGGCATCATCCTAGGAGCTTGGGTTGTGGTCCTGCAAAATATGTTCTTTCATTTGTACTTTAAATATGTTCTTGTCAGGATCAAAAGTGTAATTTGGCATGCAGTGGCAGACACCTTGGAGACTGGTTCCTGCTGGCTGAGCACTCTAATCATTCTCCCCAAAATAGACATCCGGCACAAAACTTTTAGGAATAGAAAAAATGGAATGATTGTGACTAGTATTCCTCTTCAAGCTTCTCTTCTTCAAAGGAGAAGTATCTTTTATGCAATGCTTCAATCTCATCAACTGGCCAAGAAAAACCCTTCAAGCTATGCAACTTGTTCATAGCTTCCTTTGTTTTGTGGGCGGGCACAACCGCATCTCCTAAAACAAATCTATGAAACATTTGTTCAACTTCCATAATCTTATCAACAATATTAAGAAATTTATCATATTGGTTTGGATCACCTTCCAAGGATGTCAGAACTGCATTTATTGCTTCTTGGAAGCCCTGTTTCCATTCTTCTAGGCTCTTAATCTACCCATCATCTATCAAAATTGTAGGAACATGCCATTTTATGAGCCCCTAGA
Source organism: Cryptomeria japonica (assembly GCF_030272615.1). Classification (NCBI taxonomy): domain Eukaryota; kingdom Viridiplantae; phylum Streptophyta; class Pinopsida; order Cupressales; family Cupressaceae; genus Cryptomeria; species Cryptomeria japonica. Next base: position 329,805,054 of record NC_081413.1, on the reverse strand, counting down.
AAGAATCAATTAGTCCCATTAATGCTTTTCTCTCCTCCTCTATGTTGGGTAACTCTTTATTTAATAAATTATAGTTTTTCTAGGTTACCCCTACAATCTGCGGTGGTTGAGCCACATTTTTCACTGCCAACATGACTTCCTTCAGGCTTTGACCCCTTGACAACCACATAGCTCTAATTGGTTGAAATAATGAAATTAATTCATCAAGCTAACTCAAGATCTTAGATGTCAAATAATATGAAGTGTGAACTTCATCTAATTTATCAATGATTTTATTTAAAATTCTCAAAATTGAACTTTTCCTAATTTCAAAATATTTGCTTGTAGCTTCATCTTTGACCCTTTGCATTTCTTTATTCATTTTCTCGAGTTCCTCAGGTCTAATCCCTTTAGAAGAATCAATTGACATCTTCTTTATCTGCTCCTTTAATGCAATGTTCTCAACAAATAATTCATTGTATTTTGTATTCAAAATAACATGCATATCCTTTAGCTTTATATGTTTCTGCTCCAAATATTCCACTGCAAGTTGAGAAAACTAGACTGGATGTTTGGAAATTGCCACAACTTCTAAAGTAGTAGTATCTTCTAAGGTCCTTACAATAGAATCCCCTATTTTGTGTTGTACCCCCTGCAAAACTATGTGCTTCTTAGTGCTAGGATCTTTTGACCATACAACAAAAGCCTTTGAGCTTATATTGACACCAGAGCCATGTTCTCCAAACTCTCTTGCAAAATTGGGATCCTTTTGATGCATGATCTAATCCAAAAAGAATATCCTTTCAAAATTCCATGTTGGGACAAGGAACATTCCGTTGTTTATCGCCATCTCTCTTGCCTCTTGAGGAGTGCAAGAAAAATTATTCCTATCAAAATTGTAAATTTCTTCATTATACATATTCTTCAATTTTTCTCTTAGCCATAAAGATATAAACTTAGGGGAGTTAACAAAATTGTCATCCGCCATAAAATTATTTGAAGCAACAATCCTTTCACGATCAACTTCTTCTATAGGGATTGTGCTTTGGATGAGGCCCTTGTCTAGATCATTAAAAACTTCAACATTTACATCATCTTGGAACGTCTCCCTTGGAGGAGACGGTGGTGGCACTGAAGTATCAAAATCCTCTTGGATGTCGACAAAGTCAGATATTTTGGCTTTTTCTTTTTCAATTTTCTTAACCTACTTGGTTGTCACCTCCTTATCCTTTTGTATGCCCCGTTTAGAGGACTCTACAGGGACTTCCTCAGTCTGAGCCTTAGGAGCTAGATCAATTGGCTTTTCTTTGTATTTAACTCCTTTATCCCTGGCCTCTCTTCTTTGCAACTCATCTTTGATTATATCATCTTCCTTTCTTAGCATGAAAGATATTCTAGCAAAATCTTCCATGAAATGCCAGAAGGAACCTACAAAATTGGGGTCCTCTTGCTTCCTTTCTCTTTCAAATTTATTCATGAGGTCCCACTTCTTTCTCCTCTATTCAGCCTCACATGGATGGTAATTTCTAATTAGGTCCTCCCTTTCTACAAAAGAATGAAAATACCCCTTCTCCTTCAATTTGTTCACTCTAATATCATTTATACACCCATCAGGATCAAAATGTCTAGCCTGGGTAACTCTGAATCTTAATTGTTCACCAAAAAATTCTACACCTTCTCCAAGGCCTCACAACCCTCATTGAATTCATTGAAAATTGTTACCCTAGGGATAAAATTTCCCTTTCTATCAAATCTAATTTGTTCCTTCTCCATCCACATCATTTTCCAAATGAATTCGAGCAATGATAACCTTGGAGAGACAATAATTGGCAATACATGGGCCCCTACTCACAACCTTAAATTCTAATGATTGTACAATTGCCATAGAAGAAGAAATCCCCAAAATTGTGAGTGAATGCACCCTCAAGATATACTAGTCCATCAACCCTCCAACTCCTTATTCTCAATATTTTGATGATTTCCTTGGGCAGCCTTGGTAATACTACCCCAAGCCCTGTCGAAATATTCATCACAAAGTGATCAAAGAAAACACAAAAATCACCAAATTTAGATCCCTTGTCCCACACCTGGGTCCATCTTGGCACTAGCTAGGGGAGACCTGTGTAGGGATCATTGATCCTTATTCTCAACTCTGGGCCCCAGTAGGCTTTGTTTTGATGAAGAATTAAGTGGCATACCAAAGAATAATGCATGAATTCTAATTTTTCATCTTTATTTTTAGCCTTTATCAGTCCTTCATGAATAACACTTGCAAAGTCATACAACTCATTTATTGAGGGGTGTTGAATGTTAATGGCCATCATCATAAAATCAATGGGAAATTTGGTGATCCCATAGTCAACTCCAAGGACCTGCCCTAGTGGATAATAAGTCTTGACAAAGTAAGGCTCAAAGTAGTCAAGCTTGAAAGGCTCCCTTTCAGATGGCAGGACATAATTGTGTGAATCCTTGTCGAGTTTCCTAATGAAATGAGGAACAAGATCCTTCTTGTACCTGTCCCTCCTATTCTCATACTCCCTCTTCAAATTGTCCATATTTATGCTTGTGAGGGCAGATTTATTTAACTCAAGACATTGAATGATGGCCCTAGAAGAGATGTCTAGTAGGAAATAACCTTCTACAATCCTAATAGTCTGGCTTGGAGCATCATATGCATTTTATAGCTTCCTTATGAGCATAGGCTCCACAAAAACATTGGGTACCACCAATTTGCCAAGATTTAGTGTCCAAGGGTTGCATACTAGAATGGCCTTGCCTTTGTTGCCATCAAATGAATTGAAAATGTCCTAGCCCCTTTCCTTGGTGAAATCATCCCTACACCCTGCCTCATTGTCATTAAAAATATTCCCCAAATTATCTTGCATTGTTGATCCCTCAAACAATACCAGTAGGTCTTGGTATAGGCTCCTAGTCTGTCTAGTTGGCCTTAGTGCAATTTCTTCCAATCTTTGTTCAACTTCATGTTGCAACTTTTCAGGGGTCATGGTGGGAGCAAGAGGAGTAGTAGTTTGTGTTGGTGGCTACTCTACCTAAGCTAATGAATCCCCTTTGGATGGCTTCCTAGAGAACTTTGCAAGCTTGGGGGTCTTTTATTTGGTTTGAGCAGCCTCTTTGGCTAGATCCTAAGGTTTTTCTCCTTGTGGGGTTTTCTTTTGAGGAATTGGGACTTCCTCAACATATGGGTTAATTGGAATAGGGGCATCATGTGCAGGGGACGGGGATTCAACAGAGGCTGCTTCGGTTGAAGCCTTCTTCGTGCTCTTTATCCTTTTTGGAGTGGGTTTCCTTGTTTTAGGAGCAAGAAAGGGCTCATCTAAAGACTCACTATCAGAAATGATAGTGACAGTCTTTCAGACTATTTTTCTCTTTCTCTTCGTGGCCTTTTCCTTCAGAGGGGCGCTAGATTCGACCTCCTCAGATACTTGTGGGACGGTTCTAGGCTTTGGTTACACAAAAGGGGCACTCATAATTTCTTGCATGGGGGCAACCATATCTATAGGCGTATCCTCAGTGATAGGAATTGATGAGCTTGCCTTAGTTGCATGGGCTTTCTTGGCAGCAGGAATAACATATTTCTCAATAGGGGAAGCCATCTTAACACTTGAGATTGAGAAAAACTTGGAAAGAAAATGCGAGAATAAAACCTACCAACTTATAGGGCACACACATAGACAACTCAAAATATCACAGAAGCAGTTGATAATATGCATAAGAAAGAAAAATCACTTACTGGTTTTCTCTTCAACTAAAATTGCTAGAAGGCATGCTAGAATGCTGAAATTTGCTTTTCTTCTCGCTTTGTAACGCTCTGAATTCTTTCTGTATGAAAGGTATGAAATAATTCCACTGAATTCTCATTTTATTACAACGCCACTAATTCATTCATGTTGGATAGAGGTAGTCATTGGCCCCAATTTTAAATTTCATCCATTGATCTGGCAATAGACGGTCAGGATTGCTTTTTGGCCTTCCCCGAAGAGTGACATGGCATCCTCATAAAGTCCCTTATGTCACCTTATAAATTCATACTCTCTCGAGCTTCCTTGGCCATCTTATCTTTCTTTGCGGGATAAGCTTCTATTGTAATTTTCCTTGTTTTACTTATCCCGTAGTGCCATTCACCCTTTCTTCTATCTTTGTGAGATAAGCTTTTATGTTCTTACTTTGGAAATCTTATCCCACGTTTCTCCTAGCCCTTTCTTTTGCCTTTTTCTTGCCATCCCTTTTCTTTGTGTTTTTATCATTTGCGGGATAAGCTTTTGAACTAGCCTTTTCTTACCCCAAAGAATTTCTCTTATCCCCATGGGAACGCGCGGGATAAGGCTTTCTCTTATATCCCATTTACAATTCTTATCGCATAGCCATCATTGAACAAGAGGAACACATCACGGGAAAAGATTTCCTTTATGATCTTTCAACATTTTTATCCTACGGTGCACCTTTGAGTTTCGCCATTGTTCTAGATCTTTTTTGCCCCGTGGGATAAGCCCTTTTACCTTTTTCTTAAGTATTTTGTTATCCCGGGATGGGATAAGAAAAGAATTGCATCTTTCATTGTTGACTTATCTTGCGTTACCTTGTAAGTCTATTCTAGTGGCATGGAAATTCTAGGGAATAAGACTCCCTTTATATTTAAGTTAGCCCTTATCCCGCGGCCATTTCACAGTGTTCCTGGTTCATTGCAGGATAATCTTTTACCACTTTTTTTCTTCGACCACTCCTTATCTAGTGGTTCTCCTTTCTCTCTTTGTATTTGTTGTGAGATAAGGACTCCTTTGTAATTATTTCTTTCTTCTTATCTCAGGGGGTTGAAATTCACATTGAAACCACTTGCGGGATAAGGAACAGGGGGTGCTTCCTTTTGAAATCTTATCCCACGCAGCTGAGTTACTTGGGGTCAACACTTAAGTGATCATTTAGAACATTTAGAAAAATTAATGGGTTAAGTGGTCGTGCACGGGGCCTTCCTAGGAAATAAAGGACTTATGACCCAGGGTTTTTTAGCAATACTTAAGTCCCCTTTGTCACTTTAGAAATTCATATTCTCTGAAGCTCCTTCGACCATCTCAGCTATCTCTACATGATAATCCTCTATTTTAGATGTCCCTTGTTTTATTTATCTCTCAATGTCATTTACCCCTTCTTCTATCCTTATGGGATAAGCTTTTATGTGTTTTACCTTGGAAGCCTTATCCCGTGTTGTTCCTAGCCTTCTGCCTGCAAGCCCTTTTCCTTTATGTTCCTACCATCTGTGGGATAAGCCTTTGAACTAGCTTTGTCTTATCTCACACTACTCCTTTTATCCCCATGGGAACATGCGGGATAAGCTTTCTCTTATTTCTATCTTATAACTCTTATCCCACGACCATCTCTGATTAAGAGGAACACATCACAGGGTAAGATGTCCTCTTCTTTCCTTTAACACTCTTATCACGTGGTGCACCTTTGAGTCTTACCCATTGATCTTTCATTCACCTTTGTTGTGGATCACTGCTCTCCATGGGATAAGCCCTTTTACCCTTTTTTTAGTTATTTTCTTATCCTGCAACTCTTTTCTTATCCTGAGGGGAACGCACAGGATAAGAAAAGCATAGCATCCTTATTTGTTGACTTGTCCCGCGTTGCCTTGTAATGCTATTATGGTAACTTGGAGACCCTGTGGGATAATATTTCCCCTTTGTGCCTAAGACAACCATTATCCCATGGGCCTCTCACAATGCTCCTGGATCATTGCAAGATAGGCCTCTACTTCTTGTTTCTTTTAGCCGCTCCTTATCCCACATTGCTTCTTTGCTCACCTTTCAGTTATCGCGGGATAAGGATTCCTTTGTAATTCTTTCCTTCCTTTTATCTCGCAGTGCCATATCATTGATGCAAATGTGTCGTGGGATAATATGCACTCTTTGGAAACTAGCATTTCCTTATCCCACGAGGTTGAAAATTATATTGAAACACCCAGCGGGATAAGGGACAAGGGGCGCTTTCTTTGTAAATAGTATCGCGCACGACCGAGTCAGTTGGGGTCGGCACTTAGGTGATCATTTAGAACATGTGTAAAACCTAATGGGTTAAGTTATCATGCGTGGGGCCTTCCTAGGGGAATAAATGACTCAAGACCCGGGGTTTTAACAATACTTAGGAGTATTTTACATATTAAAATAACCTTTACAAATGGTAAATCCTAATGCAAGGGGCCGGTAATAAAATGACAAAGAACCCTTTCAATCATCACTTAAGATACGGAAACTTGATACCATAAGTCAACAACAAGAAATAACATAGTCCGAAAGAACCTAAGACATAGAACTCTCAGGAACCCTAACTCTTAGGCGACATGCATTGCATAAAACAATTTTTTTACCATATCCAACACATTGTACTTCCTACTTCTGGTGTTTATCTCAAAGTGGCAAATACCTTTCGGGTAAAATATAATATTGTTTAAATTATCCTCTTACTTCTTGTATTGAGTTAAAGAAAACTTATGTAGCTTCAACCTTTCACTTATGCTAGATACAATAGCTTGGTGATGACTGACATGCTAGGGGTATTGGGTATTGTTACTAGATTTTGGGGTATCAACAGTAGGATAGAAAAATGAGGTTCACTCTATTAGTTGGCCAAATCGATTTGAGAGTATCTAATTTAATGAATCCTAATTGAAGAAGATCCCTAGAACATTTTTCTATTCTTTTCAAAAGAGTTGAATGAATCCTAATTGAAGAAGATACCTAATGCATATAATTAACTAAATGTATCTAAAATGAACTCATCTAAGATGAATGGACAAATCTAAGCTAGAGAGAGAGAGAGAGAGAGAGAGAGAGAGTTAGAGAGAGAGAGAGAGAGAGAGATGGGAAAAGAGAGAGAGATAGGGAAGGAGAGAGAGACTTGAGAGAGAAAGAGAGTAATAGGTGTATGCTTGAAATGTGGTATCAGCCTACAAGATGGGAAAACATCTCAAACATACACATGAAACATTGCATTAGAGGTTAGAAATCAACAAAACAAGTTAGTGAATATAAAACTCTCAAAATCATTTCATGCTCCTCTATCTCTAAAGATCCTCAAGATTCAAGGTGACCCTCACTTGGAAGAGCACTTGATCTCTTGAATGACAACCTAGAGAACAAGATTTAGAGGATTTTAGGATCAAAATGGATGCATCTATGATCCTAATAAATGATTTAGATATGAAACTAGATGATGATATGGTGCAAGATATTGATATGTGTATACACCTAAAAATGTTCTGAAGATAATTAATAAATAAGCAATTATTTAATTAATCCCCCTTCCTAATTTAATTGAATTCACTAAGTAATTTGATTAAATTTCCCCTTTCAGCTGCTTATTAATAATCTAAGGATTTATTTAATAGTCTCATTTTCATAATCCCCTTTAATTAATTAATTAAATGCCCCCATCAAATTCATCATCAAATTCATTTCTTCTAAATCCCATAATTAATTAAAACAAATCAATTTATGAGTTGTTGAGATTAATTAGCCTTTTCCTATTATTTGAATTTTTAAATTCAAATTCTCCTAACTTCTAACCACCTAACCTAACCCCATCCCAGCTTGCACATCCTAACCACCATGTCCCCTTTCCTTAGACGCTTGCTCTCTCAAGAGTAAAGTCTCTTGACACTTGTCACCATAGAGATGGCAAATGTTTCCTTTCATCCAACCTCTTCTAGAAGCTTCTTGACACTTGTCACCATAGAAATGGCAAATGTTCCCTTTCATTCAACCTCTTTTCCAACCTCCTCCAATTTCACCATTGATATCTTCAGACTTAATCTTGACCGTTGATTCCTGCCACCTCACCCTTGGCCTTGGAAATCCTATAAATAGACCCCATTTTGGAGCAATAATCATCCCATCTCATTTGCATTTTAGGCATTGTTACTATAGGCATATGCAAGTTTAGTTTATCATTTGAGCATTGTTATCATAGCTTAATTGCATCATTTTAGCATATTTTCTAGCATAATCATGGAATCATGTAGCTTAATCATTATCATTGCTAGCTTAAATGCATCATTTATCATTTAAATCCTCCATCTAGGTGTATTCAAGTCATTGGAATTTGCCTAACCAGATCTAAGAGCAAAATTCATACTCGCATTTACTAGGAGGCAATAGATCACTTAGCTATGGTTTTATCTCTCTTTGCTTTAAATTCATTAACCATGCTTGTAATGATCTATTGAGTGTTTTGTGTTGTAGCTATAGGTATACACTTCACATGCATGACATTTTGGCACCCACCGTGGGGCCGAAATCATCATTTTTGGCCTCTCAAGTTTCATCAACCTTCATTTTTGATCGGGCTGGAATCAGAATGTCGTACGAGCTCCTTTATTGGCTCGTACGAACTACTTTATGATCTGGGATAAAAACCATTTCTCTGTCATATGAGCTCATTTCTCTATTGTAGGAGCATGTTTATGTACTCGTACAATATCATAAATATTATCGTACAAACTGGTAAATTGTGTTGTACGACACTCTGCCTCTGTGTTTTTAAATAGACTGCATTTTCAGGGTTTCAGATTTTAATCCGATAATTACTAATGTTAACCCTGATTGGGTTGTGAGATTTTTGGCAATGTAACTCTTTTCTGCAAGATGATTGTCGAAGATACGCTAGTCCAAGACCAAATTCAAAACACATCAATGACTACTAATAGATTTATTTTATAGGTTGCCTAAAAGAATTCAACAAAAATTTGTGTATTCCTTAAAGTTTTTTTTAGGCACACTTATCTTTTGCTAAAGGAATGAACAATCATGTATTATGTGTTTTTGATGATAGGCGAGTATGCTCTCACCTTTCTTAGGTGATCAGAAAGCTAGACTCATCATTTTCTTTCATTAGTGCATATCTTTAGCAGGCCTGCCCTCCCAAGGAGTAATAACTCTTAGCCATTAAGGCCGGTGAGAGGGGAATGACCTAAGTGGGAACAACTAATGCCAAGTAATCCAACCCACTATAAAATAAATGTGATTTGATGAAAATCAATTCAATGGCAGTGCTCGGGAATAGCTCTCCTCCGTACCTTCAAGTATATCAAACCTTGGTTTTCAAGGCTGGGAGACCTCTTAATTGAGTATTATACCTCGACGCGTTGAACGGATCCCTTACTAGTTTCGGTTAAAATTAGAAGCTACTCAATTCACCTCCGAAAGGGTGATAATATTTGTGAAAGAGAGATAGTAACTCTCCCAAGATACTTTCCATATCATGCCCCCATTAGCATTTGGATTCAGATAATACAACGTTGAGAATCCATTGCATGAGACTCAGCAGCCATATTCTGATTAGCTATTGGGTGTGTACCTAAGTTTTCAAGAAAAGGTTTTCTCTCCTCAACCAACTTCCTTAGGGTTAGCATGCTTGTGGTCACTTATCATATTGTGTGTTTGTTGTGTATTCATTCCTAAATTGAAAAATCAGACATCTAAAACTGGAAAACATAAGCAAAACATCAGACTTCATTGATCAAAATTTGACCAAACAAACACATTTTTTTATGTCTTGTTATCTGTCATACGAGTCAGTTATCTTGTCATATGGTTCAAAAAAGTCTGTCGTAAAAACTGGTGATTTGTTGTATTGCTTAGTATTCCTTGTCGTACAAATAATCTATTTTATCGTATGGTTTAGAAAAGTTTGTCGTATGAGCCTGTTCTTTTGCACATGAAAATCTCAGTTTGTCGTATGGCCTTGTATCTTTTGTCATTTGGGGCTGTATAGTCTGTCGTATGAGTCTCTGTTTTTGCCAGTCTAGAGTTGTGTCATGCATGCCTTTTTCAGATTTGTCATTTCTTCTTGATCAATTTGCAATAATCATAAATGTCTATTCTTTATCATTCTGTGCTTGGATTGTCTCCTTTGTTCGCTTGGTCAAGTTATCATACATTGAAATCAGACTTTAAACACCTCAAGATTTTCAAGTACTCACCCTCAACAAGTTCAAGATCTAAACATCTCAAAGTGCATTATCACCCTCTTTGATAAACTTATCACTCAAACATAGTTTCTCATTAGGATCTATCATCCTTTATCATGAAACTGAAACATTTGGTCAAGATAATCTTGTCCCACATCGTAGGATATATCATTCCTACTAGAATTGGTTTTTATCAAATCATCATCATTGCACTCCAAAACCAAAGATTAAAAAAAACTTGCAAAACTTTAAACACTTGAACCATCATTTCATGTCATATCGCACTATCACATTTACCTTGACAGTTGATCACTTATCAAAACAAACTTTTGGACAATCGAATCCTATCAAAATAACACACGTGTATGCTTGTTCTAACCAGAGCTTAGAGATGAAGAATCACAGAGACTAAAATTGAAACATTGGAAACAACTGAAGAGAATATAACCATGGAACATGAAAATGAAATACAAGTTGAAGGATAAATAACAGAACAAAACATCAGAGACATAAAAAAGGATCCTCAATTCGATAAATTTATGCAAAAATTATTGGAGGGAGAAAAAGAAAAATGTTTTCTAATGTTAGCAAAATACAGTGCTACACTTCCCCAAGATTTTGATATAAACAAATTGACACAAAAGAAAAGTGACCCTCCCCCTAATAACGAACAATATGAAGATATTTTTGGTATCCATATGAATGACACATCAATTCCCAATAACACCAAAACTGATGAAGAAACTTACATAGCCAAAAGAGATGAAGTGGAAATTCTAAATAATATTCAATCCAATGAAGATACAAGAAGGACTATAAATGATACCAGAAGAGATCCAGATCCTCCTAGAATACAAAATCATGGTCATTCAAGAACAAACCATGTTGATAATCCTATCACAACTCTCACACAACAACTACAAACAATGCAAACACAAATTCAAGATATGCAGAGAGGAAATGTTAGAAGATGCTCACTTCAAGAAATTTGTCCTTATTTGTTTGACAAAAATCTAAACATTATACCATTTCCTATAGGTTTTGAAACTCCCAGATATGAAAAATATGATGGAAGCACTGACCCTCAAGATCATATACGATAATTTTACATGATGAGTATGGAGTTTGCACATGAGGATACCTACTTGATGAGATTATTTCCGAAAAGCTTAACTGGACTAGCTATGGAATGGTTCTCAAAACTTCCACCTAGAATCAGATCATTTTCAGAATTGATGGATAAGTTTGTTTCACAATACTCTTACAACATACAACATGAAGTAACAATGCTAGACCTATGTAATGCCAAACAAAAGGCTAGAGAAGCTTTCATGACATTTTTACAATGATGGAGATGGTTAGCTTCGCGGTATCCTCGTACAGTGCCAGATTATGAAAAAATGGACATATTCATTGACAACTTAAATGATCAAATGAGTTATTACTTTAAAATGAAAGGAAATCAAAGTTTTGGAAAAATGATTGATAATGGAATCAGAATGGAGGAAGCCATGATAAAGAAAGGTGAATTGAAAATATACAAAGAAGGAGTCCATCCTCCTAACAACACCAATAACAACAATCACAATGATAAACCAAAATTTTGGAATAGAAATTGAAATGTCATCAATGATGGAATAGTGGATAACAACAATGTGAAACCAAAACAACCGATTTTTAATTTATCCACTCACTCAGCAGTGGCTCAACAAAACAACTATCACCAAAAAGCAACTATCAAAAAAAAAATTCGAAGACAATTTACAAACATTGGTGAACTCCTTGGATCAGCACTAAAAACACTTCTTGCAAACAAATTGATCACTTTACTAGAAGAAAGGAACTATGAACCTCAAATAAAACAACCTTGGTGGAATGATAACCATTATTGCAATTTCCATCGAAACAAGGGACATACACAGATAGTTGTCAGCGATTGAAACATGTCATCAAAGATTTGATTGATAATGGAGCAATAACTGTGGATGGACATACAACAGATGATCTCATACAGCTTTTAAAACTTTGCTTCCAAACTATGAGAAATGTGAATCATCAACAACAAACAATGGTAAGGGTAAAGCGAAGGTAAAATACGCTCATACATATGATAATGTGGTAAACGTGATTGTAGTTAAAGAAAAACAAAATCAAGAACATGCTCATGCTATCACACGAAGTAAAGCCAAAGTTGTTTTGCTGGGTCCTACGACAAACACATCATCCACTACCAAACAATACAACCTAGTGGAGCAATTGCAGAAAACACCCGCACAAATATCCATCTTAAAAATTTTAAAGATTTCACCTACACACAAAGAAATTCTTGAACAAGCATTAGTAGATACAACAGTGTCCAAAGATCTTGATATCAATCAATTCTAAACCATGGTGGGACACCTCACAACCCCTTACTGCTTATCATTCACTGAAGAAGATGGCATGTCCCTACAACATCACCATAACGCTCCCTTGCATATCGAAGTCATCATTCATAAGACATGAGTTAAACATGTCCTGGTAGATGGGGGAGTTGTCTTAAACATCTTCTCTTTGAGTCTTGTCCATGCTCTGGGTTATTCAGAAGATGCAGTTGATCCCCCAAAAAAGATCACCATTAAAGCCTATGATGAAGAAGAACGTTCCTCTAAGGGAATTGTGATGTTACCCATCAGAGTGGGACCTTTCTAGAAAGACACAGTATGCTAAGTTCTAGACTTAGATTTATCATACAACATACTCTTGGGAAGACCCTGGATACATGACTTGCAAGTTGTCCCATCAATATATCATCAATGTGTAAATTTCCCTACAATGGGCAGGAAATCACAATATCTGTAGATTCAAATCCATTTCAATATTGCAGCAATCTAAAAATGGCCCAAGAAGTCATTGTTCCTCATAACAGGGAGGCATCATCTTCGAACACACAATCCAAAGAAAAATCATTTGCTTCAATTCTATCAAGTGTGGAAAAACAAATGCAGCTAAGAGATCGAGGGAATAGAGAATATTCAATATCACAATTACCACTTTCTCCTAAATCCTTTGGAAAACCATCAAATTCTAAACAACAACCAATTGTAAAACATCTTCCGATATTTGATGGAGCATTTGTTAGTGTTGGAACCTTATCAGAGGAAACAAAAGACAAAGATGTGCTACAGTGTTGGATATCATTGGCATATGATGAACCGGTATGTTGATATGATGACAATGTATGTTGTCATTGATGTCAATAAGTGTAAGTGAACCAGTATGTAGATTGAAGAAGTTGGTGAACCGGTATGAAGAGGCATGAGGAGATTCAGTGAATCGGTGTTGGGGTTTCACTAAGTGTGATTATCGATTGGTAGTCTCAGCTCTATGGTTATCGGTTTGGTGATCCAGCTTGTGTGATGAACCAATGATAATCAGTGATGAGCTAGCTAAGAGACGTGATCGAGGTGCCATGTCATCTTTTTGCGCGTGAAGGATTGAGGCATAAGAAGATTGACCACGTTTGAATTCTACCTCAGGAATGATCATTCTTCCTAGTGGTATGAGAAGAGAGCATGATGGGTTACTGATTCCCATGTACAGTGATGAATGAATGATGCAGATTGTCTTGTGATCTATTTGAAATTGTAATGCTCTATGCAATATATTTGGATGATTAAGATTGGACCACCTGTGTTGTAAACCTAAGAATCTTAGGGTTTAGGGTTTATGTTACTGACCTATCTATTGTCTATAAGGTCGATGATATTTGTTATTGAAAAGTTGTTGGCAAATGTTGTGTGTATGTATCCGAGTGAAGAGATACTTGATACTTGCCAGACCAATAAGAGGTAAACTGCAGAGTGTGATTGCAGAGTAGAGGATATGAAAAGGATTTGCCTTGGCATGTAGTGTTGTTATCATATCGTAGTTTTTCCTGTTATCTTCTAATCATTTCAACAGATGGAAAATCCCTTTACCGGGTAGCTTTAACAGGCTTATTGTAAAACCTATAACTAGGTGACTCAAGATCATTGAGTTCTTTAAATCCTCTAGCGAGGTAACCTTTAACAGGGTATATAGCCATCCCTTAACCGGGTGATCTCTAACAGGATCGGTTCCTAGCAGAACCTTATTGTAAAGTCTTTAACCGGACTAGGCTCCTAACAGGGCGAGCTTCAAAAGAGCTCAAAACAAGCTGGTGGGTATTCATCCCCACCGTGGTTTTTCCCATTTGGGTTTCCATGTGAAAAATCTATGTGTTATGTGTTATGCATTTTTCATGTGATGTTTATGAAGTATTTGGTTGAAGGATTATGCATGCAGGGTTAATAGGTTATGGTATTTTTAGTATACCACATGCATATGTTTATGGGTGAAGTTGATGTTGCATAATTGATCGTATTTGAAGTATTCAGACCTATCAGTTTATGGTGTCTAGTGTCTTACTGTGTTTAACCGGTATCGCCATGGTTAAGTTCAGTAATGGTGATAACCAGTTTGTTTTTCTTTATCTAGATAAGTTGTTAAGAGAGTTTTTAGCTATACTGATTCACCCCCCCCCCCCCCCCTCTCAGTACCAGTTGGGGTATCATTATTCATCAGTTGGTATCAGAGTGCCTCCAGGTCCTCGGTGATATAAGCTTAACCGCTTGAGGTAAAATATCCTACTGTAATGATGAAGAGGTAAGGTCCTAAGTTCAATAGAGATAACTTTGAGATATGGAAGGACATAATGAAGATTTACGTCAAGAGTATGGGTGCTCAACACTAGAGCTATGTTGAGAATGCATTTGTAACTCCCACTAGCACTTTGACTGATGATCAGAAGAGAGAAATCCAGGAAAATGGGCAAGTCATGGAAGACCTTATCAGTAGCTTGTCAGACATTGAGTTTATTGATGTACAAGACAAGGACACTCCTAAGGAGGTATGGGATGCACTAGAAACCATTTATGGTGGTGATGATCATGTAAAGCAAGCTAAGGAAGAAAGCCTTAGAGGTAAATTTGAGGATATGAGGATGGTTGAAGGTGAAACCATTCAGCAATATGGCATTAGGATTAAGACTGTGGTTGGTGATATCAAAAGAACTAGTGGAACTATTGATGATACCACTGTTATTAGTAAAGTCCTTAGATCATTATTACCAATCTATGCAATCAGAGTTGCTGCTATCCAAGAAATGAGGTCTATTGATAAGACCAAGGTATCCTTAGATTCTATCATTGCAAAGTTAACTGCATATGAGTTGAATAGCTATGATGGTAGTGTTTAGAAGACTGAGTCAGCCTTTAAAGCATCTACTGTACCATCCAAAAAAGGAAAAGAAACTAGTACCAGTTATGAATCTAGACAATGCAGAGATATGGATGATGAAGAGATTCTAATGGAGTTCAAAGCTCTTCTTGCTAAAAGACTTTCGAAGGGAACTGGAAAATATAGAGGTAAACTTCCTTTGAAATATTTTTCTTGCAATAAGATAGGACATATAGTTGTAAATTGCCCTAACAATGATAATAAGGATAAATCGGAGAGGTTCAGAAAGTATAAAGGAGGAAACAAAAGAAATTGTCTAGTTGTTGTGGATGAAGGTGTCACTAATGAAGAATCAGAAGATGAAGAAAATGAAGACATAGTGTTTGTAGCAGTAAAGGAAGAAGTGTTCAACAAGAAAGCTCTTGTCTCTCGCATTGACAACTCCAATGAGTGGATAATTGATGGTGGTTGTTCTCACCATATGACTGGCAACTGGAGAAAGTTTTTGTCTCTGGAGGAATATGATGGAGGTGTTGTCAGATTTGGAAACGATGCACCTTGCTTGGTAAAAGGTAAAGGATCCATCTCACCAAATGGAAAGAGCAGTGCAGATGATGCTTACTGAGTAGAAGGTCTTAAGCATAACCTATTGAGTGTTTCTCATCTAAATGACAAAGGATTAATTCTAAAATTGAAAGGTGGAATTTGCAGTATAATTGGGAAGAGTGGTGAAGTTATTGCGACTGGTAAGCAAACTAGAGGTAACTTATTTTAATTGAATGCCAAGATAAGTTGGTGTCTAATGGCTAAGTTTGATGATAGTTGGATATGGCATAGGAGACTCTATCATATGAACTTTGAAAATATTGTTAAAGCTGGTAAGATCAAGGTGGTAAGAGGATTACTGTTGCTGGACAAACCTGAGAATTCTTTGTGCAGAGAATGTCAACTTGGGAAGATGTCTTCCTCAACTTTTAAAGGTAAGTCTTTCTCAGTAGAAAATTTACTTGATCTTGTGCATACTAATTTGTGTGGTCCTATGAAAACTAAAAGTATTCAGGGAGATAAGTATTTTATGATTCTTACTGATGACTGCTCAAGAATGATGTGTATCACATTCTTGAAAGACAAGTCTGAAGCATTTGGAAAGTTCAAAGCTTTCAGAGCATTAGTAGAGAAAGAAAGTGGTAAAAAGATAAAGTGATTGAGAACTGGTCAAGGAGGAGAATTCACTTCTGATGAATTCAATAAGTATTGTGAAGATAATGGTATCAAGAGATAGTTGTCTGCCCCAAGGACACCACAATAGAATGGCATAGCAGAAAGAAATAATAGGACTGTAGTTGAAGCAACTAGAACAATGTTGATCCAAGGAAAGGTTGTTCACAATTTTTGGAGGGAAGCAATGAGCACTGCAGTCTATACTATGAACCAGGTACTCATCAAGAAAGGCAAAGATAAAACTCCTTCTGAGTATTGGACTGAGAAAACTCCCATTGTGAGTTATTTTAAAGTGTTTGGTAGTAAGTGCTATATCAAGAGAGGTGAGCATTTGAGCAAATTTGATGCAAAATGTGATGAAGGAATATTTCTAGGATATTCCACTAAGAGCAAAGCTCTCAAGTGTTACAACAATAGAACTCAGAAAATTGTTGAAAGTATCAATGTCAGGGTTGATGAATCCCCTGAGGAACCTGAGGTAACATGCAATGAAGAAGTAGAAGATGAACCGGGTATATCCTTCTGGGAACCGGTTAAGAAAGAAACTTGTAAAGATCTTAGTGTTCCTGTATTGATAGAAGCCGCAGTAAGAGAAGAAGAAGAGGTTAGTGAAGAAGAAGAAGAAAAGCTAGCAGATCAGGCTAGAGTCATTCCCAAATATGTGAAGCTACACCATGATCCAAAGCAAATCATGGGAGATAAAGATGCAGGGATACTCACAAGAAGAAAAGTGAAGGAGAACTCTTGCATGATTTCTAAATTTGAACCCAAGATTTCTAGAGAAGCTCTTACAGATGAAGACTGGATTAAAGCAATCGAAGAGGAGCTAGATCGAATAGAAAAGAAAGCAACATGGTCTTTGGTGCTTAGATCCAAACATAAAAATGTCATAGGTACCAAATGGGTCTTCAGGAATAAGTTGAATGAAGAAGGCACAGTTGTTAGGAACAAGGCTAGGCTTGTATGTAAGGGATATGCTCAGGAGGAGGGAGAAGATTATGGAGAAACCTTTGCTTCTATGGCTAGACTAGGTGTTCAAATGCTACTTGCATTTGCAGCATTTAAGGGATTTAAGGTCTATCAGATGGATGTGAAGTCTGCTTTTCTGAATGGAATCCCAGAAGAATAAGTGTATATAGAGCAACCAGAAGGGTTTACCTTATCAGAAGATAGTGACATGGTGTGTAGATTACACAAAGCCCTGTATGGACTAAAACAGGCACCTAGGGCATGGTATGAAAGACTACACTCTCATCTTGTGAAGATTGGATTTCAGAGAACAAGTGAAGATAGTAACATCTACTTGAAATCAAAAGGTGATCAAATTCTAATCTGTGAAGTGTTTGTGGATGACATAATTTTTGGAGGAGAAGATAAAATGAGTCATGCATTTGCAGATGAAATGAAGAAAGAATTTGAGATGTCTTTAATAGGAGAGATAAATTTCTTCATTGGTTTATAGATTCAACAAATGAAAGAGGGTATCTTTATTACCTAGTCCAAGTATGTCAAAGAGGTATTGAAGACTTTTGGCATGAAGGAAAGCAAACCGGTTGGTACACTGATGGTGACTGGCTGTAAACTGACCAAGGAAGATAATTCAACACTGGTGAATGAAAAAGAGTATCGGTCAATGATCGGTAAACTGCACTATGTGGTGCACAATAGATCAGATATTGCTCATGTAGTGGGCATAGTATCTCATTTTCAGAAATGTCGAAGAGAATCCCACTTGGTAGCTGTGAAGAGGATTCTTAGATATCTGAAAGGAACAGTTGATTATGGATTGTGGTATCCATATAATGGTGACTATAATCTCAAAATATATACCGATGCCGATTGGGCAGATAATGTGGACGACTGGAAGAGCACAACCGATGGAGCGTTCTTTCTCGGTGGAAGACTAGTATCGTGGACAAGAAAGAAGCAGAGCTGTACTTCTCAATCTATAGCTGAAGCAGAATATGTGGCAGCATTTATGAACTGCACTCAAGCAATTTGGATGAAGCATGTATTGGAAGGTTTCAAGGTACCTGTATCTGAACTAGTGAAAATGTTTTCTGATAACACAAGTGCAATAAACATTTTCAAGAATCTAGTATCGCATGCTAGAAATAATCAAATTGAGCTTAAATATCACTTTTTGAGGAAAAAAGTTTAGAATAAGGAGGTCGTATTACAACATGTTTCCAGTAAGGAGCGGCTAGTAGATATATTCACTAAGCCCTTACCGAAGACTACATTTACCTATTTGAGAGGTGAATTAGGGGTTCTACCCCTTCATGAAGTCAACTAAGGTTGTGTGCTCCGCATCAGTCAAGTACTATAGCATCAAATCTTTCAAGATTGATGTGTTGATGGAAGCTACTCCTTAGGGGGTGTAGCATAGTAGATTTTGGAAGCTTATGCCTCCACTTTGGCATTGTTGTCAAAGGGGGAGAAGATATATGATAGATGTATGAGGAAACAATATCTGATAATGCAGATACACTGGTCTATGAGGTTTTCAGTTGCAATGCTACACTGAGTATTGCCATCAATGCCAAAAGGGGAGATTGTTGGATATCATTGGCATATGATGAACTGGTATGTTGATATGATGATAATGTATGTTGTCATTGATGTCAATAAGTGTAAGTGAACCAGTATGTAGATTGAAGAAGTTGGTGAACCGGTATGAAGAGGCATGAGGATATTTAGTGAACCGGTGTCGGGGTTTCACTAAGTGCGATTACCGGTTGGTAGTCTCAGCTCTATGGTTATCAGTTTGATGATTCATCTTGTGTGATAAATCGATGATACTCTATGATGAGTTAGCTAAGAGATATGATCAAGGTGCCATGTCAGCTTTGTGCACGTGAAGGATTGAGGCATAAGAAGATCGACCATGTTTGAAGTCTACCTCAGGAATGATCATTCTTCCTAGTGGTATGAGAAGAGAGTGTGATGGGTTACTGATTCCCATGTACGGTGATGAATGAACGATGCAGATTGTCTTGTGATTTGTTTGAAATTGTAATGCTCTATGCAATATATTTGGTTGGTTAGGATTGGACCGCCTGTGCTGTAAACCTAAGCATCTTAGGGTTTAGGGTTTATGTTACCGACCTATTTGTTATCTATAAGGTCAATGATGTTTGTTATTGAAAAGTTGTTGGCAAATGTTGTGTGTATGTATCTGAGTGAAGAGATACTTGATACTTACCAGACCAAAAGGAGGTAAATTGCAGAGTGTGATTGCAGAGTAGAGGATATGAAAAGGATCTGCTTTGGCATGTAGTGTTGTTATCAGATCGTAGTTTTTCCCATTGTCTTCTAATCATTTCAACAGATGGAAAATCCCTTTACCAGGTAGCTTTAACAGGCTTATTGTAAAACCTATAACCAAGTGACTCAAGATCATTGAGTTCTTTAAATCCTCTAGCGAGGTAACCTTTAACAGGGTTTCAACCTTTAATAGGGTATATATCCATCCCTTAACCGGGTGATCTCTAATAGGATCGGTTCCTAGCAGAACCTTATTGTAAAGTCTCTAACCGGACTAGGCTCCTAACAAGGCAAGCTTCAAAAGAGTTCAAAACAAGCTTGTGGGTATTCATCCCCACCGTGGTTTTTCCCATTTGGGTTTCCATGTGAAAAATCTGTGTGTTATGTGTTATGCATTTTTCATGTGATGTTTATGAAGTATTTGGTTGAAGGATTATGCATGCAGGGTTAATAGGTTATGGTATTTTAAGTATACCACAAGCATTTGTTTATGGGTGAAGTTGATGTTGCATAATTGATCATATTTGAAGTATTCAGACCTATCAGTTTATGGTGTTTGGTGTCTTACTGTGTTTAACCAGTATTGCCATGGTTAAGTTCAGTAATGGTGATAACTAGTTGGTTTTGCTTTAGCTAGATAAGTTGTTAAGAGAGTTTTTACCTATACTGATTCACCCCCCCTCTCAATACCAGTTGGGGTATCTATTGTTCATCATTATTCATCATATAGTGGCTATACAAGGATGAAGAATGTCAACAAAAGATCAACAATGTCAAAATACCAACAGAAAAGTATGGAAAATGATTTAACATTCTCTAAACACTAATACATTTGGCCTAAAATTCCGACGGAGAAGGTATATTGTGATCAAATTTGATTTTTTTTTGAAAAAATGCCTGATTTCATCGAAATTCCAATGATAATGCAACATTTGGTTTCGACGGAGAAGGAATTGGCAATGACATTTTGGTTTTTTAAGAAAAAGTGCCCACGTTCGTCGAAATTCCGACAACCGCGTGAATTACTTCAAAAAAAAAAAAAGACCAAGTCATTTCATAAATCCCGCCTCTTCATCTCATTAACCTCTGCCATTACAAAATCCTGCCTCTTCATCCCGCCTCTACCATTACAAAATCCTGCCTCTGCAAGGAACCAGTCGTGGAATGAAGTGGTGCTGCAGGAGCAACTATACCAGGATACCAGGTGACGGGAAACTTTCCAACTTCATGGTAGGAATTTTGTTATGTTTTTTTGTTTGCCGTCTGTTTAGGGGCATTTTCAAGTCTGGGCATTATTTAATGTAATAAGGGCATGTTTTGGGCCCATTTGTAAGTCGTTTGGCATTTTGTTAGGGGTGTATGGGTTTATGATTTAAATAGTAGTTAAAAGCCTTTGCCAGACTAAATCCTTGTTTATAAGTATATAATGTTTAAACCAAAATTAGAAAACTATTTACTAGTCTGGTGTTTGCAGAACAGTTAAGTAACTATTTGTTTTATTCCCTCCAAATCGATTGGGGACGCAGGTTGGAGGAATTGAATAGTTGAGTAAATATGCCTCCTGCTCGCGTGTCTACCATGTGAAGTGGCCTGAACATGGTCGAATGTGGGCAGGAAGAATGTACATTATCATTCTCATGGTCATTTGCAGGAATGGGCAGCGGGTAGAAGAAGCACACACGTGGTAGGGAAGCATCTCTATGTGCTTGTCGTGAGAGTGTGTATGAACGGGAGTTGTGTGGGAATGAGTTCAGGATTGGAGATTGAAGTTTGATAGATTGTAGAGTTGTTGTGTCAATCTAAATTTTCTGCCCCTATTCATTTTCCCTCACATCTCATTATGTGTTTCGGTCCTCTTAAAGCCTCCCCATCAAGTGGTTCCTCCCATGTCGATTCCGGTGAAAGAATCCAGATCGATTACGCGCTCAAGAAGTCGTGGGTGGGGTCTAGTAAGTCGAGAAGTTATTGTTGGGCCATCCCTCGATGAACATGAAGGAGGGAGGCGGACATAGGTTCCCTGTGGGTTTAATCACTGCAGGAAAAAGGTAGGGTATAATCAACAAATTCATTGTTATACATGTAGACACCCAAAATTGTCCAGTCTAATTAAATAAATATTTTATTTATTTAATTATTTTAGCTTAATTCTTCTATTAATTAAATAAATATTTATTTATTTAATTGATTCATTTATCCTCTTCTAGCCTTATTTCTCATTTAAATAAATACATTTGTTTATTTAAATTATCCTTTTCCTAAATTAAATAAATATCTTATTTAATTGATCCCACTTCTTCTATTGATTATATAAATCTTTATTTATTTAATTAATTCATTAACCTTTTCTACCCATGACACATGTCATTCATCTCTTAATTCATACACTACCTACCCCTTCCATTATTTTATTATTTCTTTTACCTACCCTCTAATCATAGCCGACCTCCTTTTACACCTCTCAATCTTATCCCTCCATTTCATATTGTGTCTTCTATATAAGGAGATACTTCCTTCATTATCAAAACCCTAATCATTCTATGCATCCTAATCAATCATTCTAATCAATTTATGCAATTGACTACACTACGATCCTACTTGCAACCACATTCCGTTCTTTGTTGAGCTCTTGTGCACATAAAATCTGAGAGGAATTATATCAAGCAAGATCAATGGAGATAGGAAGAATGGAGATTCAAACCCTATTGGACATGTGATGGTATAATCTTTGTGATTTCATTTGATTTGCATTGTCTTAGGTAATCTTCATATGTTATGGTGGATCTTTATTGTTGTTAGGCTAGGGTTTTGTGGTTGAACTCATTTAGTCTTTCAATATCGTTATTATTGTTATCCATTTTCACCATATACATTTTGGCACGCCCGGTGGGATCAACAACTAATGTCTTGGCCAGCCATAAGAATTGTGCTTGACTTATTTTAAAACATTTAAAACATTCAAGACCAAACAGCAAAACATTGTGTCTTTTGTGTCTTCAAGTGTATGCAAAACAATTTTACATCAAACAACATGCTTTTTATTGGAGTGATTTTGGAGTCTAGACACTTGCAAACATTGAGTCCTCATCAACACCGTGTCCTCTTGTCACGAAAAAACATTCAAACAGTCAGATTTGGTCACAACAAAAACAACTTCACAGATTGGAAAAGATTGCACAAATTTTGCAGAAACACGTCTGTGTCGGACATAATAGCATCCGTGTTGTATAACCGCGTCTGTGAAGGGTAGAAACGCGTCTGTGTTCCCAGAATCAACAGTGCATTTTACAAAAAATCCCAGAAATGCATTTGTGTTAAATAGAACCACGTCTATGTCAGGAAATCGCATCTGTGAAGTATACAGGCGCGTCTGTATTCAGAATTGAAAAACTTTTACAGTCCAGCAAACAAACATAGTCAGTTTTGGAATTCTTGAGCTTCCTAGGTCATTTCTCCAGGGTTTCATTTAGCATTCAACCTATCTTTGGGTCTCACAAAGTCCATCATTGCTTCACACCTCACATTACATTCACAATTGTCTAAACTTGAGTCAAAAGGTCACTTGCTTGTCCTCATCATACTTTGTCGACACACTACATACAACAACACTTTGCTAAGTGGTCCCTCATCAAGGTTTCTTACCTTTGGGTCTCATTTGGTCTTACTTAGAGTCAAGGTCAACTTACCTCATCAAGAGAAACTATCCTCTCTTTGGAAGCCACACCTACTCTACTACATACATACTTGGTCTCACACTTTGGACATTGCAAGTACACCTCAGATTCATTTACATTCCATCCAACCCTTGGTCTTCCATACTTTTTTTTCCATTTTTCATCTAGTCTCACACATCTCGGTCAATACCTAGTTCATGGTTGAAACCTGTCTTCAAAAATCTAGGAGAGAAACTAAAGAGGCTCAAGAGTCCGCAAACATGAGTTCTTATGAGTATGATAATGATATCTTTTTCAATTCTGATCATACTACATTACCTGACATGGATTCCTATAGAAACATTCCAAATGTTGAGAACATGGACACTACAAACAACAATGCTACACACAATGACAATATGGACAACTTTTCCGTACATTCAGCAGATGTGGAAGAATCCATTATGAATCCCCATTTCAATCGATTGGTTGAGGAAATAATGAGGAGGGATAGACAATACTTCTTACAAATGATGGCACAAAGTGGAACCAAGATACCTCATGATTTTGAAATGTCTCAAATAATGGAACATAGACCTTTGCAACAACCTCACTCCAACATGGATCAAAGGAGACCTAATAGTGGAGGCAATAGAGGACCACATATGGTACCTGAATCACCATCATCTTTGTTTCAAAAACCAGAGGTCCCATACACACATGGTCAAGCATATGATACTCACCTTCGCAGACCATTATGGAAGTCTTATGGAGAGAAATATGCTCAATCACATATCAACGCTAAGGATCAACCACCAAAGCAATTGGATATTCAAAGGCATGCTCAAAATTTGGACACAAGGAAACCTCGTGTCAAATTTGGGGGCAACACATTAGAACATGACATGCCTGTAGAGTATGGTATACATGCACAAAATAGATATGGCATTCCTCAACATGAATCTATACCAAGTGGTCCATATACGCAGCATCACTATAGACCTCCTCCATATGAACATGTGTATGATCAATATCATCCATATATGCAACATGCTCCTCCTCCAATTGGTACCTCAAACATGGGGTATGGTTCAAGAAGTTGATCTCCACCTAAGAGCAATTTGGAACAACAAATCAAGGACTTACAAAAGAAAATGGAAGACATAAATACACTGAAGCCAACATACACAATGAAAGACATATGTCCTTATCCATTTGACAAGAGCATTCCAATGCCTCCATTTCCTACACACTTTGTGACGCCTAAATTTGATAAGTATAGAGGAAAAGGGGATCCTAAGGTACACATAAGACAGTTTTTCACAGCTTGCATTGAGGTAGCAGCAGAAGAGACATATTTGACGAGATTATTCCCACAAAGCTTAGGTGATCAAGCTATGGAATGGTTCTCCCAACTCCCACCTGGTATTAAGTCATGGGGTGACTTAGCAGAGGCATTTATTCAACATTTCTCCTACAACATAGAGATAGACATATCAGTCACTACTTTTTGCAACACCAAGCAAAAAGAGGGAGAGTCTTTTGCATCATTTTAACAAAGATGGAGGAATCTAGCCAGAAGATGCTCTTGTGAAATTCCACAAAAACAAATGGTAGAAATGTTCACCCAGAATGTTAACAAAGACATTGGCTATGACTTAAGAAAAGCTTGTTTGTCCACTTTCAAGGACGTCATTGAAAAAGGCTTAGCAACAGAAAAGGTCCTAATTGAACAAGGAGTCATTAAGATATTCAAGGAAAACAAAGATGACTTTAGAGGAAAAGATAAGCCAAGATTTTGGAATAAAAACAAGAACACAGTCAATGATGGTGTTGTTGATGCCAACACAGTACGGCCCAAATTCATCTTTTCGAGATCAAGTTCCACAAACAATCAAGTGAATACTCAAACAACTTCTAGATCACGAAGGAAGTACACTCCATTGGGAGAACCACTTGAGTCAGTCTTCAAGAAGCTAGTGGCAAACAAGGTAATCACAGTTCCAGATTTTCCTCCATATGAACCGAAGGTCAAACCAAATTGGTGGAATGATGATGAGTATTGTGAATTTCATAAGAGCAAGGGTCATAAGACAGGAAATTGTCATCGACTGAAGAACATCATACAAGATCTCATTGATAGAGGTGATATTGAAATTGAAGGACACTCATCTAATCAAGAACATGAGATGTTTAAGGAACCATTCCCAAAACATGACAAGGGAAAAGCTAAAGCCACAGATGACCAAACCAACTATACCAGAGAAACCTATAACTATGATTCAACTATCAATCACATCTCGATGGACAACTATGTCTCCACCATTATCATCAAGGACAAAACGTTTGAGAATTCTACCCAAAGACCCAAGATTATCCTAAAAGGTGTTGGATCTTCTTCCAAACCTACCTCTGAATGTCATGTCACAACTCGTCGAGGTAAAATCACTTTGCAAGGTGCTCCAACTAAAAACACCACTTCCTCATCAACCAAACCTGAGTATGACCTTGTAGAACAGTTAGGGAAGACACCCGTGCTCATCTCCATCCTTGAGCTATTACGCATATCCCCCACACATAAAGCTATTCTTGACAAAATCTTGAGAGAAATTATCGTCCCTACTGATCTGAACATGGACCAGTTTCAAGCCATGGTGGGATACCTTTCCGTTCCACATTCCCTTACATTCACAGAGGCCGATGACGCCTCCGTAAGTCAGCCACATAATGCACCGCTACACGTTGAAGCCTTCATACACAAACATCAAATAAAAAGAGTCCTGATAGATGGAGGAGAAGGTCTAAACATTTGTACATTGAGCACTATTAAACAATTGGGATATTCTGATAAGGCTGTGAATTCTACAAATCAAATCACCATCAAGGCATATGATGAAGAAGAGTGTTCATCCAAGGGCACAGTCACCTTGCCTCTCAAAGTTGGGCCAGTTACAAAGGATGCGGTTTGTCAAGTCCTAGACCTGGATCTCACTTATAACATATTACTAGGACGTCCTTGGATTCATGAAATGAGGGCAGTCCCATCCACATATCACCAATGCATTAAGTTTCCTCACAATGGAATAGAAGTAACAGTTAATGGTGATCCTAATCCGTTCATATACTGCAATAACCTGAGATCAAAGACTGAGACCATCATTCCTAGTAATCGTGAAGTTGTTCCTTCTTCGGCTTACATTGATCCTGAGTCATTAAAACCCTCGACATCAAAACAAGGTGAGCTTAAAGGCAATTTTCAAGACAAGGGCATGGGGGAATATACTTTAAATCAGACCATGTACTTACGACAAGTCATGAGTTCCCCAAAAGAATATGGAAGACCACATCCTAAGAAGCAAGTATCCATCATGATACTCAAATGGGACCCTACTACCTTTCAAAGATGGGGTGAACTGGAAGAGGAAGATTTATACAAAATGCTTTACAAAGACATGGAAGATGACACACAAGATCACATTAGTCTACCATGTGAGAGATATGGCAAAGGCTTCAAAATTATACAAAAATTCGGGTATGATGGAAAAAGCCCTCTTGGGTTATGAAAGGAAGGCATCATTGAACCTTTACAACCTGAATTGACTTTCAAAAAGGAATGCTCGAAAGGACTTGGTTTCTTAACTTCCAAGGTCCACACCCAAAGGACAGAAGAAGCCTTACAAATCAAAGCTGCCAAAATTCAACAATAGGATCACTATTCTATAGATTCCAATGAATGGGAATGGGGTTCAGACAAGTCTTCCAGTGACTACGAGCTCATTGAGATATTCAGAGAGTCCGAAGAACCCACAGAAGAAGAGGAATTCTATAACAAGTTCAGAGTTGGTCAAGAAACAACCCATGAGGATTCCACACAGTCCTTGTCTCAAGGTCCTAGGTTGAAATCACATAGGATGAGAACACCTGTCCCAGAATGCACTACTAGTAATGATAATTTGGATTCGTTCGCGACTGAGACTGATGAGGAGAGTGCCATTGATGACCTCGATAATTACCTTGACATACCTGAATATAACTGCATCTTCACTCTTAGCCCCGCAAACTTCGAAGACATTAAAGGCCTTCCCCTTGTCCACCACCAACTCATTGACTAGGATCATGAAGGACCAGCACAGTTTGACACATTCCAAAATGATGAAGCCTTTATTGACTATCTGGGCATACGAGATGATCTTCCTCCAGGGGACCATAAAGCGGGATACACTATAGAACTCAACAACGTGGCATATTTTGGTGAGGGTGTCAGACCTTCCAGTCACAAAAATGTGAAAATAAGAACAAATCAAGGGTCTTATGGAAAAAACCACATTGTGGCGCTGTCTGACTCCAAAAAAGTAAAAAGAAAGGACGTATCCGAGGGCGAAAACCTCTCTGAGGCACCCGAAGATGGAAGGCTCGACATTCTCCTAGCATCATATGAGGAAAAGTCATCCATGTTGGTAGAGGAGACTATCAAGACAAACATTGGTACAGAAGAGGTTCCACACAACATATTCCTAGCTCAATCATTGATAGAGTTAGAAAGGTCAAAATTCATAAGTTTCTTCAAAGAATGACAAATCAACTTTGCCTGGTCATATGCTGATATGCTTGGGTTGGACTCGGATTTGGTAATGCATCATTTGACAGTTAAACCGAGGGCAAAACTAGTGAAACAGAAATTAAGAAAGATGCATCCACAAGTGGCATTACTAGTCAAAGCAGAACTTGAGAAATTATTGGATGTCGGATTCATACGCCCAATTGATTATCCTGAATGGATCTCTAACTTAGTGCCTATCAGTAAACCAGATCGCAGCATCAGAATTTGTATAGATTTTAGAGACATCAACAAAGCTTGTCCAAAGGATGACTTCCCATTACCAAATATTGACTTGATTGTTGATCTTACAACAGGTCATGAAATGTTATCATTAATGGATGGATTCTCTGGTTATAATCAAATAAGGATTGCGCCCAAGGATCAACACAAAACGTCATTCACTTGTCCATGGGGAACTTTCTACTGGAACGTCATGCCCTTCGGGCTAAAGAATGCAGGTGCTACATATCAAAGAGCCATGACTACTATCTTTCATGATCTCATGCATGTAACCATGGAAGATTATTTCGATGACCTCTTGGGAAAATCAATAGACAGAAATACACCTTTGGACATACTTTCAGTCATCTTTGATCGGTTGGAAAAATACAAAGTAAGATTAAACCCCAAGAAATGTGTCTTTGGAGTAACCTCCAGGAAGCTCCTAGGATTCATTGTATCCAAAAGAGGAATTGAAGTTGATCCAGCAAAAGTCAAGGCCATCTTGGAGATGCAACCACCAAGAAATATCAGTCAACTTCGCTCCTTACAAGGCAGACTTCAATCCATCTGAAGATTCATAGCACAACTTGCAGATAAGTGTAATCCTTTTCAGCACTTGCTACATAAAAACATCAAATTCAAATGGGATGATAACTGTCAATAGGATTTCTAGACGCTCAAAGATTATCTTCTAAATCCGCCAGTTCTGATGCCACCAGTTCCAGATCAACCACTGTTACTATACATCTCAGCTACTTCAACAGCACTGGGGGCACTCTTAGCACAACAAATTGCTAAGGGCAAAGAAAAAGAAGTATACTATATCAGTCGCACACTGGTAGGATATGAGCTAAACTACACACCAATTGAGCGTGCATGTCTCACCATGGTCTTTGCTTCATAGAAATTACGACATTACATGCTCACTCATAAGACTAAGTTAGTTGCAAGGATCGATCCATTGAAATACCTTCTCAATAAAGCAACACTTACTGGGCGACTAGCCAAATGGGTAATGATCCTAAGTGAATTCGACATCGAGTATGTGGACAGAAAAGCAATAAAAGGACAAGCCATCGCAAATCAATTAGCAGATGCTCCCATGATAGATGATGTTCCTCTAAGTTCAGAATTTCTAGATGAATCTATTTTGACAATGTCACATGCAAAGCCATGGCAACTGTACTTCGACGGCTCATACACATAGCATGGGGCAAGAGTTGGCATCCTCTTTATAACTTCTCAAGGGGATTCTATACCAAAATCATACCGCTTATCATTTCCTTGTACTAACAATATAGCGGAATATGAGGCATTAACAACAGGATTACGAATTGCAGTTCAATGGAAGATCCAGGAACTTCGTGTTTTTGGGGACTCTCAACTGGTCATCCGTCAAGCAACTGATGATTACCAAAAAAAAGATGAAAAATTAATGCCTTACAAACAAATGGTAGATGACCTGAAAAAACACTTCACCAAGATAGACTTTGAGTAGATACCAAGAGAGCAGAATCGTGTCGCAGATGCCATGGCTACAATTGCTTCACTGATTGATCTACCTCCAAACGAGCCCCGCTATGAGTTCTTGGTGGATAACCTTTTGGTTCCTTCATATGAGATCATGCCTACTAAGACGATATGTGTTGTCGGTCTTGAGTCCCAGTTATATGGTTCCATTTTCACATACCTACGTGACAATATCCTACCTCCTGATCTATCAAATAACCAACGTCGCACTTTCATTCGCCAATCCTCTCGATATGTCATTTTAGCTAATATCCTATACCGGCGAGGTCTAGATGGCACTCTTCTTAGATGTTTAGAAAGTGACGAAGCTTAGATTGCGTTACGTGAAGTACATGAAGGGATATGTGGTCCGCATGCTAGTGGTCCTACCTTGGCTAAGAAACTCATCAGGACTAGATATTACTGGCCCAATATGGAAAAAGACTCATATCAGTTTGTCAAGAAATGTAAGAAATGTCAAATTCATGGAGACCTCATACATACACCAGCACAAGAGCTTCAACCACTTGCGTCTCCTTGGCCCTTTTGTCAGTGGGGACTCGATCTCATAGGCAAGATTCACCCTCCTTCTTCCAATGGTCATAAATTCATTATCACTGCCATAGAGTATTTCACAAAATGGATTGAAGCCGTGCCTCTCACACAAGTCACAGGAAAACAAATTGCTACATTCATCCTCAACTATATCATTTGCCGATACGGTATTCCTATTTCCATTATCACTGATAACGGGTGTCCCTTCAAAAATCAAGATGTTCGTGAACTCTGTGACCGCTTCCATATTTCCCATCATTTCTCCACGCTATATTACCCCCAAGGTAATGGCCAAGCTGAGGCGTCTAATAAAACAATCCTTAAAATCCTAAAGAAGACAGTCGACGATGCTGGCCGTAATTGGCACATCCAACTTAATCCTGCACTTTGGGCTTACCACACAAGTGTCCGCACACCTATAGGAGCTACACCTTATTCACTTGTCTACGGCACTGAAGCTATCTTTCCTATTGAGCTCGAGCTACCCTCTTTATGGGTCTCTTTGCAAAACATCATCAGTGATGAAGACTATAGGGTCTCTCGCTTACAAGAGCTGGAACTACTGGATGAACGAAGACAAACTACTTTTAATCATCTCAAGGCTTACCAACAACGAATGAGTCGCAGCTACAATCACAAGGTCAAGCCTTGCACATTTGAGGTAGGTGATTTGGTTCTCAGAGAAAACCCCAAAAATCAGCAAGACAAAGAGAAGAAGGGTAAGTTCAAACCAAATTGGCTTGGTCCTTACATCATCATAGCAACATATGGATCTGGTGCATATCAGCTCTCAACTACAGACAGTGAACCTTTGGAGGATCCTATCAATAGCATGCACCTTCACAGGTTCTATACATAGCTCTTTGGAGTATCCTAATTCAAAAAATACAAAAAAATTCAAAAAAAATTCAAAAATACAAAAAAAAATTATAAAAACAAAAAAAATCGTTACTTGGTGAAAACCTGGCAAACAGGTGCCCTGTGACACAAAAAAATTGAAAAATCGAATAAAGTAAAGAGAAATAATTTCATCCAATGGTGAAAACCACTTCGGTGGCACCCTGGGCAAGTACCATGGTGAAAACTGGGTCACCAGCGCCATGTGTAGAGACATTGCTCCTTCCTCCTTCAGGATTCTCTTTCATCACTTCACTTTGCACACACTCACAACCAATTCATCCATAATAAACTTACCCATTCCTATCATGGCTTGTTATTGATCTACCCAAGATTGGTTAGCCATTCATAATAAACATTCCTTTTCATCCCTTTCCATCCATAATAAATCAGATCCTATCTGTGGCTAAGGAAAATCCTACGTCTAGTGATGGGTGTGGAACTGAGAACATCACATGTTTCGAGGAGCATAGTTTCTTCCAACTTCCTTCAGTCTATCCACGCACAATTCACAATAAAGAAACATTTGCATCGCAGATTCGCAATAAAGTTTCATCTTCTCCGCAATAAAGTATCAGTTTCATGGATTCAGTCAGTTTCAGATGAGACACAACAGCAACAATGGGCTTCAACAAATCAAATCTTTCAACAGACTCAGACAACATATGGTTCAGTGCTATCTATCCTTTTTGTGAAAGTAAACATTGTGAGCACAATCGAATAAGACTTATACAAGTGACGAGAGACACTAAATTTGAGGACTACAATGGATGTTGGTGTCGAGTCTTGGTTTTCTTTTGATTTTATCTTTTGGTGACATGTCTTTTAGTTTTTTCAGGATGTCTTTGACTAGAGATTCTATCTCCAGGATGTCTTTGACTAGAAAGGCGAGGATGGGGTATCGTCACCTTTTTGTATTTGCTATCTATGGATTGTCTTTTAGTAATGCTATGACTTGTCCAAGGATATGAGGACACTATGAGTCTAGTATGAACTGGGGCATTCCTTGTTTGTGACTGTCTTATCTCCATGCAAACGGGTACAATGACTTTCTGGGTCAAACATATGCCTCAATTGTCATAACCTACTTGCCATAATAAAACTCAATGATGATAATGCACAAGAAGCTCTTGCACTTTCATACCTTCTGTCTTCCATCCCCTGTTCTTGATTGACTTCCATCGTCCTTCTCGAGTCCGCATAGCCTGCTATCACATGACTAAGTATAATGACACACCAAAAACATTTGCATTGCATGTAGTTGCACCTGCATTACCACATATAAGCATTTCATACATACATATAGATATCACATCTTGCACACAACATCTGTTAGCACAATTCACATTTGCATTATCATATTCATCTACATTACATACATCCACATTTGCATCATGCATACACATATAAAACATAAAAGAACAAAAATACTGCATTACATCATATACATATTTGCATCCATAACATAAAATAAACATCACATAATAACATCTCATCATAGAGGTACACATGCATATAGCTGCCGCAAAGATGAATCATCTCATATATAATCATAAAGTGTCATGATACAATGATGTCAAAAAAAATCATATGGCTACAAAGCACCCCCAGGTGTCTACATCATCATACAAAAATGGTACAATACTGATACATAGGGAGCCCTCTACGGCTATGATGAACTCCCTCCCTCGAAGCTGCCTGGCCTCGATGGAATCTGAGCCCCTGAAGGACCCGCCCCAGGATCATCCCCTCTGTCTCCTCTATCTGGTGGTGGTGGAGGACCCATAACCCCACCACTCGATGCCTGTCTCCTCCAGCTCCCTCCAGTAGCTGTCGCTATATGCGACGGTCTATGGAAGCTCCTCACCCGCTGATCTGTTGGCACTGCACCATAATAGAGATCTCGCCAGTAGGCAATCTCCTCCCCTGCCTGCAAGACATAAGCATATCCTGCCCCTATATCCTCCGCTGCCTGTCTCCCAGCCCTCAGTGCGGTCTCAGCCTTTGTATAGCACTGAATAGCCTGATCCCGCTCTCGCTCAGTATCTCTGAAACTCCTCCTGAGCCTATCCCTCTCCCTCTCCAACTCCTGGATCTCATCTGCCTGTCCTTGGCAGATCTCCCTTAGCTCTATTAGCTCATCCTCCTCTGCATCCGCCCCCTCCGGCTGTGCCTGTGGCTCACCCTGTATGGGTGCCTGCCCCTGTGCCTGTGCCTGTACCTATACTGGTGCCTGTACTAGTACCTATACCTATCTCTGTCCCTGTCCCTGTACCTATACCTATCTGGGACCCTGTGCTGCTGGCACCTGTAATGGCAATCCACTGTGACCCCTCACCACCCGAGCCTGCCTCTCCTCTCCACCCTCCCTCCATGGTGCGACCCTCCTCTCTCCAACTGCTCCCCTCCTCCTTCGTCGGCCTCTACCCCCATCACCTCCACCATCATCATCATCCCCACCCCCATCTCCATCCAATGGCTCTCCCAGATCCGTCAAGCGTGGGAATGGATGCTCCGCCCAGTATGCTGTGTACTCGGCATCCATGCCGGCATCCTCAATCTCTGCCCACATGTCCCAGGGTAGAGGCATCATCTCTACCAGCTACGTAACTACCTGATCATATGACAATAGGGGCCCAAACTGTGCCTGATCTCTCACAGTTCGTGCATACATGCCTGAGCCCCGTGGCATCCTCTGGACCCTGCCAAACTGCCTGCCGACCCTGTCCACTAGCTGCCTCTCCAGCACATAGGGTGTCCGCCCAATCAAGTACCTACTCTAGAAAGTGTAGGGAAGCTCAACTGCATCATCCTCCCACTGCTCGCATCCCAGATATGGCCTCCATATGACCACATCAATATCATCTATCACCCGCCACCAGTGCTCTAAATTGCCAATCCGTGGCTGCGATGTGATCATGTCATACAAGTGCACAAAACTGCATCCATGACCTCTGCCTCTGAAGTGTATTGACCTCGTCACTGGCAAATGCTCATAAGCCCACACCTGTAGCAATGTCACCCCGCAGCCCAAGCCCACTGATCCGTGATGCACGAACTGATGCAGCTCATAGTAGAGGTGTGCCAGCACACACGGTCCCCAAGCATATCTGGTGTGTTGTGTCACCAGTGTCTCCAGTGCTCCTCCCTAGCCTACAGCCAACCCCCGTGTCGCCCTATCTGGACACAGGAACCCACTGATCGCTCCTCCTACCACTGCTGGTAGCGCTAGCCCTGTGGCTATCATCATATCCCACGCCACGTGTCCAACCCTCATCTCTAGTCCTGGGTCCTAGAACACTCATCTCAGGGCCTCCCTATCTCCATCTTGATTGTATGGGATCAGCTCCCCATCGATCGGTATCCGCAGGATCCAGTATACATCCTCAAGGGTGACTGTCATCTCACCCATCAGCAAATGAAAGGTACATGTCTCGAAGTGCCATCTCTCCGCTAGCGCAGTCAACAATCCCATGTTTGCCCGAAACTCAGGCACATATAGCACATGTCTCAGACCCATAGCCTCAATAGCTGCTCGGTCCTCGAAGGTCAGCTCAAGTCGCAATCTCTGAGTAGACGAGAATCTCTCCCGTGACTCCAGCATCGACAAATACTCCTGTAGTCAAGCAAATCAATCATGTCAGTCATAGTGGCATTCCCTGTTTATCACAAAATGCTACTTTTTATCTAAATGCATATGGCATTCTATCCTAGTGACACTCACTGTTCATCACAAAGTGTTGCTTCTATCCTAGTGACACTCACTGTTCATCACAAAGTGTTGCTTCTATCCTAGTAGTACTCCCTATTCATCACAAAGTACTACGTGTGTGACACTCACTGTTCATCACAAAGTGTTACTCACATTTGCACTCCCTGTTCATCACAAAGTGCTGCCTACATTAGTACTCCCTGTTCATCACAAAGTACTTTATCTTGGTACTCACTGTTCATCACAAAGTGCCTAGATCTATCCTAGTTTTCCCTAGAGGACCTGCTTGAGTGTATCCTCCTAGCAGCTTATCCAATCAACAGCGTATGTTCATCACAGAACTGCCAATTTGACCTAGAAGACAAAAATTCACTTTTTTTAAACACAAACGCGCTTACCTAACATAAACGCGCTTAAAGACTGCATAGACGCGCCTAAAAAACACAGACGCGCCTGACCAATATAGACATTCCTATACTCTGCATAGATGCGCCTGGGCGACATAGACGTGCCTTTTTGGCACAGACGCACTTAAACATCACAAACGTGACCGCATTGGACACAGATGCAGTTTCAAACGCAGACGCGCCTCGCGAGCATAGACGTGCCTGGCACCAACGCAGATGCGCTTAAATGTTTTTGACATTTTTTGGGACCCTATTCTAAGCACATTTATTGTCCTATCTACCATGCATTAATGACAACAATAAATGCATCGAAGTACGAGGAGGTTTGGCGGTACTTACCGGCTCTCCTGCCTCTGCTGGCCTCTGAAATTGGCGAACGCGGTCGAATCTATGAATGAAGGCCATCGCTGCTGACTGTTGCTGCTCTATTTTCGCTCTGCACTCTTCTCTCATGGATGTGTAGATGACAATGAGGATGTATTTCCCTCGTGGTCTATCTTATAGACTACCCCTAGCCCTAGCCCTCGTTTCTCAAGTCAGTCTTCATCATCCCATGACTTTGTCACTTTATCCGGTCAGTCCATTCTATCCCGTCTTTCTTATCGAGAGATTGTCTGCGATCTTTTCAAACATTTTTTCATCCAATCTCTCGAGGGGGCATATCATTCCCATCTTGGGGCAACTTTGTATCAGTTCATCTTATCTTCTTTGAAACAACGCGACAAGCCGCATTGTCTCAAAGAGGGGCAAAATGTAGACACCCAAAATTGTCCAGTCTAATTAAATAAATATTTTATTTATTTAATTATTTTAGCTTAATTCTTCTATTAATTAAATAAATATTTATTTATTTAATTAATTCATTTATCCTCTTCTAGCCTTATTTCTCATTTAAATAAATACATTTATTTATTTAAATTATCCTTTTCCTAAATTAAATAAATATCTTATTTAATTGATCCCACTTCTTCTATTAATTATATAAATCTTTATTTATTTAATTAATTCATTAACCTTATCTACCCATGACACATGTCATTCATCTCTTAATTCATACACTACCTACCCCTTCCATTATTTTCTTATTTCTTTTACCTACCCTCTAATCATAGCCGACCTCCTTTTACACCTCTCAATCTTATCCCTCCATTTCATATTGTGTCTTCTATATAAGGAGATGCTTCCTTCATTATCAAAACCCTAATCATTCTATGCATCCTAATCAATCATTCTAATCAATTTATGCAATTGACTACACTACGATCCTACTTGCAACCACATTCCGTTCTTTGTTGAGCTCTTGTGCACATAAAATCTGAGAGCAATTATATCAAGCAAGATCAATGGAGATAGGAAGAGTGGAGATTCAAACCCTATTGGACATGTGATGGTATAATCTTTGTGATTTCATTTGATTTGCATTGTCTTAGGTAATCTTCATATGTTATGGTGGATCTTTATTGTTGTTAGGCTAGGGTTTTGTGGTTGAACTCATTTAGTCTTTCAATATCGTTATTATTGTTATCCATTTTCACCATATACAATACATATTCAAATATTTAGATTCAAATTTTATTATAGATTTATCAGATTAATTGCCAATAGCAAAGATGGTAAGAGGTTTCTGTAATAGGATATGATCGATTTAAAAGAATAATTTCTTACAAGACCTAAACCGTTGAACAATCCTACAATCATGTATTAATTAAACACTGCATTTTAATTAATGAAAACTATAGTTAGCCTGAAACATATTAACACTACTTTCCATATTTAAAATATACCCTAATTAAGGAGAGGGATGACCTAAACCTACGTGATCGAGTGCCATTATGTAAAATATATCCTAATTATGGATGCTAGTATATATGGTTGTGACATAAAATCCCTGCTGCAGAACCATGAGAGCATTGTGTAGTGACCGAGTGCTATTTTTTGTCGGTGTTTTGGAAGGGAGAATAAGTGTATCATTAGGAAGGTGGTATAAAATGGAAGCTAAGAGGTATAAGGTTATGAGGTGTGGGTTAGGATAAGATAGGGAGGTAAGTGATGAAGGATGTAATGGTGAAAGAGTAAGTTAGGATATGTTAGGGGTTTGGAAGGTAGGAAAGTGAATGGGGGGAGATAAAAGGATGTGAAGGATGGAATGGGGTTAGGTAGGTGAAGTAAAAGTAAGTGTGTATGAGGTTAAGGTTTAGGATAGGATGTAGGAAAGTGGAGGAGGTTAAGATAGGGGATATGAAAGGTAGATGGAAGGTAATAATGGTAGGAAGTGAGGTAAAGGTTATGAGGTGTGGGTTAGAAAATAGGGTGTAGGAAATGGAAGGAAGGGTCATATCACTTTGAGAGTTTTCACCAAGATGAGTATCCCGAGTATGGACCTCAAATATTAAAAGCCATGAGAATCCACTTGTAGTAGAGGAGCATATACTTTCATCTTGGGAGCTTATTAGGAGTTCACCTTGAATTTGGGAAATACACATAGAGGAGATAGAATATTGATCAATACACATTACCTAGCCTCATCATGCATAAATACAAGAGGTATAGACTATAGAAAGCACATATCATGAGCCAAAGGATCATATTTGAGAGTTTCTTCATCTCCAATCCTCTACATTTTTAAGATCCACAAATGGGGTTGAGGATAACTCTTGGCTACTTAGCTTGGACTTATGATTTGGGTTGCATCTATATGTGAGCAACTTAAAGGCATAATTTCCAATGCAATTTTTGAGAGGAATTGATTCCACCTTGTGGTACTAGGAGGATAAAATGCACCAACTCACATTGGAAACCCTCTCCAGATACCATTTTGGAGTTCTTCAAAGTGTGTTCTATTTCAAATTATTTTTGACAGAGATGCATAGATGAGTTTCACAATTTACATAATAAGGTTTCATAGTGGCTCAACATGAGAGTTATTTTTTGGAGTTCTTGTAGTTTGTAGATTACATTCAAGACAAGTTACTTGTCAATTATTTCATTAGGGGTGGAAAGCCCAAAATTTCAGTTTTCCTACACATGGCCAATCCAAATGAGTTTAGGGTTGCTATGGCAAAGTCTCTTATGTAAAAGGAGGTACATGGGAGGAAATAAGAGGCATGTGATAAGTTTGTAACCAGCTATGGCAAAGTCTCTCATTTTAGGTATGAGAGACTATAGGGCTATCAAGCTAGGCCTTCTATGACTCAACAACCTTTTAGGGGAGAATCTAGTGTTTTTAGTAATTAGGATCTTCTAATTATGGTGGGGCCTAGCCAACATAGGGTTATATGAGAGGCACATGTTATGTATATGTTATTATCAGACAAAGAGTTCCCACAAGGTTTTAGAGTAGGTGGACACCATCCTAGGATGTCAAAATAGATAGTTGATATGTGGGTCTTTACCCTCCCAACCACTCAACATATACCACCATGGGTCTTTACCCTCCCAAACACACAAA
This sequence comes from Cryptomeria japonica, assembly GCF_030272615.1. NCBI lineage: Eukaryota > Viridiplantae > Streptophyta > Pinopsida > Cupressales > Cupressaceae > Cryptomeria > Cryptomeria japonica. The sequence continues at coordinate 329,766,367 of NC_081413.1, read as the reverse complement.
GGTCAAAGAAAGATTCACTACTGCAACACTCACTTTTTGTGACAGTCTCAAGCACTTAGGACAATCACTCCTTTTGTGGCCATTCTTCTTCACACAACACTCTCTAACACTAATTATGATGATAGTGTACCTCCTTAAACCTTCCACCAACACCTAACTCAATACCAAACTCTTTCACAATCTCGCTAATGGACTAATTAACTCAACTCACTATGAAATTGTGACGGTCAATGCAAGGTTTAGGATAGTAGTAATTAGGATCTTCTAATTATTGTGGGGCCTAGCCAACATAGGGTTATATGAGACAGGGGTAAGTTCAATAGTGATTTCTCCTTCAATTCTTGATGAATGCTTCATTGCCTATTCACTTGGAATTGAATTGATTTTATAATTAAGAGATCACTTGAATTGTAGGTAAACCCCTTCAAATGATAGGGTAGGCTTCCTTTTATACCTAATATATGTCTTGACAACATTTTATCTTGATGGCTTTAAATTAAAGTACTTTCTCTTCTATCTGGTATTGGTGGAGCAGAGGTTGCATTGCATCGTCCTAGGATACATATTTCCATAGATACAACACAAGTTAAATGTATCCCAGGTCGATGCAAAGAAACCTCTACTCCAGAGATCACCAGAAAATAGAGAAAGAACTTTAATTTAATGCCATTAGGATAAAAGTCTTTAATCAAGACAGATAAATGGTATGCAACTGTATCTATTTGGAATGCATTACCCAAACACCACAATCGATCAGTCACCTTTGAAAAGAAAATGGTATGATGAAATATTTAGGCATAAAATAGATGAAATGCATTCCATACTACTGCTGCACAATATTTTGGTCGATGATATTTTTAAAATAGTAAACGAAGGTGTATAGAACAACCGAATTCTTATCATTATAAACAATGAATATTTTAAGATCCTTTTATGATGTGTAAGTTGAGAATAATTTATGAAAGGTCCCTAAATGAATACACTTTAAACTGATTTTAGCAATGACTATCGGATGTAGACAAAATGAATTCTTTTTGGATTAGGATGGTACATAGAATCTACTTTCAAAAGGTTGCTTTGGAAAGTATATGATTCAAAACTAAGGAAATGCAATTATTTACAAGTTTTAACCTTCTTAGATGCAAAATCCCTTATTTAGCCTCTCACAAACCCTTAAAAGTAGGGTTTCTCATATACCCTTCTTCCAAACACTATACCATCCAAATGATGATGGATTCACCTTTCATTTGAAATGTCTAAACACTGTCAATCATAAAATGTGCCCCTCCTTAAGGCTGATTTTCTATTGCTGCTCCTTAGCATGCAATTTCTCCACTCTTACATTCGCCATAATGGACCTTAAGACGGGTTGGCTTAAACAACACACACTAAGCTTTGACTGCTTAGGTGTGTTGTGGGCCCATTCCTTCCCTTGACATCCTTTTCCATCTATTTCTGTCAAAACACAATCGTCGTTATCATTTGAATTCAAACAGTGTTCCCGCGTTTGATTCCATAGAACAAAGCAAATGGCATAGGAAACTCTTGTCTACCTCGCAACTGTCATAGAATACCTCCCCATTGAGATATTATCATGTCCTTTCTCTCTTTATGTAGTGGATGAAAGACATAAGCATCCTCACAATGCAGTCGATGCAACAAATAGATTTCCATTTCGATCAATTTTATTTGCCAACATACTCTTTGCTTGTGTCAAAATGGGAGCTTTGGAACAGAGTATGGGCTTCCATCAAAGCAGAAGGTAAGGGTAATTAATATCAGATGCTTACAGTTGGAAATGCTTTGTTTGACATGTTTGGAAAATGTGGAATTATAGACAAAGGGCATGAACTATTTGGTCAGATGCCTCAAAGAAATGTGGTCTAATGAAATGCTATGATTGCAGGATATGCACAAACAATGTTTGTTGAAATGGATTTACAAAATTCCAACGAAATCTGATCGGTGGGTATAAAGTCAAACCCTACAATGACCAACAACCTTTACCCTCTACAACCTTTGCCAGCATTCTTCCAGTCTGTGTGAAAATGAGAGATTTGGAACAGGGTACGAACATCCATCACAGAGATGTTGTAGCACAACTTCCTAGGTAGACATGTACGCAAAATGTGTAAACTTAGACAAGGCACATGAACTATTTGAAATAATTCCTCAAAGATAATCATTCTCCTGGAATGCATTTTTCAATCTCCATTAAGATTCGACTATCTTCACTTAATAAGGGAATGAACTATAAGAAGTCTATTTGTTCCTACATGTTTCAATCCTCTTAAAAGAACATTGATTCAATCTTAATGAGTTTAGAATTAGTGAGAGATTATCTTCTATAATTAGTGAGAGATTCTCCTCTATGGCATTTGATAGAATTATTTTAGCTTCTTATATTATTGGTTAAGTTGTGAAAATGTTTTATGTTCTTTTCACTTTTAGCTAGCTAAATTTTTCAAGAATTTTATCTCTAGATTTAATATTTCTTTTCTTGCATGTATCTATTAATTTTGAGATAACAAATCTTGCCTTCATGAATTCATCCTAGTTTATCCCTTTAACCCTAATTAATTTATTTAGAGTGTTTAGTTCCATTTTAATCCTTTCTTTTACAATTAAACATTATTAAAAAATTGTATTATTGTTCCAAATTTTGTGGATATTTAGGACTACAAAAATTTTACTAGAGCACACATCTTGGTACTTCTTACTTTTAGAAGCTCACTCCTCTAATGTTTGATAAGATAGATATGAATGATTGACCTTAAACTACATGTTTTTAAAGATGAAGGTGCATTTGGGATTTAGATGATCTTCCATGACCAAGTCAAAGGAAAGTGATATAAACCTATTTTAAAAATTATATTATCATTATACTCAAGCCATTTGGAAAATATAAAAAAATATATCCAATCTCTTAACTATTTTTCTCAAACCTAGCATTTCGTTTGCCCATGTGAGTGCTCCATTCCTAGAACTAATAAATAAAGAGTGTATTCATATAGATAAATGAATTAAAATCAATTTGTGATAGTAAACATTCACATAGCATGTATAATTAATTTATTTATGATGGACTTTTAAATGTAATAAATTATCTCCTATAGTTATCTCCTAAAGGTGGGTCAATTAGGTCCATACGTGATGAAAATCAAAATAAATAGTTTGAAGATAATATTAGTTACCTAAAGGATATTCCACTTGATTATTTGGTATATCATAACTATTTTGACAAATTTTTGAAACCATTAGAGGTACCTTTTGCTTCTGTAGATGAGGCATTCATTCATGTTGAAGTTGTGATAGCTTATTTACCTCTTTGAAAATTGATTTTAATTTTTGTAAGAGGATGTGTGTGTGTGTATTCTATATTATTTAATATTACTTATTGCTCCAAACTGCCTTAAACCCTAGCATTTTGCACCTCTTTTCTACCATTTTTATAGACAACAGATTATCCATATGAATTATCATATACTTGTAACCTCCATCCCAAACCACCTATTTCACTCTTCTTCCTTTATGTACCTCTTTTATTCTTCCATTACCTCTTTTCTTACCTAAATTCAATCAAAAACATAGTGTATATAGCATCAAAAAAATTCCATATTTGATTTATATTATCCACAACATATCGAAAAGATAAATACCACACTTACTGTATCATCAACCAAAAATAATTTACTTACATATTCAAAGAGTTCAATAATGGAGAAACATCCATGTAGTGCTCTACACATGTCCTTGAAGGTTCAAGAAATACTTATCCTCTATTGGTCCAAACTTTAAATCACTTTCCATGCATGAAAACAATTGCAACCATACACAATTTCCCACCCAATAGATTCTCTCAAACTAGTTTACTATCTTAACAGATAAATGGTATGCCACTGTATCTATTTGGAATGCATTAACCAAACACCGCAATCGATCACTCACACATGAAGTTCCACAAGTGTGATCTTTTTTAAATCTTAATATGATTTCTATCTCGTCAACCTCTACAGGAGCCAGCTGACTTGGCCCCACCCAAACCAAGATCCATTCTTCCCACTTTTCAAGATTGTATTTCTCTTCACTATCTTGCAATTTCCCTCGTGAATTTTCAATTATAGTGCAGAGTTCTTCACGAAGGACACCACCACATTGTCTAGAGTCTATGCTTCAATTTTTTTCTTTGATCCCATGGAGGCCAAGAGTCCTTTGTCTGAGGAAGTGCTTCCTAAATAGTCATGGGGGGGAGAGGTAATTCTTGAAATTGCCCTTCTATTGGGAGATTGTGTACATAACCTCTTAGTCTTCTGAAAGCTGAAAATTACTTCGAGTCCGCCAACTTTGGTTCCACACTATAGAAATTTTTGGATATTGACTTCCAAATACCCTTCATTGCAAAAGAATCATTCTCATAATAGAAAAAAGGTGCTCCTTGCATGAACACATTGATTTCCTCCAAAGCGTGGCCCAATAGGTTTCGCAGGAACTCCAAAACCAGTTAGTCCCTCTAGACATAAATTAGAGATGTCACATCACACACTCTAGACATTGTTTGTTTGTGTTGCATACTCTCTATCTATTTATCACCCTTAAACACTTTCCTCTACTTTTCTCCAATTTCTCTCTTCTAGGCAGCTGATGAGCTTTTTTCCATGTCATTCAAGATAATGCCTGCTTGCTTTCTTTTACGAAATTTGCTTGCACATGACTCTTCAGCTTGTATGTTCTTCTTCCATACAGATATAAATTTTAATTCATGCTCAGATAATAATTAAATAAAATAAGCATTTGTAAAGAAAAGATTTAGTCATTCAATGTTACATATTATCTGACGGAAAGATCCTAGACAATTCTTGGAGAAAGGAAACATCATTGATAATCATTTTTTGCAAATAACACTGAATCAAATAAATAATAAATGTTTAATGCAATTTTTAGAAATAGAACTCACTCAATGCTTTCATTCACCGACAGAAAATCCGTTTGACCCACATCATATCTCACCGTCAAAATTCGGACGACAAATAATGAAACGTTCGACAAGGATGTTGTATATCTGAGGTCACTTCCATGTCAGATGGTCATCGAGGAGAAATCATAGCATCCATCGGAAATCTGACGGAAATCCACCAATATTTGTGGTCAGGGGTGAAAATATAGCTATCGTCGGAGGAGTTCATAACATCATCGGACGACCGATGCAAATGGCATCGTCGGGAAGCCTGACGATGAGTTTTTGACGGTAAAGTTTGTCGGAAGTCTGATGTTTGGTCGTCGCAAATCCGACAATTAGCCGTCGGAAATGAGGCCCAAATGTACTAGTGGAAGAATGGGATACACTATAATAGGTCCTATAGGAAAAAGAAAAGAAGGTATCTTAGAACCTATCCAACCTTACACTCAACAGACTACTAACAAAATAGGCTTAGGGTATGGACAAGTCACTCTACCAGAAGACACATCTTTTAGTCAACAACAAGAGGAATATGACAACAGATAAGAACAATTGGCAATTGAAAGAGAAGAAACATCAGCTAAGCAACAAACACAAGAAAACATGAAATGGGAAAAGAAGCAAGCTTCAAATCAACAAGAGAAACAAACTAAAATCAACTCTCAAGTAGTATTAAATATCAATCAAAACAAGAAAGAAGCTAATATAAGTCAAGGAGAGCTCATAGAAAAGTTGATAGAACTCAATCTCAGTTCTGAAGAAGTTGAATATGAAAGAAGAAAAGATATAACAAGAAAAGCAGAAGAAATACTATATGAACAAATCTATAGATTGCAACCTGAAAGTGATACAGATTCTAATGAATGGGAATGGGATTCCTATCACTCTGAAGAATTAGCTGAAGAAAATTGCTTTGAAGGAGATGTAGGAGTCGATGTAGTTCACACGTATGCAGGACAAATGTCAGGAACTAGTTCACTTGAATTAGAATCACATTCAATTGACTTGGACTTATCCGAGGACGGTTAGGAATTTCTTATGCGAGGTCATTCGGATGAGAGTACCATTCTAGACATCGACATACATATTGAAAACTTTGATACATCCATGATGACCCTCGAAACATCCCAAACTGAAGATCCCCTACCTCTAATCCACCCCGAACTTATTGATTGGGAAAATGAAACACATCACCATTGATACCTTTCCAAATGACCATGCCATATCTGTATATCTTAATGCAATCGAACTCGTAACAACTCTCACCAGGAATGTCAGCAATGCATCTTCCAGTCAAGTGGGTGCCAAATCTCCTAGTCGCAAAAGTGAAAATAAAGAAAAGAAAATCAGGTCTAATGCTAAAAACCATTTATTGGCAACATTAGATCCGGAAAAAGTAAAAAGAAAGGACACATGTAATGGTGAAAACCTCCTTGAGATGCTAGAAGATGGGAGATTTGACACTTTACCTGAGCACTATCAAGAAAGGTCATCCATTTTGATCGAACCAACAGAGGCAGTTAACATTGGCACAATAGAGAAACCAAAGATTCTTCATCCAATGACTTCTCTATCAGAAGAAGAAATGCAACAATATGTGGAATTCTTCAAACGACGGCAAATTAATTTTGCCTGGTCATATGCAGACATGTCAGGTTTAGATCCAGAGCTTATTATGCATCACTTAAATGTTAGTCCAGGAGCCAAACCAGTCAAACATAAGTTAAGGAAAATGCATCTGCATATCGCTCTTCTGGTCAAAGCGGAACTAAAGAAATTATTGGATGTAGGATTCATCATACCTGTAGCTTATCCTCAATGGGTATCCAACATCGTTCTTGTTTCAAAACCAGATAAAAGAATCAAAATATGCACATACTTCAGAGATCTTAATAACACATGTCCAAAGGATGACTTTCCTTTGCCTAATATCAACATCATTGTAGATTTAACTGCTGGACACTCCATGTTTTCTTTAATGGATGGTTTCTCTGGATACAATCAGATCAAAATAGCACCCGAAGACCAAGAAAAGATAGCTTTCACCTATCCATGGGTTACTTTCTGCTAGAACGTCATGCCTTTTGGATTAAAGAACGTAGGTGCTACATATCAAAGAGCTATGACAACTATATTTCATGACATGATGCATACATTCATGGAAGACTATGTGGATGACATATTGGCTAAATCATACAACTTTGAAGAACATATAGAGATATTGGAAAATATTTTTGACGGGTTAGAATAATATAAGATAAGGCTAAACCCTAAGAAATGTGCCTTTGGTGTCACTTCAAGCAAGCTATTGGAATACATTGTTTCAGCTAGAGGTAGTGAAGTGGATCCAGCTAAGGTAAAAGCAATCATGGAAATGACATCTCCCAAGAATATAAGTCAACTCAGATCACTCCAAGGAAGACTCCAGTCAATCAGAAGATTTGTTGCTCAACTAGCAGATAAATGTCAACCATTTACTCATCTATTGCACAAAAAATGTTCATTTCAAGTGGGACCGTCAATGTGAGGATGCATTCAACAATATCAAGACATATCTCATGCAACCACCTGTACTAATGTCACCAATTCTAGGAAAGCCATTATTACTCTATGTATCAACCATTGAAGCATCATTAGGAGTTCTGCTTGCACAATAGGATAATGAAGGAAAAGAATGAGTCATCTACTACATCAGTAGAACACTAGTATGATATGAGTCAACTATTCACCAACAGAAAAAGCATGCTTGGCAATAGTTTTTTCTTCTAAAAAAGTACAACACTATTTACTGTCTCACTCCATCAAGTTGATAGCTAAAATTGATCCTTTGAAATATTTACTCAGCAAAGCAACATTAATGAGATGGATAGGAAAATGGATCATGATTATGAGTGAGTTTGATATTGAGTGTGTTGATAGAAAAGCTATAAAAGGACAAGTCATTGCAGACCAACTAACAGAGGCACCACTTCAAGATGATCATCCTTTATAGATTGAGTTTCCTAATGCTGATATCCTAACAGTCACAACAAAAACATGGCAATTATACTTTGATGGTTCATATACAGAACATGGATCAGGAGCAGGTATTCTATTCATCACACCACAAGGTCATACAATCCCAAAAGCATACAAATTAAGCTTTCCATGCACCAATAACATAGCAGAGTATGAAGCTTTGGTTACAGGTATCAAAATGGCTATAGAATGGAACATTACACAACTTCAAGTCTTTGGAGACTCTCAGCTCGTCATCAATCAAATTATCAATCAATAGCTAGGGCATCCTATCGAAGAAATATCATCACCAAAATGAGATTATTCTTTGAATCAACGTGTCATCACACCTCGCTTCGAAGAGGGGCAAAATGTATACACCTAAAAATGGTCTGAAGATAATTAATTAAATAAGCAATTATTTAATTAATCCCCCTTCCTAATTTAATTGAATTCACTAAGTAATTTGATTAAATTCCCCCTTTCAGCTACTTATTAATAAATCTAAGGATTTATTTAATAGAGTCATTTTCATAATCCCCTTTAATTAATTAATTCCCCCCATCAAATTCATTTCTTCTAAATCCCATAATTAATTAAAACAAATCAATTTATGAGTTGTTGAGATTAATTAGCCTTTTAATATTATTTGAATTTTTAAATTCAAATTCTCCTAACTTCTAACCACCTAACCTAACCCCATCCTAGCTTGCACATCATAACCACCATGTCCCCTTTCCTTAGACACTTTCTCTCTCATGAGCAAAGTCTCTTAACACTTGTCACCATAGAGATGGAAAATGTTTCCTTTCATCCAACCTCTTCTAGAAGCTTCTTGACACTTGTCACCATAGAGATGGCAAATTCTCCCTTTCATTCAACCTTTTTTCCAACCTCCTCCAATTTCACCATTGATATCTTCAGACTTAATCTTGACCGTTGATTCCTGCCACCTCACCCCTAGCCTTGGAAATCCTATAAATAGACCCCATTTTGGAGCAATAATCATCCCATCTCATATGAATTTTAGGCATATGCAAGTTTAGTTTATCATTTGAGCATTGTTATCATAGCTTAATTGCATCATTTTAGCATATTTTCTAGCATAATCATGGAATCATGTAGCTTAATCATTATCATTTCTAGCTTAAATGCATCATTTATCATTTAAATCCTCCATCTAGGTGTAGTCAGGTCACTGGAATTTTCCTAATTGATCTGAGAGAAAAAGTCATACTCGCATTTACTAGGAGGCGATAGATCGCTTAGCTATGGTTTTATCTCTCTTTTCTTTAAATTCATTAACCATGCTTGTAATGATCTATTGAGTTTTTTGTGTTGCAGCTGCAGGTGTACTCTTCACAGGCATGAAATATGAAGCTAAAACTAACATGAAAATGGTATTAAAATGATATTAAGCTAGTATGGAAATAAAGCTAACATGATATTACTAACATGATATGCAAAACATGATGAATCTAAGCTATGATGCTACTAAATGATCTAAAAATGCTATTATCAAAGAGAGGCTAACAACATGAACATCCTTATCAACAGGTTTGAGAACAATGCTGAGAAGGATGGTGATAAAGAGAAACTGGACAAGAAGGGTCATGAAAGGAGGACTAGAGCTAACACAAAGATCAAGGGCGAAACCAAATGTCGTGAGCTGGAGGAACTGAAGACCTCAGCGAACAACATGAAACAAATGGTTGTTCATACTGAGGAAATTATGAATAGTATTTAGGTCTATGTTGGTGTCCTAGGTTCTATCTTTTTGTTGTCTATGTGCTTTCCTTTTGTTGTATGTTCTGGGTTTTTAATGATATGTTATGTTAGTTGATTCCTTTCAGTGGGATCATTTTATCTTTTTGAAGTGATTAGGCACTTTTTTCTAGCAGTTTTGTTCTCTTGGCTTGTACAAGGTTTGAGTACCTTTCAAATACCTACTTTTACTTAATCAAAACAAATCTTGATGAAATAATACTATAAATTAGATGCACACAAAACTTGGATATTTGAAGAAGGAATGGGCTCTATTTATAGGGAAAATAGGGCAATGTATGGTTGAGATTGAATAATCTCAACAAGGGCTAGGATTGAAAGTTATCAATCCATGTGAGGGATTTAATCCAATCCCAAGTTGACAAATGTCACCTTGAGAGGGCTTGAGAGGAGAGGCAAGAGGCATTAAATGCCCGAGGAGACATGGTGGTTACCTGAGGAGCTAAGGTTATGGTTAGGTTAGTGAATAACCAATGAATAAAGACTTTACCCAAAGGATAAACTCTTGTGAAAGGGTTAATAAGATAACCAGGGTCAAAGACATGAGTGCTTGATGAGACTCTTGGGTTAGATGAAGGTTAAGTTAGAGAGAAAGTCTATAACCATGTGGGAAGGTTGAGTTAACCATTAATGGTTAGGAAGACTTTGGGAACAAATTTGTAAGAGTCCTTCCAAATTTGGGGAACTCAACAAGTTAGCTTGTTGAAGAAATAAAGTCTTAAATGCATTTAGAAGACTTTCTACCAAATTTGAGAAGTGACATCCTCAAATTTAGGGAAAGGACATGATTAAGAGGTTTAGAAGAATATAGAAGGTTCTAGAAGAGGTTTAGGAGGCAAGTGGGAGACATAGGATTTTACAAGTGGGTGAGGGAAAATAGGATTTAATTAAAATAAAATTAATTTATTTCAATTGTTGGTTGCAACTTGCATTTGATAGATTTAAATAAATAGTGATTTATTTAAATGTGAATTTTTGAATTTTTGCAAGTGGGGGGATTTAATGAAATGTAAATTTAATTAAAATGGATAGAAGGGGGATTTAATTAAATGGCTTAGATAGAAGAAGAGGAATATTAATCGAATCTTTGATTTGATTAATAGGCTAATTAGAAGAATAGGGATATTAATTAAACCTTAATTTAATTAATTGAAAGAATTAGGGATAATTAAATGAATAAAATTCACTTAATTCGTTGTGCAACTTTTAGGTGTCTACAATAGGCAAAGAGAGAGATGTGAGAGATAAAGAGAAAGGGATGACAGAGAGAGAAAGGACAAAATGGGATGGAGACATCAGAGAGAGAGATAGAGAGAGAGATTGATAATATTCATAATATCTACAAGTCATCCACAAGTTAGTTTATCAATCACAATGTCTAGTCAACTAGGTTCTAAAACCCACACGTTACTCCAAGAGTGGGGACATGAACTACATGTCACCCAACCCACACTATACTTGGTCCAATGAACATCCACACACTTTGTCTAGCTAGTGCATAGTGCAATACTCTAGTGCATTTATTTGGAACACCCTAGAACAAACTACGAACTAGTCATAGTGAGCATAATGTCAACCTTAACTTTCCTTCTTGATCACCCCCTATAAAATTTGAATAGATTTGTCTTTATGTTTATCCTTAATTATTTTTTAAACTAAAAGCCTCAAAAAAACATAGTGAGGTAGAACGTGGTACAAAATATTGCATCGATGTACTAATAGGTTGTGAGCAATAGACCTTTGAAAATATCATAAATAATTTTTAGTATAGAAAAGTTTAATATCCCATAGGTTAATTTTGATTTTACATATAATTACATATGGAAATGTATAATATCTCATATAATATCCCATACCTTGGTAATGTTTACTTATAATTTTATATAAAAATGTTTAATATCCCATAGGTCAATTTAAATTTTTACATATAATTATAATATCCCATATAATATCCCATTTAATTATAATTACCCATTTAATATCCCATTTAATTATGTAATTGAAATATCGCATTTACATATAATTATAATATCCCATAGGCCAATTTGAATTTCAAAGTACTTTACAAAGCAAAAGACTTCGAAAAACTTCATTCCCGTGAGGCAAAGCAAAAGACTTCGAAAACTTCATTCCCGCAAGGCAAAGTAGGAGATGATCAGATTCACAGACGGACGTTAATGAAGAGTTCACTCGCACACAAGAGAGGAGATTCGCAGGAGGAGGAAATTAGTTTATAGGTGAGAAATCACTTAGCTTCATCTTATGTACATTTGAAACATAATCAGAATTATTTGTTGCCCTTTTCAATGATCTTCTAGGGTTTTTTAGGGACCTGTTCTTAGTATTGCAAGGATTTGTATGATTTATGAAGGATTTGAAGGATGTTCTTTGAATGTTGGGATTGTGTCGAGTACTTCTTTTGTATATGGACAGTAAATTGAATGTTAGGGGAAGACATTGTATGTGATGTGCAAGGTGACCAACGCGTGTTGTCACTAGGAACCTTAAGCATACTGGAAGATCAAAACTCAGAAATGTATTGCAATTACATAATTTTATTATTATTAAGTGCTATTAAAAGGGGATAGCTACCTTACATCCCATATGTAGGCTAAATAGTAGTGGAAATAGAAAAAAAAAACTATTCTAAATAATGGAAAATTGCAACGAGCTTTTCACCAATCTCCACCACATACACAATCAAGGCCGCAATAAGCCAATTATCATTTGAGTTCAAGAATCTCCTCAAGGGCTCCAAGTCACGGTTTTTGACACCCACCCGAAACACCTCCCAAGCCTCTGCCATGAAATTCTTCTTCCTTTCTCGCACAACCCTAGCCTCCCGAGCATCCTCATCCTCCGACTTAGACTCTTCCTCCGACTCAGACTCTTCCTCTAGTGGATCCAGTATGTAATGTTCTGGATTGAAGTACACATCCAGAACACTAGTCCAGCCACCCGAATCTAAGTCCACAATAGCACTTGCTACTATTGCCCATCGACTGATCTTATGAAGCCATCAATCATCTATATGCATGCTTCCTTAGAATCAAGGATGTCAACCATTGGGCATAGAATCACCTCATAGGAGAAACCATCACACCAGTGCCTGTCCCCACCCAAAATAGCCCTAGCCAGATGCCACAATGCATCCCAAGTGAGCTCGTCATAGTTAAAAAGTCTCCTGCATTGCTTCTGAAATGTCTCCTCCGCACATAGGCAGCTCAACCTAACATGATGGACCATTTTCCCTCAGTTCTCCTCCTACATTCATTGCTCGTTTTGCCTTCCTATTTAACCTCAGCCTTATGATTTCCTATCCTTATTGAACACCGGGCTCTGTCTAAAAGAGAAAGAAATCGGATATCCTATGAAAACCAAATCCATCTTTGGATTTAAAGTGTCCTAATTTCTTGCCACCTTCTCCTAATGTCCCTGATAGCCATGAAAATTGATTGCATAAAATTTTCAAATTTTAGCCCAAAACATTGATTTTCAGGTTGTCACTTATATCCTCTGAGAACAATTCAAGGCTTAGGGTTTAGGATTTATTGAGACTTCTTACATTCTTGTGAAGAAAACCCTAGAAATGATATATTTTGTTGTTACTTTTTCCCACTTAAACCAAGGGTACCCTTTCCATGAATGGGTCCATTTTATTCCCTAAGTAAAATGTTGTTCAACTAGTTCGTGAGATGAAATTTCCTAATTCAAATGCATAACATCCCTATTATCGGTCCCTTTCTAAATTTTTAAATGCCCACATTTATTTTTTTTCCCAAGTCAGGTAAGTGCTAAATACCCCAACCATCTGTTAAAGAATGAATAGATCCAACGGCTAGCACTTCCCTGTGATCAAAGATGCAAGGATTTTAATGACCGTGGCATCACGAGATGATGCCACATGTTATCAGTGAAACCGGCAGGGTTAGTAGCGCAACTGGTCAAAAGCTTTGTAATACCAGTTCGCAGGTGGTAAAGTTGGTCTCCTAATAGTCCCAGCAATTTGCACATTCTCGGAGTGAACAAGGATGTTTTATCCTAAAGTAAAAGGTGCTCGACTTTTGAGTCCTCAACGAGTTGGTGGGAAGTACGTAGAGTGGTAAGGATTGAAAAGATCAGACGACCCTTGTATTCCCATAGTGGAATTTGCGAGGTGGTTATGGATCATGGTATCACAAGATGATGCTATGTGTCCCTGTCTGATCAAGGAGGTTGCTGATGGAGCTAGGTTGAAGAATGATATGGCGCTATCTAGTTAGGATTTTGTGGGTCTACAGATACATTTGGAAAGTCAAATTGCTAAGTTGGCAGGAAATGACCGTTAGATTTGTCAAATGAGAAGTTTGGAGGGATTTTGGAGGCACCAGTTATAGCTCACAGGAAAGGGAAAAACGAATGGGATTCAGACTTGTCGATTCAGGATTTATTGGATAGTCAAAGATGATATCTTAGAGATGTGAAAAGATTTGGATAAGATTCCAGTTCAGGTGTGATGAATCACAAGTTCTCTGATGAATTCAGAGATTTGCTTGTTGACAAAAATCTTGAAGCAGGAGATTGTACACTGAAAAGATGAATAAAATCATTCACATCAGGAGAAATTTGACAGAAGAATGCAGAGATGTGATATGCATGAATTCTAGTGTCTATAGCTGGTAGAGAAAATTGAGAACACCAGAGTGATGATGTTTCAAGAGAAAACACTACTTGATGAAGTATGGTTCAGCTATAAATACAACAAGGTGGCGATCGAATTGGTTGAAGAGTATGAAGCCTTTTCATTTTCTAGGTGCAGTTTTTCTTTCTGTAGAAGAAATGACGTTTGAGAAAGATTATAGATGGAGTTACAATATACTATGTGATACTGGATGGAACCTCTCTTTTATGTGTGAGTATGTCTATTGCCATAGGAGATGTGAAAGTGGGAAGGATTGCTAGAGGGGGCGTGAAATTCCTTTCTTGCAAAGAAAGATCACGCATGGCACAGCCTCTATGTCTACATAGTCTCTGGTTGGAAGAGAATTCTGAGACAGAGCCCGCAGAGAAACAAAAAAGGGACATGTTTGGGTAGGGAGTGGCAACAATCCATCCATGTAGCTGCATGGAAGTTGTGACCCCTCCCCAACATATTATGTTTCCCCTCTAACTTCACCTCCCACTACCTCTGATCCTAGGCATGAAGGTTGAGTTCCCCCTCTAGCTTGAGGGGCGAAGGTGTCAGGGCGATAATGACATGAATCAAACGGTTTTTCTTCTACCAATTTTTGGTTTGAGAACAATGATTCACAGATGCCGGTGCATAGACATGTAGATATTTTGTAATAGAATTGTACATATCCTTTGGGCTAATTATCAAGAAATGAATCTACTACTAACAAGTGTCTGATGACCTAAATCTTATCGCTCCCTTATTTTCTATAAAAGGGAATCCAAGGCCATTAGTTAGGGTCCAAATTTTTTTGAGAAAGATCTCTGTAAAATAGATCTTTTCTACAAGGTTAGGTCCAAAATAGTTCTAGAGAGTCGTAGGAAATAACAGGGACTGTAATGTTATTTTGCAGAGCAAAATTGTAATAGAATAGTTGCAGTTTCCCCTTTTCAAATGGGTCACTCTATATTTTAATGTTTTGGCTATCATCTGATAAAACATAGCTCATGATATTAATGTAAACCTGGTTTCCTAATATTTACTCTCCTGTGTGCGATTTTATCTTCTTTAAAGCAAATGGGATCAAGGATTTCTTTTGTTTATTGCATTGTTATGATGTATGTACTCTTTTATTCAATGCTTTAATCCAAGGGGTTAATTAAAATACTTGAATAAGATTATAGAGAAAATAAAGCTCGCCATAGGATTTTATAAGTAGTTCAGATAAAGGATCATAAGCAGATTAATATTGTAAGGCAATATTTTTCCAGGCAAGACCAGCTATTAGATGAAGTTTTATCAGATTTTCAGCAACATTTTTCATAGACTATGTAGCCCAAATGAATAAGGCATTGGTATTTGCTAGAAAATCTCATTAGGTTATCATTTTTCCAGTTTTATCTTCTCCGTGATCTCTCAAAACAAATCTTGTTAAAAATCAGTACAATCATTTGCTAAGGTTTATGTATTTTCTGAAAATAGTCTCACCATCTCTCATACTCGAGGTTAAGGTTGGGGATCACTGAATTATTTTCCATCCTTCAGAATTCTCCCTTTCTGTTGAGTTTTATTAATGAGATAATCTACTTTGTTTTTAGTAAGTTCCTGAATATCCTTGCGGAAAGCAAGAATTTCTTACTAAAGGGATCACCCTCCCTGGTTTTACAAAGCCTAAAGTGCAGGAGGACCCTTCATCCTTGTTATTGATGGTCCAAGCTTGACATATATTGATAGTTGGAGGTGGCTCTCCATAGATATTTGGAGTAAAATAGCTTGGTCTCTTCCCTATAAGTAGTGTAAACCCGTCGTCCATTTTTGGGAACCAACAGTCCCTTCATTCACGGTAATCAGAGCCTTATTTTTTCCTATCATGATCATCTCTGTCACTCCGGATCCAAATTTGTGATTTGGAATCCAGATCAGTACCCTCCCTTAGTCATACCTATCCAATTCCTTCTTTTTCTGCCTCCATGAGGCTTCATAGTCATCCACTAGAATCTGTTCCAAATCCTCACTTGGGATTGCCTCAAAAACCTGGTCATCCTTTGTCCTTAAATTTTTTCCCATGTTTGCCATGTAATCTGCAGCCATGTTCACCTCGCTAAAAATATATCTGACCTCATAGTCGAGAACTTTATTTAGAGAATCCATAATGTCGCTCAAAATCCTCTGTATTTTCCAATTAGGTATGCACCATTCTTAATAGTGTTGATAAGTATCTATGCATCACCTTTTATCAGTATAGAATTCAAACCGTTCTCTACACATTGTTTAAGTCCTCTAGCAATATAGTAGCTATAGATGATGCTAGGCAAAGGTATATACTGGCCTATAAGATTGCTACAAAGCAAGGGTCAGGTGTTGAAACAAACAAAGCCAATATAGACTCAATTAGTTACTTGCTAGACTAAATGAATCGGTTCTGCCAAAGATCTTATGGATCAAACACAACAAATTTGTAAAATAAAACTGTTAGATTTGATTATATAATATCCCATTTATTTATAATTTTAATATCCCATTTACATATGTCTATGAAATTGAAATATCCCATATATATTATAAAATACACATAAGATGAAGCTAAGTGATTTCTCACCTATAAACTGATTTCCTCATCTTGTGCACAAGAATGAAGTCTTCATTCACCACCATCTCTAACCCTATGAATCTCCTCTCCTGTGCGCGCCAATGGTCTTCTGCTTTGCCTTGCAAGAATAAAGTTTTTCGAAGTCTTTTTCTTTGGAGAGTAATTTGTGTTGGCATATGGACACTCCAATGAGACATTGTGTGTGATTGAAGGTTTTGTCATTGATGGCAACCTTGCAATCCTATGGCACCGACAAGACATTACACCGGCAAAGCATTACACAGGCAACCTTGCAATCCCATGGCACTGGCAAGACATTATACCAGCAAAGCATTATTCAAACAACACGGTGCACTGGCATCAGCAAGATCAATCTACACTGGCACCGGCACAGAAGATGTACACCAGCACAGAAGGAAATATGTATATCGGCACAGAGGCCGACAGGATTTTTGATATGTAATATTTTGTTTATTATTGTAAGCCGACTTGGCAAATTGTAAAATGACTCTTGTATATAAAAGAGATCATTGTATTCATTTGTAGGATATGGATAGGAAGCATAATAAATTATAAGGCAAACCTAACATGTGAATTGTAGGTCAAGGGTATATGTAAAGAATAGAGCAAGAACCGGTACTGAATCTGGCATTGAAGATGCTATTGTAAAGTAGTACAGATCATTGGATTTGCATAATCCTCATTGTAAGTCAGTGTGACTTCTTATTGAGCAGTGTGCTCTAGGCAGTTGGCCTTCCTGCATGTGCAAGCG
Source organism: Cryptomeria japonica (assembly GCF_030272615.1). Lineage (NCBI taxonomy): Eukaryota > Viridiplantae > Streptophyta > Pinopsida > Cupressales > Cupressaceae > Cryptomeria > Cryptomeria japonica. Next base: position 329,748,615 of record NC_081413.1, on the reverse strand, counting down.
CCTATTGTAGTAAGTGAATATTGTGGGTCACAAATCCCACCGAGGTTTTTTCCACACCGGGTTTCCTCGTTAAACATCTTGTGTTATGGTGTTCTTTTCATGTGGATTTTTTTGATTCTGTTATTTACATTAATTCTTGCATACCAGTATACTGTTACTTTATGTTCTGCATATTCAATTTTAAGAAAATATCATTACCCGTCAGATACTGATTCACCCCCCCCTCTCAGTATTTGTGGGAACCTTAACAATTGGTATTAGAGCTTGGTCCTCTATTTTTAGAAGCCTAATAGCTTGAGGAAGATCTTGACACTGGTAAAGATGGAAAATCTAATGAAGCAACTTGAAGGAGCTCTTACTATTTATGATGCAGAGAAGTTGAAAAATATCAAATTAGAAGATGATTTAAAAGCAGCTCAGGACATTATTCAGGCACTTCAAGAAAATCTTACTTTTACAAGAAATAAGAGGAGAGAACTTTGTGAAAAATTACAAAATGAGAATGATGAAAAGGAATCACTAAATGATATGATAAGCAAATTGAAACAAGAGATCATGACAACAAAAAATGAAATGCGGGATATGACTATGAGATTTTGCAAAGAGATTGAGGATAGAAAGAATAATGAAGAAGAGTTGACCAGAAGACTAAGTGATGCAGCAAATGAGAACACAAGACTTAGATATGAAAATGACATGTTGAAGACAGATCTGATGCATACTCAGAATGACTCAAATGAACTAATGAGACAAAAAGAAATCTTAGAAAAGGAATTGGAAACTGCAAATCAACACAAAGAAAAATTCAAAAAAGGCTCAGAAGAACTTGGTACCTTATTGAAGAATCAAAAACCCAAAGGTGACACTTCTGGAATTGGATTTGAAGTTGGAGAAAGCTCTGGTACTGCAAATACCCAAGATCAAAGCAAACCAGTAAGACCCTCTAATACTTACAAATTCAATGGAAAATGCTTTAACTGCAATAAATATGGTCATAGGGCAAATGAATGTAGATCTAGGAATTATCAGAACATCAATCCTCCCACCGGTCAATGCTCCAAATGCAACAAAATTGGTCATAACTCTGAAAAATTGTAGAATGAATGTAAGATGTTATGTTTGTGGAAGATTTGGTCATTTATCAAATAAATGCAGAACACAAACCGGCATAGGTTATGGGAAAGCTATTCAAAAAAATAATGTAACCTGTTATGCATGTAACAAGATTGGTCATATTGCTAAATTTTGTAGAAGTAAAGGTACACCGGTAGATAACAAAAGCACTAGTTTGAAAGGTAAAGAAAAGGTTGAAGAAGTTAAGCAAGAATTCTCAAAGCAATGGATTAGAAAAAGTGATCTAAATATTGGGGATACTCCTCCACCGGTAGAACCAACAAATGCTCCACCGGTAGGACAATATGATGCTCCACCGGTAGGACAAAGCAATGCTCCACCGGCAGGATGTTCTTCATCAAATTGAAGAAAAATATCTTGAGGATTTGGCAATCTAATGACACATGTGCTATTATTCCCTCGGTTAGAGAAAAGAAGTTGAAAATCATTCATTACTGGCAAATAAAGTTAAGCTAATACATTACCGGCAAGCAATTAATGTGGTAGGTAGCAGAAAAGACTTTATAAAATAAGGTTTTTGGCTCCATTTCATTTCACCGTGAATTCAAACTTTCAGAGAGTGCAAAGATTTCCGAGCTAAGGCATTCCGAGCAAAGAGGCAAAGCACTTCAACAATCAATCCATTCAAAGGTAGAAAAAGGTATTTATCATCATGGCATCCTCCTCTACACCTAAATTCATAGCAAACCCTACAGTAGTCGAGGTTATAAAACAACCTAGGCCCGTGTTTCAGCTAGTTCCCGAGGTAGCTAAGAAAGATGACAACACAGGTGCTTTTTCAAAAATTCCAAAAGGTGTTGTTTATGCAGAAGACCCTAGAATGTATATTCATTGCAACATAGAGGAATTAGGTGATGAAGAAATCAAAAACATGTATAAGTTTGTTATATGTGACAACTCCGGAAATGTGAAACCTGAACATAAAATTGTTGAAACCCTAGGATTCACTAAAATCCTCTGCATTCCTTAATTTCCCAAGGAAGTGGTTAGGATAGTTTTAAGTAGGGTACATGGTTCATTCTTTTGGCTTGACTCAGTGCATAAAATTACAAAGGAAGCTATGAAAGCAGTAACAGGGTTACCCTCCACCGGTAGCAAACCCGACAAAACCAAGAAGGTTTCCAATGACTTGGTAACAAACTTAACTGGTGCAACATCCAACAAGAGATCATTGAGGGTTAATGATGTGACCGATTCAAATGTTAGATTTGTTAGCATGATTCTACGTTACAAAGCAACTCATGCTAATAGGCTTAACTCAGTTTCTAGTTTATGCATAAAAAGTGCTTATGACATGGTTAAGGACAATGTAAAAATTGATATCTGTGAATGGTTAAAGGATGAGTTAATTGACAACTTAGCAAAAATCAAGAAGGATAAGAAAGGAACCTTTAGATTTGGAAATTTACTTGTATTCTTAATGCTACACATAACCAAACAGGCTCCTGGTATAGGCAACAAGGACTTTGGATTTGACCTACCAGTAGGAAAACAATTGTCTGACTTATTCAACATGGGTGAAAACAGAGAAAAGAATATCAATGAGTATTTTCAAGCACTAAAGGTCAGAATGAATAAAAGAATCAGACTATCACAAGAAATTGTCAACAAATACAAGGATGATATATGTTTTGTAATCAAAAAGGATGAGATCTGGATGGAAGCAGTCATCCCAAGGACAATCTGGGTTACAGAGATGGGGTATGAAACAGATGACCACATAGTGGAAACTTATGCCAAAGCACTTCTGGAAGCCCCCAATGAACCAAAGGAAGAAGTATTTGGTAGTGCTGAGACCATCGAAAGTCAAATTCAATCTAAGAAGAGAGTGAAAAAGGTTGAGGCATTTGTGAGGAAAGGAACCAGACAAGCAAAATCCATAAAGGAAGATGTATTAAAGAAAACCGGCATAACAGAAGATGAGTTGGCAGCCCAACAACCTGAAACTCATCTATCACCGGTAGATACATCCTCAGAAGGAGATATGCCAGCAACTTTCAAAAGAATTGTTAGGAAAAGAGACCCCTCACTGGTAACCACTCCTTCACCTAGAAGGACAAAATAGAAGCAACAAGCTATGAGATCTCCAGTCAAGAAAGCCACACCTAAGAAGAAGCTAACCCCCAAAAAGAAGAAGAAGACAAACACTAACTTTGCCCCTCTTGACATATTACTAAATGAGATCACAGAGGAAGGAAAATTGAAAAACATAGGGAAAATCTATGACACCCTATCAGATGATGAGAAAGGACAAGTTGAAGAGAGTGTCATATTACACATGGACATGTATAAAAAAAATTTGATGCAAGTCCTAAATGAAATTCCTAATGAACTATATAAAAGACTTGAGGCCAGAAGGCAAGGAATAATTGAGTTGGATAAGAAAATAAAAATAGAGAAATTACTTGCAGTATACCCAGTCAACTCACCTAAGGAAATTGATGATCTGATAGCTCAGGCCAACCAGATAGTTTTTTCCACTGCACACCGGCAAATATCACTAATGGCAGGTAGAGTTACTGAAGTTTCAGAGGAAACAGAAAATGGTTGGGATACATTCTTGGTTGAAAAAGAAAAACAAGAAGAATATAGGAATCCCAAGCCCATTCTGGTATATCAGAAGGACAAGGATAAAGGGAAAGGTAAATTTGGTGGACCACCAAGCATCAAGATTAGAGACAACTTACCCCCACCTCCTTTAAATACTCCACCGGTAAAAACAACAACTGCAGAAGATAAACCGGCAACTGAGAGCATGGACACAGAGGATAATAATCCTAATCCTGAAGTCCTATATACTGTGAATGTTGATACTTAGAAGATCAACATAGTGGTAGATAAGGATACAACAGACAAATCAGGAAACAAAGAGCAACTGGCAACAGAAAACAAAGAGCAACCGACAGCAGATTCAGAGAAAAAGATGGAATCTGGAACACCAACAGAGAAACCAACAGAGCTAAAAGCTCCATAACAGATGCCACTGGTAAGAAATGATGCAGGAAAACCAATGCTTAAAGAGATGGAGACACAAATAGACCTACCAGAGGTCAATACTAGCATGGTCACTTCCACCGGCACTCAGTTTGTTGGGTCACCATCAAATGTAACAGAGGTATTGCTCAAATCTATCAAGAAAATAATTGATTATAGCTCACAAGCTTATAAAGCGATAGATGATTCAATTCCAGTTTTGAAATCAATTGTTCCCAATTGTAATATAGACAACAAAGATTCTTTAGGCCAGTTGGATACACTTTGTAAATATATTTCTGGAAATTTTGAGCAAACAAAGGTAGAAACTGTAAAGGAAAGTGTAGAAAAAGAGAATCAGAAATTCTTTGAGGAAGGAATAAAGAAGTGTAACAGGGAATTTGACACACTTCTACCAGAACTGTGCAATTTATTGAAAGAGTACAAAACTCTGTACAAAGACACCTGTAAGATAAACTTTTTGACCATAGATGTCGACAAAAAGATGAGCAAGGTACAGGAAGAGATAAATAAACTTGCAGATAATTTTGTTAACTCACCCGATGCATTATCAGTTTTTGAGGAAAAGATAACTAATTTTGAGGAAGAATTGCTCAAATTAGAAAGAGAGAAAGAGAAAATAATAAACAAGGCAAAATTCTTGAGATCTAAACTAAGTCCAAGATTGGACTATTTAGCATCTCTGTGGAAGGAAATCTCAGAGGCACTAACACAGGGTAGCAAAACACTGGCAGAGCACTTGCAGCATCTCACCGGTACAGTATACAGAACTGAGATAGCAATAAAGGAGAGCAAGAAGTTTATGGATGGAATGAACTTAATTTTGGGAGATATTCTTCAGATAATAACTACCCAACTACAAGGTTGAGGTTATGAATTGGTACAACTACAAAATCTACTAACCTTTGTCATTGATGCCAAAGGGGGAGTAGTAGATGAGAAAATTCAAAACACAGGGATCACATGCTCAGGGGGAGCTCTCACATTTTTGGTAACATTTTTGGTCTACACATTTTTGGATATCTTTTTGAAATTTCTCATGAGTGTTGCCATCAATACCAAAGGGGGAGATTGTTGACATATGGACACTCCAATGAGACATTGTGTGTGATTGAAGGTTTTGTCATTGATGGCAACCTTGCAATCCTATGGCACCGGCAAGACATTACACTGGCAAAGCATTACATAGGCAACCTTGCAATCCCATGGCACTGGCAAGACATTATACCGGCAAAGCATTATTCAAACAAGACAGTGCACCGGCATCAGCAAGATCAATCTACATCGGCACTGGCACAGAAGGAAATATGTATATCGGCACAGAGGCCGACAGGATTTTTGATATGTAATATTTTGTTTATTATTGTAAGCTGACTTGGCAAATTGTAAAATGACTCTTGTATATAAAAGAGATCATTGTAGTCATTTGTAGGATATGGATAGGAAGCATAATAAATTATAAGGTAGACCTAATGTGTGAATTGTAGGTCAAGGGTATATGTAAAGAATAGAGCAAGAACTAGTACTGAATCTGGCATTGAAGATGCTATTGTAAAGCAGTACAGATCATTGGATTTGCATAATCCTCATTGTAAGTCAGTGTGACTTCTTATTGAGCAGTGTGCTCTAGGCAGTTGGCCTTCCTGCATGTGCAGGTCCCTATTGTAGTAAGTGAATATTGTGGGTCACAAATCCCACCGAGGTTTTTCCCACACCGGGTTTCCTCGTTAAACATCTTGTGTTATGGTGTTCTTTTCATGTGGATGTTTTTGATTCTATTATTTACATTAATTCTTGCATACCAGTATACTATTACTTTATGTTCTGCATATTCAGTTTTAAGAAAATATCATTACCGGTTAGATACTGATTCACCCCCCCCTCTCAATATCTATGGGAACCCTAACAATTTGAAATTGAAATTGACCTATGGGATATTATAATTATATGTAAATGGGATATTTCAATTACATAATTAAATGGGATATTATATGGGTAACTATAATTAAATAGGATATTATAATTATATGTAAAAATTAAAATTGACCTATGGGATATTAACCATTTTTATATAAAATTATAAGTAAACATTGCCAGGGTATGGGATATTATATGAGATATTATACATTTCTATATGTAATTGTATGTAAAAATCAAAATTGACCTATGAGATATTAACCTTTTTATATGTAATTGGAGAATTTGCAATCCAAATGAACATTGCCTAGCTATGTTGAATATATGTTTTGCACTATTTGACCGATATAAGCAATTTATGAAAAATGTGGTAACATAGACAAGGCAGTGAACTGTCAGAAAAAATTGCCTTAAAGAAATGCGGTCTCATGGTGATGGAATGCCATGAAAATCAAATTACTATGGATTGTCATGGCATTCCATCACCATGAGAACACATTTCTTTGAGACATTTTTTCAAATAGTTTGTTGCATTGTCTATGCAAGGTAGTGAACCATTCGATTGACCTTCATATAAGATGTAAGCTAAAATAAGATAAATGAATTACATATGCAGGAACCTGAACCCCTTTGATGAGGATCCTTCATAGTCTACATAAAGGCAAGGTGGCTATTCTTCTGATGGATCGACAGGCATAAGTCAATACACCCTATAGAAACCATTTGTTATTTGCTTTCTTTCTCTTTACACCCATCTTGGAGTGGTTTAATAATAAGCTAGGTTTTAGAAACTATATTTTCTCAAAACTTTGATTTTTTTTCTCACCTAAACCACCTTGACGTCCACATGGTATAGCTCATTCCACTTTCTCATCCCTCCTATCTGCTTTAAGTGACAAGGAAGACTATTTTTTTGAGTTTTTGAAACTCCAAAATTACTAGGAAAATAAACTTGCTCAGTTTTTGAAACCTCCACATTAGCAACAACTCTAATACAATTATCAACACTTGAGGCCCCATTTGGCCTTATTCGAATTTAAATCTCAACATCAACTTTAGCGCCGACTTCTTCATCAACATTACCCTTAATGGTGAATTTGGGGAAAAAGCATGAGCCATTCTTATCAATCCATGCAATGGACCTATTGGTTCCCAAATGGGTTTACACTGCGAGAGGCAAAAACCAAGTTGATTATTCAAATACTCATGGAGAAGCCAACTCCAACTATTAAAATCCTCGAGAACTTGGACCAACTGACAAGGATTCTACTAATCCTTCTATACTTTGGGCTCTGCAAGACCCGAGAGGGTGATCCCTTAGAAATTTGTGATCTCTGCGCCACACACGAATTATGCTAAAACAAAGCAGATAATCTCATAAACGGGCTCAGCAGCAGGGAGAATGCTCAAGAATGGTGAATTCTTCAATATTCCTCGACCTTATCTGGAGCATGAGATAGTAGGACACCTCAAACATACATAAAAACTTGGAAATATGTCAAGATTTTAATAATTTATTACAAACCATAAGTGAAACAGACAAGAAATTGATAACCTAATGACATCTGCTAGCATATACCAGTGCCTTCACCTCATTGGGCTCTGAGTTTTTGAAATATCACTAAAACTTGACAAAAATTTATCTAATAGTTGATTAAATCTTAAACAATACTGACTTATAGTATCATTTTATTTACAATTTCTTACCCGAACTACTTATCAATTCCTAGTTTAAGATTTATCCTTCTGTAATCTCATTCAAGCATTTTAATTAACCCCTTGGAGTAAAGCATGAAATGAAAAATTACATACATCGTAACAATGCTACAAGAAAATGAAACCCTTGATTCCATTAACTCAAAAGAAGATACATGAGAGTAAAGATTTTGAAATTATATCTGCATTAACTTCAAAAGCTATCTTCTATCAAATAACGAAATACATTTCATTTATTGAAGAACCCATTTGAAATTTGAAACTGATGACTATCTTCTATTTTGCTCTACAAAATGACATTACAATTCTCTGCTATTTACTCATGACTTCTCAAAACTAGAACCTAATCCTACAGACCAGACCTACACAAGAGATCCTATTCAGAGATTTTGGAACCCTTTCTAATGGCCTTGATTTTCCTTTTATAGAAAATAAGGGAGAAACAAGCTTGAGGCCAAGAGATATATTTCATCTAGAATGAACAAGCCAAGAAATCCATACGCAATTTTGTTACAAAATATTCCTTAAAAATATTCATACGCTGGCACCCGTGATAAAACATAATCACAATTTGTAACTGAACATTGGTAGAAACAAAAGTGCTTGAGTCCTGCCATTATTATCCTGATATCTTCATTCGAATTGTGAGATGCTTTGTTCTGTCCTACAAAGAATTTCTCTTCCAGGAAGGGAAACTTGATCCTAGCAAGAAGTAAAATCCTCTCCAAACTAGAGGAAGATCTCCAACCTTTATGCCCAAGATCATAGAAAGTGGAAGGAGAAGCTTATAGGGAAACATAATACATTGGGGAGGGGTCGCACATTACATGTCATTGTAGAGATGACTGGCTGCCACTCCCCAATCAAACAAATCCTTCTTTCATTCCCATGTGGGCTCCTTCTTCAAACCCCTTGCCAGCTAGTGATAGAGTAGAAGCAAAGAATGTATCCTGAGTGGCTTTTTCTGATAAGAAATGGCTTTCACACCCCCTTTGACAATCCTTCTAACTCTCACAACCCCTCTGACAATAAGAAAACTCACACAAGAGAAAGAACGTCCATCCGCTATAAAAAAGAACATAGCAACTCTATGCACGATACTGCTCAAACATCATCTTCTTCAGTGACGAAAAATCACTCTTTAGAAAGAAAAGAGACTTCTTTTCTCTTATACCAACTGAATTACCACCTTATTGCATTTATAATTAATATCACTTCACTTGGCAGTGTCTATACATGAAAAAAAAATCTTCCTAAATGCTCACTTCTATCTATTCACCATGCCAGTTGTGAACTAGGAAAATCATGCATGTTAGACCCAGGACACCGTTGAATTCCAGCTTTTTCATAGGAAAATTAATCCACTACTTTTATGTCAAGATTTACCTTACATGGATGATTTTGTTTTGATCTTCTCATCCTGGGACTGCGCAACTTTTCTTTAGAATTCTTTTAAAACACTAGATTATCCTCTTTTATATCTTCTCAAAGAAGGATTTTTTGACTTTATCCCTTCATGAGAATCCCTTGCAACAAACAACCTCTAATTTTATCGAGAAATTCGCGATCTTTTATTTCCAACTCAGAGGTTATCCAAATTCTCTTATGCCTCTGAAACTGTTGTCCTTGCTTGTCAAATCAATTTCGACTCAATATAAACCTTCAGAAAACTAGCCTTCTGAAATGAGTTAGCATCCAACCGTCCTACCTTGTCTCTATTTTCTCCAAGTTGACAAGCTTGCACTCTTTCCATTCTAACTTTCCCGCATAGATAACATACCATGCCTTTACAACACCCTTATATAAATTGTTTGAAAATTCACCGTAGATCCTATCCATCTCAGCGAATCACAGGATTATTGTCAATCAATTTGACACTGACCTTCCATGTGGAAAATGGGTCCATCCAAAGTATGACTTGGCATAGCCAACTCACCGCTTACTTCACCTCGGTCAGCGACCCCACCATCAGCTTTTCCTGGCCCGCCTTGGACATGTGGCATCATCTCGTGATGTCACAGTCCATAATCCCCTTACATCTTTTGATCATGAGGTTAAAATGATCATTGGATCAAATCACTTTACCTATCGGCCACAATGACTACCTTCTTAAGTCCCTTAACAGTCAAGAAATTTTTTTGCAAAAATTAAAACATCTTTGTCCATTACAAGCACATGCAGATTGATGAACCATTAGTAGTCTGGACTTTACTTGTTGAGAACCGGTAACAACAAATGTTGCAAAGGTTTAACTATCAGCTTAACCTCCTCACCGAGGACACATGGCATCATCTCATGATGTCACGGTCCTTAAGACCACCATGCACCTTCAACTGCGGGGGAGCGCGAGCTATAGGATCTGCTCATAGTTTAGCTACCGGCTGAAATATTAAAACATTAGACTTAGGAAAAAATAAAGGGGTCAGCTAAAATGTTAAACAAGATCCTCCTGGGATAATATAGGTAAGAACAACTTAGGGGATAAAATGGCCCCGTCGATGACGACACAACCCTCAGGCCTTAAGACAAAAAGGTAATGAAAAATTATAATAGGCTTAGTTTTTTTCCTCAAGATTTAATTATAAAAGCGTAAAACCCTAAACCCTAAACCCCAAAGGCGGGAATAGAGAAAAAAAATAATCCAGAATGACCAGGATTTTGACAAAGGCATGAAAAATTTTGCATAGTCATATTTAGGACTATCAAGACCTTTGACAACCCGCCCTCAAATATATTTGTAGCATTTGCAAAAATGAACAAGATATGGTGAACCATCTATTACAACTTCTTATCTTCTCTCTCCATGGAATCCTAAAATTGATTTCCTCTCACAATAACAATCGACCCTCTCCCAACTATCTCTCTCATTTGATGGAGTGCAGGTACCACCAAATAGGTATTTTTCAGATGTGTTCCTCGAGCGAGGGAAATTCAGGAAGAGAAGAGGAAAGAAAGACATGTAGTAGGTCTAAAAGAGGGAGATCAACTAGAGGTCAAAAAATTAGAAGAAAATTCCATAAACACATGGAATTGTTTCTTGCTCAAGGGGGATCATGTTCTTATGATGACAAGAGCATAGGCGACATCGAGGTGCCCTTGAGGTACAAACATCTACAGAAACAATGGGTACCCAAGGAACTTCCTCCAATAAACATTGTTTTTTGTGTTAATGGGAGGATATATCGCATAGCACCATCATCATTACATGGTTTGGGCCTATTTTCCATGGACGATATAAAGGAATATTACAACAAAGTTGATGAATTGATAGAGTATGTCGGACCCTCTTACAATTATAAAAATTGGATGCAGTTGGTTCGATATAAATGAAGTATGTGTAGGTATGCACTATCAATAAATTATATACAGCTAAAAGATAATGATCAAAGTAAAAGAGTGGCTATGTACATTGACGGAAGGCCAAAAGCAATAGGGAATATTGCAGGTTTTATAAACAGTGCACGACTTGGGTCAACTTATAGGCAACCCAATTGCATATTCGAGGTGCACAAGGGAAACTGTGTCTTCGTATGTGTGATAAAATCAATAAGTGTAGGGGAAGAGCTGCTAATCGATTACAATTTGAATCACATAGATAAAAACAAAGTTACTATCGTGGGGGTGGTGCGTACTTATATATACCATTTAAACCAATCTCCAATTAATGACTCCAATATACCATTTTATTGTTAAGTTGTTTTGGTAAGTCTATTGGTTTCATTTCGGTGATTTTTTTTTTATATTTAATTTTTGTCACAACGCGTCATTGATCTGACACATAGCACAAACCAGGATGTAGCTCTGGGCACTTCTACCAACTAGGTAAACCTCATTGTAATTTTATAAATTAGATACAAGAAAAATGTTATATTATTATGTTCTTTTCTTTAGGGTTTTGGATTAATTCTAATAATGTTAATAATATTCTTCTCACAGATAAATATTCGAGGAAAGGTACCTATAGTAGCTGACAACATCGATACAGAGGTGGACTCACTATTATGTGATGATGACATCACATATTCCACAAACCCTACTGAAATGATAAGAAAGATGCAAAAAAAATTAATAAAGAAATTCTTAAATTGTATTTCATAGTCCCTCAAACTTATGATATACAAGAGAGGGTGAAACAATTGACAGAGAGAGCACAAAACTTGCAAGTAAGCAGTCATGAAATCTTTAATTATAACATAAGTCCATTCATGGTTTATATTTTATACTCTTTTATGTCATGAACTAAAATATGTACGGGTTGTTTTTACAGGAATTTTTGCATCCTCATGAAGCTGGTTGCCATGATTAGGGTACTCCAAGTAGTTCAGGTGATGACCATGTTTTGTGCATACTCCAACTCATATTATTACATGTTCATGTCCTTCTATTAATGCATTATTGCTCTTATATTGAATGTATTAATCTTTAGGTATTTTCCATGTTCATGTTCATTCACCACCTCATCTGACCTCATCATCGACACCTATATTGCCGACTGCAATGTCGACAACATGCAACATGCAGTCATCGAGTACTGCACTGACCTGTGTAACAGGACGTGCACCTGGGGATGTAGAGGCCACTAGTGATGACATTTTAGCAACATTTTCTGGATCTTCCCATATTACTAGTATGGGAACATTGTCGGTCACATTTGTCGTGACTGATGATCTTGTTCCCATAAAGATAGAGAAGTTTCCAGGTACTTTAAAATAATTATTATATATAGTTCGATTGTAATTTACTTATTGATCACTCGTTTTGGACTAATGATCCCATGATATTTTTGCAGGGAATGATGTTTTTTATAAACATCTAAATGATATTACATTGGAGATCTTCAGGCCCACCATACGTACACAGTGGAATGCCCAAAATCAACAATTAAAAGATGAACTCATAAACCGTTTGGTTGTGTTGTTCGGAAATGACAAATTCAACAAAACCAAGGTCCTTCAAAAATATGGCACATATCTAAAGTATGTGAGGGACCAATATAGGACACATTTAGAGAAGAACAGAAAGTATGAGCATCCCCCATGATTCCAGAGAGGGAGTGGAAGGACCTGGTTTTAGATGGAAAGGAGAAAGTTGAAAAGAGAAAAGGAAATACACCATCGGGCGAAGGAAGATATGTGATGCTATTAACAATGTAATTATGTACTAATTACTCTTTATATTTATATTATCTAACATATTTCAAACTTTTCATAGGTTGCCCGACACATCGAAGGAAACTAAGGCAAGACTAGAAAAGCACGAGAAACACAAACTTGGCTCTGGTGGTTATATGAAAGTTGTCGCACAAATTGTAAGTAGCAATAAATGAAATATCACATTGAAAACAATTTGTTTTAATCAAACAATAGAAGCAAAATTCATGATATTAAGCAAAAAAGAAAGGATCTGAATTCAATAGAGCGCCCACAGAAGATGACATGAAAATTGCCTTCCAGCAAGACTATGGAGCCATGGCTAAACACCTAGGAGAATTGAGTGGGCAAACACAAGATTCTGATGCATCTGTCACACAGGTAAATAAGCTAAATACAAATTATTTAAAATTGAATACTTGAGCAATAATCTATTCGATGTTAATTTCCAACATAAAGTGACTCTATTTGTTTTAAATAAGAAAGTAATTATAACAATGCACATGGTATTGGAATGCAGTCTGCTAAGGGTGGACCACAACCTGTACATGATGAAGGTTGTGGTGTGCATCTTGGTACTAGAGGTATTCATGTGCTATACAATTTTTTGTATGTAATTATTAATACAATTAAACATATTTAATTGAAATTGGTGTAGTAATTAATGTAACCTCTTTTGTTTTTATTTTAGAGCATGTAGAGCATGGTGAACAAGTGGAGCATGATCAGGGTAGACAACATAAGGAACGTGATGTGCTCCCATCAGGTAAAGTGGACCATTGTTATTCCTTTAAATGAATTTAATTGCAATTGGTGTATTGATTAATGTAGCCTTTCGTGTGTGTTTCAACTCCAGAGGATTTAGAGGGTGTTTAGCATGTTGAGGATGAGGCTAGAAAAAATCATGAGGAAGATGATGTGGCCTCCTCAAGTAAACAACACCCCTGTAATGTTCTTTTAATTAATGAAATACTTGTAACAATAATAAAAAATCTTATGAATTTAACCCATTTCTTTGTTATTGCAGCGAAGCTCCCTTTGGCTAGGCGTCCTCGTTGTGAGTGTAGGACTAGGCATACATTAAGATCATGAGCATAAGGCACAACAACTGAAGAGGGGGGAAATGATGAACAAAGCAATGCTCCACTTCATGTTTACTTAGCTTAAAAATAAAATAAAATAAATAAATGATTGTAATCGTATTATTTTTTAATGAATGAATTTTATGTGTTAATGAATGAATTAATGTGTTAATGAATGATATGTGTTAATGAATGTTGATGAATGTTACGTGCTAATGAATGTTAATGAATATTATGTGTTAATGAATGTTATGTGATAATGAATGAATGTTATATTTTATTAATGGATGAAAGAATGAATGAATGTTATATGTTAACGGGGAATTTAGAGTGATGTTAGGGGGGAGGGCCAAATGAGCTTCCACCTTCACGTGGTTGGCCCTATTAAGTAGAGAATATTAAACTATTATTGAAACAAAGAGAAGCTCAATAAAGTAACACACTTTTCAATATTCATTATGTTCTACATTAATCTTATTGAATAATATTTATTGAATCTTAATTGCAGGGTTCAACAAAACCAACACGAACAACAACACAAGAAGTTACTTAGTGGAGACCATCAAAGGTAAGGTCCTTGATTAAGATTTTGTTGTTTATATTCATATTGTCGATTACAGAAAATAGATGTTTATATTCATATTGCTGATTACATAGGCAAATATTCATTTAACTTTTTAAAAGGGTAGTCACCAAATACACCAAATAGTTGTCTAAACAAGGGCTAGAACCCACTATGAAATATAGTTTACACTTGTCCTTGAACTAAGAACTTCAACATTTTAATGGACTACATAGGGCACTACCTTAAAAATGAGCCGACTTCACATGAAATTGGTCTGAGGTAGAAATAACGGTAAAAGGAACACCTAAGCTTTTAAATTCAAATTTAACTTGAGGGTGATTGAACCAATAGTGGGACAAGTGAAACCATCATGCACCTTAATCAAGACTTCAGATTTATCATAATTGTCTCGATATAATGCATATGTGAAAAGATATTCTTTTGTATTCATATTAAACATACGTAGTGGATAAATAAGCACCCTACATGTGGGTTTATCATTAGTTATAGTAGTAATGTATATTGGTCCATCAGGTGTATGCTTTGAGTTACCACTTTGGGTAAAGGCGATATTAGGTTCAATCTTAGGTTTCAGTCTATCTTGTTTAGGAACTGGTTCCATCACATTCACTAGATGTTTAACTTAGTTGGTAACTCCAAGGGTCACCTTTTCATCCTAGTGACTACTTTCAATCTTATGAATATCATTGTCCCTTGATAAGGCATTTTCTTCATTGATGTTGAAGTATGTCCCTAATGCCTTTATCATATGACTGGATTCTGTGATGTTATACATTGTCTTGTGTTTTTTCTTTCCTAACTACCATAGTTGCTCATACACCTCTTAATTACTCTAATGCTTATCTTGGTTCTATGTTGAGGCTTTAAACTATCAATGTAGTTTGATCTTTGATATTTTGTGACAATGGATGCATTCTGTTGTGACCGATACTCTTGATAGTCTATATAACTGTGAATTGTCCTTTTGTTTAAATGATGTTACTATTTTGACTGTGTATTGTAGGTCTATTAGACTTTGAGACTATCAAATATTTATTCATATTGTTGCTACGATACTATCATGTTCTCATTCATCTAAACCTTATACCCCTTTAACCCTAAATCATTGTAACTGCCTTTGGCCCTTTTGGCATTGGATCAAATCCTTACTTGGGTAAAGTTGTTAACTGCTTCTACTCTTTGTCATTAACTTGCTACAATTTTTTCAGATCCAATCCTTGTATATGAACATCTTTGCTTATGGACTGTGAGAGGTCACTTTGTGGTTTGAGATCTTTATAATCTTAGAGTGTTTCTATGATTGTAATATCTACATCTCACTCTCATATCCATGCTTTATCAAGGTCTTCCTTACCCAAATAGCCCCTCTTGGTTGTGTTTGTATATTGTTAGAATATATGGGATTGTTGATTTTGTATATTGTTAGAATATATAGTTTACCATAGTTAGTTAGTCATTGAGGTAAGGAGTTATATAGGGGTATTTCAATATTTGAGAAAGCTTATCAAATCATATTCCATATTTGCAATGCTTTATATTCCTTGATGGCAATTTTTTTTTTATAAATATAACTAATTCATCGGAATTTCAAAGGACATGCCCAACATAGGCCTCAACGAGAGCGTTGTACTATCTATGATGAAATATTTCATTGTAGGTACAACACTCTCGTCGGAGATTCCTTGCATTTGTTGTCAGAATTCTGACAAAAAATGACACTATGTTTTGACAGAAATGATGTACCTACGATGAAACATTTCATTGCAGGTGCACCATTCCCGTTGGAGATTCCTTCCATTTGTTGTCGGAATTCCAACAAAAAAGGGCACTATGCTCTTATAGGAATGTTGTTTTGTTGCAGGTACACCATTCTCATCCAAGCATAATGCCCTTTTTTGTCGGATTTCTGACAAAAAACCCAATGCATGGTTCATTGGAAGATTGGCGACTTCGTCGAAATTCCAATGAATTAGACCACCACATTATGTGTCAACTTCCAACAAATAAGGCATCAGAATTCCGATGAACATCTGTCTGTCGAATAACCAAATGAAATTTGAGCGATGAAAATCTTTTCACTATTTCATCAGATCTACGATAATAATATGTCATAATTATGATGATAGTTCATTGGAAAACGATCCCAAATGTGTTAGTGACACAAATGCATCTTATGACTATGTCATCAATCACATATTTGAAAGTGATTCATATGAAAATATGATTACAATTAACAAAAAACCTGATTGTAATGTGACCACATGTTGAGGAAAAGTCACCCTTCAAGGAGCACCACCTAGGCCATCTTATGTGACTAAACAATATAATGTCCTAGACTAGCTTAAAAAGACACCAGTCCACATATCAATCCTAGAGCTTCTACATTTATCACTAGCCCATAAAGAGATTTTGGAGAAATATCTACAAGAAACCATTGTAGTGTCATAAAATTGTGATCCTTACAATTTGCGACCACATTAGGGTCTTCACATTTGTGATTTGAATCCCCAAGCCTGATCGGAGACCCGAGACTTTCTCATCCTCGGAAACTGCACTTTTTCTACTCTTTGCACTGCCTGAATCTACTTCCTTCCTAAGACAAGGGTAGGACAAGGGCATGGTGCCCTGTCCCCCCTAGGATAGGTGTGTGGTGCCCCTGTCCTCCTAAGACAGGGGTGTGGCACCCTTGTCCTTGCCCTATTTTGGGGCCTCCTCTGTCCTATCTTTGCATTGGACTTTGCATAAAGCGGGAAAAATTTCCTTGTGTCGGCCTGTGATGGAAAATCAGTCAATTAACCCTAATTGATGACTATATAAGTCGCATTTGCCCACCCATTTGCATAAGTGGGAAAAGTGATAAGGTGGTCATAATTTCAAGCATTCAATCATTCATTTCCCGCATTGAGCATTCTCAAGTGTCCCTTCAAAGCTAGGTGTTGCATTCAAGTCAAGGATTCAACCATTGAAGAGGAGATCCCTTTCAACATCCATTTCAATACAAGCAAATCTACCTACATTATATCTACAACCTCCCTTGAGGTGAATTACATTTCAGTCTTTTATTTACATTTACTTGCAAGTACTTTCTTTCATAATTTGGTTAATTCCAAAACTAGGGTTTGACCTGAAGGAAAACCCCCAATCCCAACCCCTTTTCCTCTCTTTTCTATGTGTAGGTTTCAAGTGCGCAGCTGTGTTTGCAGATTCGAACTCTATTTGCAAAGGCGGAAGAACCCTTTTCATTTCACAGATTTTTTGGAGGACCATGTGCACTTTCAGCACGGTCCCGACAATTTTTTCTCAAATTCACAGGCAGCTTTGTCTCGACATATTATAGGCAGATCCAGGTGCACAACTTCATCTCATGCTTCTATCTCGAGTTCTAATCAGTTCTTTGCTACTTTTACACTTAGTCTTACAACACATAATTCAATCATTTTCCATTCTAAAAGAGGGGTTATCTTATCAGCTCTATCTCATTATCAGTTCATTTAGTATTCAATCTCTTCCCTAAGAGATTGGATCTATTGAATTTCCCCCCTCTTTTAATGTAATGTGGATAAATTTTTTGAAGGGAAATCCGCAATGAAACTTTCATCTCTCCTCAGAGGGAAGAAAATCTTTCCTCTTGATCTCTCCACCATTCACCTTTTTCACGATTACATTTTGGTGAACCTGACGTCTTACATGCTTTATTTTAAAAATCATTGCATATTTTTCATTTACAAGTTTATTTTTTCTGCAAACTTAGTGGTTAATTCATTCAATCCCTAGTGTTTAAAATTGAAATTGAACTTGTGTTGTGTAAAAATTGCTTGTTATTGTCGTAGATCTAAAAATTGATGTGTTTGTCAAATTCAATTTCTTCGTCAATTTGCAAATCAAATTCACAAAATCAAGAGGTTAATTGTCAAAACCCTAATTTTCAAAAACCATCTTGAAATTGTGCAAAAAATGAATTCCCATTTAATTTTCAGATTTGTGACTGTTTTCAGACTTATCTTCTGTCCTAAAAATCAAATTTTCAATTTCCCTCCTTTTTCAAAATTTCAAAAATTAAGTGGTTAGGTCCTAAAACCCTAATTTTCAGATTTAATTGGATTTTGTGCAAATTTCAATCAATTTTAATCAACTTTAGTTTTATAAACATTTTTTAAGGTGTCCCTATCGATTAGGTTTGACCCTTTTCAAATTTTCAATTCAATTCCTCTTTTTTCTCAAAACCCTAATAGAGTCCTATTTTCACACTCAAACCTTCATTTCGCCTATCTAGAGATCGTAAAATCCACCAATTTTGGGTGGTTAGCTTTAAAATTATTGTAACTTTCATCCCTGAAAATTTCAAAAAAAGTTGGTCGGACCATGTGCACTTTCAACACGGTCCCTAGCTTTTTTCCCAAAATTTTGGGAGACTGTTATGACTGTATTTAAAAACTTAAATCCAAAAAATTGGTTGATTTTGTCAATTTTTGTCCCTCTAAAATAAAAAATATCTTCACAATTCAACATTTCACATTTCAAGAAAAAATTTAAAATTAAGTGGTTAATTATAATCTGCCCTGATTTTAAAATTTCTGATTTTGTCAATTTTAAAATTAAGAGGTATCCCATTGGCCCTAATTTTAAATTCCAATTCCTTTCATTTATCATAAAATTATTTTTGGAAATTGTGTCATTTTCTTCTTTCAACAAAGTTCAAATTGTTTAATCATTATTTTCCCAAATTTTGCATTATTCAATTTTTGTGCACTTTGTTCCTATAATTCAAAATTCAAATTCAAAACTTCAAATTTTCCCTCTAGTGCATGAGTTTCACCGCTATTAGTCCTACCTACACTATCCCCGTTAGACGAAGCATTAGAATTAAGGCTTCCCAAGGTTTAATTACCGAGGAGATGGAGCATAATTTGGTTGACTTCTTTAATGAGGATAATGCTAATTCTTCCCATCCTAATCATATCCCTATCTATCCAATTGATGAATCCCATGATGAACACGAAGAAGCTTTGACTAGAGTTTCCATAGATCAACTATCAAAATTGGACGATCAATTTGATAACTTTCAACAATGGATGTCCCAAGAATACCCTAATAGTGAAGCTCTTCCATTAATTGAAGGCCTTAAATGCATGATTGAAATTGATATATTGTGTGGCATTTCTCATATTGTTCATTCTAATGTCGTGCCTATAAAGAGTTGTGATAAGAATTTAGGTTATTCACAACCTTCAAATCAAATCAATTCTTTTATTCCTTTGACCACTCCAATGGCTAGTATTCCTACTTTCACTTCAAATATCATGGCTACTTCAACTCAACATGCCATACCTACAACCATTGGTCATGGGGGAAATCCCTCTTCTTCATTTAATCCTCCATCTTTACCTATGTCTTCCATAAGTATTCCTATTATCCCTCAACCAATCAATGTGACACAAGAGGGCAATTTATTCAACAATTTTATTCTTCCTTTAAGTTCTCCTTTTCCAACTCAATCATCCCCTATGCCTACTTATCATAATGTCCCACCACCTTATTCTCAATCAATTTCTTCCTTCAATAACATCAAACCACCTTCTCAATCAACCATGTCTAACATCAATTCTTCTACCAAAGCAACCATTAACAATCTTTCTCAAACGGTGTCTTCCTTACAAGAACAATTTGCTTCCATGAGTCAATCCAAGTTTAGTGTGACCACATTTGATGTTACGAGCCCACTTTCCCTTGATATTATTAAATTTGTTCAACATAAGTATGTTGAGGTCCCTCAATTGGAACTCTATAATGGAAAAGGTGATCCTATCACACATGTTAAAACATTTCAAACCTTGTGTACTGATTTTGCTTATGATCAAAGATTGCTTGCAAAATTGTTTACAAGAACATTAAGAGATAAGGCTTTACAATGGTTTTGATCGTTGCCTTCTTATTCTATCACTTATTTTCAACAGATAGCAAATTCTTTCATTCAACAATTTCAAAACAACATTGGTCCTACAATCACTTTGACTAATTTAATACATTGTAAACAAGGCGTTAAAGAAAAAGTGTCTGATTTCATTGGTAGATATAAGCATTTTGTGTGCTCAAATTTCTTTTCTTGTACCTGATAATGATATTCAAAAAAAAATTATTTCTAATTTGCAAAAAGATATCAGGGAAAAGCTTCTTTTGTCTGAGTTTAATTCCTTTTTGTAGTTGTGCGCAATACTCCACAATTATCAACTAGTTGTGAGTCAAATAGAGAAATCTACTCTTATGGCTCCGAGTGATAAGGGGGAGAGTGTTCAACAACTGTTTGTGAAGTTCAAACCAACAAAAATCTTCCTCAAGTTCAATGATACAATCAACAACAACAATGTGAATGCTACAACAGGTGTGCCTCCTATTTCTAAATTCTTTAAAAGAGAAAGACAATTTACTCCTTTGAATGAATCTTTACATAGCATATGTCTCAGTTGTTACAAAGAAATGTTATCAAACTTCCTCCTATCAAACCAGTTGACCCATCTAATCTTCCATCCCCTTATTTTGATAGCAATTCCTTTTGTCAATTTCATTGTCAGCCTAGTCATGATACTGAGAAATGTTTTGCATTGAAAAGTAAGATTCAAGATTTGATTGATAATAATACTATATTTGTGGCAGGGGTGAATGATAAGGGAAACAAATCAGTAGCTCCTCCTAGTCAAAATCTTAATATTTTTATTGATCCTTTGCCTTCTCATACCTCTAATATGATTGAGACTAAACATACCTCGTTCTCTCCTTCTGATCTTACTACCACAACTTCGAATTTGGTGAACATGGTAGAGAAACAAGAGACACCTACAAATCCTTGTATCACATTTGACCCTAGTAAGACCATTAGAGCACCCGATGGACCTTTATACATAGTTGTAAAGGTTAAGGACATACCTTGTCGTGGTGCTCTTGTTGATCCCTCTTGCATGGTTAATGTCATCACTGAGAAGTATCTTTTTACTTTACGATTGCATAAACTGATCTATGATGACACTAATATGCTTGTGAAGTTATTTGATGGCTTCTCTTGTCCTACCATTGGTTCTATCACCCTTCCTATTGAAGTTCACACTAAATCTATGGATGTCAACTTTTTTATCATTCCATCTTCTGAGAAATTTTGTGTGAAGTTGGGCTACCCTTGGTTATCTTCCATGAAGGCTATTACTTCTCCAATTTTTAAGTGTTTGAAATTTCCCCATAATGGAGAAATTATAACTATTAACCATAGCTTATTTCAACCATCTTAAAGAAGCCTAGGTGTTCCTATTGATCTCTTTTGGCCTAAGCAATTTCAATCTCTTCCACAAAGGGGTGATGCTCTTTTCCATCTTATCAAAAATGGAAGAAAGATATGATTGTATCCTTGAGTCAACCTAGATCCCCAACACTTGACATTCCTATCATTCTTAAAGATGAAGTTCTTCCCCTAATGGATAGAACTAATCTTCCTCCTAAGGAAGATCCTCAACCTATTCCTATGAATGTATCTATGTCTTCTCCTAACAAGACCAACAACATTCCTCTTAAGGTTAGACCTATACCACCTCCTCATGATGGACCTGGTCTCCTTCCTACACCTAATATCCCTCCTTTAAATGGCACAGCTCCACCTCCTTGCTCTTATAGAGAGAAGAGGCCCGCCTCTCCTCTTGTCCAGCCCAAAAGACCTCAACCGAAACCATCAACTATCAAAGAGGAGATTGTTCCTCCTTTCATAAATATTATTCCTCCTTTTAAGTCTTCTGCTAAGACTCGACGAAATTGTTGTGTGAGAGACTGTCGAAGAAGGCGTCATTCTCGAGCTCGTGAAGTAGTTCCTTAAACCATTCAATCTCCCAAGACTCCAATAGTTGATATGATTCCCTTTTCCCCTAAGAAAGATGTTGAACCTACATCTCCAAATCATAAGTTGCAAAGAACATGTGTTGGTTTTACCCCTATTCTTGTCCGGGCTCCTCTTTCTATAAATCTTGATGAATAAATAAGTGAAAATGTTATTCATGATAGCAATACAACTCCTAATGCTTCTGATAGTGACTATGAATATGTTGATGTGGACAAACATTTATCAACTGAATTTTCAAAAACCCTAATCCTAGCTCCTAAAATCAAACAAAGTGATTTATCCCATGAGCATAGTCCTTGTTTGGATCTTGTGTTAGCTCCATCTGATGTGCTCAATGTTGCTCCTTTGGCATGTTGCTTGTCTTCCTGAAATAGTGATCAGCAAGATCAGGAGGTGGATGGCATGCTAGATTAGCAATATTAGCACTATAGATATTCTCCATCTCTCCTATCTTTCTCTTTGTGACTATTCTTCTATGTGTATCCTTGTTCTATTTTTTCCTTAAGGTCTACTTGAGGATGATACAAGGCATTGAGATCTCCTTTGGTCTCTTTTCATGTTGACTCAATAGACATCCTCTATTCCCTTTCTTCCAAGGTAGTGTCCTTTCTTTGGGGAATGACAATTATTATATGCACATTCATATATGATATACATGAGTTATCATACAACATACAGACCCTGAGGAAAGAAAAACTACCTCGTGTTTTGTGTTCATTATCCTTGGGTTTAATCCTCGCCTGGGGTATAAATATATGTGATAATGTTCTCCCTCTCTTCTATCTCTCTTGAGTGTATCCTACCTTAAAGCAAATCACTCCCAATAAGGCGTTCACGGTCGCTTTAATGTGGGGGCATACACTCTACTCATATTTTCCTTCTAGATACTTAAAGTTATTTAGTGAACTTGGCTTTGCTTCATAATTTTGGTATCTTTGCTTTTCATGACTTGTATTGAGGGGAGCCTTGCTACTTGCAGTCATGGTTTTCCTTTCTTGATATTCCCTTTTACTTTGACAATCCATGTTGTAAGATCCTTAGTCCACTGGGGGCTTGGTGCATCTTGCCTCCTTTACGTGGTAGAAGTCTTTCAATCTTGTTTCCGTGTACTTTTACCAATAGTATTGGCTTACACTTATACTCCCGCTAAAGTGGGGGCTAAATGTGGTGTCATAAAAATGCTACCCTTGCAACTTGCGACCACATTAGGGTCTTCACATTGGTGATTTGAATTCCCAATCCTGATCGGAGACCTGAGACTTGCTCATCCCCGGAAACTATACTTTTTCTGCTCTCCACACTGCTTGAATCTACTTCCTATCCTGAGACAAGGGCAGGACAGGGGCATGGCACCCTTGTCCTTGCCCTATTTTGGGGTCCCCTTTGTCCTATCTTCACATTGGACTTTACATAAAGCAGGAGAACTTTCCCTGTAACGGCTTGTGACAAAAAATTAGTCAATTAACCCTAATTAATGAGTATATAAGTCGCATTCTCCCTCCCATTTGCATAAGTGGGATAAGTGATAAGGTGGACATAAGTTCAAGCATTCAATCATTCAAGCATTCCTTTCCAGCATTGAGAATTCTCAAGTCTCCCTTCAAGGATAGGTGTTGCATTCAAGTCAAGGATTCAACCATTGAAGAGGAGATCCCTTTTAACATTCAATTCAATACAAGCATATCTACCTACATTCTATCTACAACCTCCCTTGAGGTGAATTACATTTCAGTCTTTCATTTACATTTACTTGCAAGTATTTTCTTTCATCATTTGGTTAATTCCAAAACCGGGGTTTGACCTGAAGGCAAACCCCCAATCCCAACCCCTTTTCCTCTCTTTTCTGTGTGTAGGTTGCAGGTACGTAGCTATGTTTGCATATTCAGACTCCATTTGCAGAGGCGGAAGAACCCTTTTCATTTTGTAGATTTTTCAGAGGACCATGTGCACTTTCAACACGGTCCCAAAAACTTTTCCTCAAATTCTCAAGGTGGCTTTGTCTCAACATATTATAGCCAGATCCAGGTGCACAACTTCATCTCACGCTTCTATCTCGAGTTATAATCAGTTCTTTGCTACTTTTACACTTAGTCTTACAACACATAATTCAATCATTTTCCATTCTAAAAGAGGGGTTAGCTTGTCATTCCTATCTCATTATTAGTTCATTTAGTATTCAATCTCTTCCCTAAGAGATTGGATCTATTGAATTTTCCCCCTCTTTTAATGTAATGTGGATAAAGTGTTTGAAGGGAAATCCGCAGTGAAACTTTCATCTCTCCTTGGAGGGAAGAAAAGCTTTCCTCTTGATCTCTCCATCATTCACCTTTTTTACCATTACACCAATGTATCCCCAGACCTTGATCCCGCATAGTTTTAGGTTATAGTGGGACACCTTACCACTCTGTATTTGCTATCTTTTACTAAACATGATGATCTCACCATAAATCAACCTCATAATGCACCGCTTCATATAGAAGTTCTTGTACATAAGCATAGAATAAAACATGTCCTTATAGATGGAGGGGCTGATTTAAATATATGCTCTTTCAAATTGGTCCTTGCATTGGGGTTTTCTGAAAATGTTGTGGATCCAAAGAAAAATATCACTATTAAGGCTTATGATAAAGAAGAAAGAGCATCCAAAGAATTAGTTGTTTTTCCTATCAGAGTGGGACCGGTGGAAAAAGATGTGGTTTTCTAGGTGCTTGACCTTTATCTAGATTATAACATACTCCTTGGACGATCTTGGATACATATAATCCAAGTAGTCCCATCTATGTATCGGCAATGTTTGTTATTTCCACATAATGGCCAAGAGATAACTATCCAAGGAGATCCCAACCCTTTTCAGTATTGCAATACCATCAAGCCAAAAACTAAAGTGGTTGTCCCAAATAATCGTGTAGCTTCACCTCCCACCTCACAAATTGACCCAACTTCAGTACCATCAACATAAAAAGTAGGAGAACCAAAGCTTAAACTTAAAGACCAAGGAATGGGAGAATATTCTATTGAGAAAACCTTTTGTATTTCACAACTACCTCCTTCACATAAGTCTAATGGAAAACCATCTTTGGGAAAACAACAATCCTTGTATTCTAAGAGGTAACCTAGAGATATTTTATCAAATGCGGGACTTTATTAGATAAAACCGATGAAAAGGATATCTAAGAATGGATATATAAAGAAGAAGAAGAAGTCAAATAAAACACATCTAATTCAGAAATACAATTACCTATTCAACAATATGGTAAGAGATTAACCATAATGCAAAAGATGGGATATGATGGTCATAGTCCCATATGATTAAGAAATGAAGGAATCATTGAACCCATACAACCTACTCTCATATCTACAAAAGACACAAAAGCATTCGGATACATAAGAGATGTCGAAGAAGCTACCAACAATTTATACCAAAAAAACCATGAATTGCAAGAAGATAGTGAGATTGATTCTCATGAATGGGAGGGACTTTCTGAGTTATCTGCCAAAGACAAACAAATAGATGTGATTAATTCTTTCTATTCTACTAGAAATCATGATGAGAGACAAAATTTAGGGTCTAGACCGCTAGAGAAAGATCCATAGAATATCGAGAGTGACTCTTATGAGGAGGGTCAGATATTAGATGTAACAGAAAATATTGAAGTGATTATCCATCTTGACCTTGAAGATATCATAATAAACCTCTAGAACCTCTATGTTTTAACCATCATATCCTTTGATATCAATGACCTTAATGATCCTTTACCTCTTGTGCATCCCAAACTTATAGATTGGGAGTAAGAGGCCACACCTAAACTTGAAACCTTTTACAATGATAGTGTTATAATTGATTACTTGAATCCTAAGGATCCTTCATTTGCAGCAGGTTATGACATATGCTCAACTTATGAACTCAACAATGCAAATTCTTTGGACAAAATGCCAAGCCTTCCAATCATAAAAATGTAATAATGAATAAAAAATTTAATGGTGAAAATCACAATGCAATAGTATTAGATCCAAAAAAGTAAAAACAAAAGATGCATCTGATGGTGAAAACCTCCTTGAAGCACCAAAGTATGGGAGGCTTGACATTCTTCCCCAACCAGAATATCAGGGAAGATCTTTAGTCATCATTGAACCTACAGTACCTGTCAACATTAGCACAAAGAAAAATCCTAATATCCTTCATTTGGCAGCATCTTTATCAGCACAAGAAAAAGAGAACTTCATCATATTCTTCAAGGAGAAACAAATCAATTTTTCTTGGTCTTATGCGGATATGTCAGGCTTAGATCCAGATCTTATAATGCATCATTTATCCATAGCTCTAGGGGTCAAACCAATAAAAAAAAAGTTAAGAAAGATGCATCCACATATTGCCCTTTTGGTTAAAGAAAATTTGAAGAAGTTGTTAGATGTTGGATTTATTAGATCAATAGACTATGTTGATTGGATATCAAATATAGTACCTATTTCAAAACTAGACAAAACAATTAGAGTATGTATAGACTTTAGATATTTAAACAAAGCATGCCCAAAGGATGATTTTCCTTTGCCTAATATTGATATCATTGTGGATTTGATCGTGGGACATGCTATGCTATCATTAATGGATGGATTCTCTAGTTATAATCAGATAAGGATAGCACCAGAAGATCAAGACGAAACAACTTTCACCTATCCTTGGGGCACATGTTGCTGGAACATTATGCTGTTTGGTTTAAAGAACGCGGGTTCAACATACCAGAGACCAATGACTACTATCTTCCACAACACGATGCATACATTTATGGAAGATTATGCAGATGATATCTTAGGAAAGTCATACATCATAGAAGAGCACTTGAATATATTATATAATATCTTTCAATGCTTGGAGAATTTTAATGTCCGCTTAAATCCAAAGAAGTGTGTGTTCAGAGTCACATCTAGCAAGCTTCTAGGATATATAGTTTCTACAAATGGAATAGTAGTAGACCTAGAGAAAGTTAAAGCAATCATGGAAATGCCACCACCTAAGAACATTAGTCAGTTAAGATCACTCCAAGGCAAATTGTAATCCATTTGCAGTTTCATCTCCTAGTTGGCAGACATATGTCATCCTTTCACTGATCTATTGCATAAAAATGTACCTTTCAAGTGGGATGACAAGTGTGAAGAAGAATTTCAGTTGTTAAAATAATATTTAATGAATCCTCCAATCTTGATTTCACCTACAACATGAAAACCCCTTGTGTTCTATATATCAACTACAAAAGCATCTCTTGGTGATCTCCTAACCTATGAAGACTTTGAAGGAAAACAAAGAGCAATTTATTATATTAGCAAGACTTTAGTTGGCTATTAGATAAATTATACACTAGTTGAGCGAGCATATTTGGATATGGTTTTTGCATTACACCATTATATGTTAACTCACCCAATCAAACATGTAGCCAAGATATATCCATTGAAGTACTTGCTCAACAAAGAAGATCTCATAGGAAGACTATAAAAGTGGGTTTTAATTCTCAGTGAGTTTGATATAGAATATAATGATCGAAAGGCTATCAAAGGGAAAGTGATTGTTGATCAATTGACAGAGGCACCACTAGATGATTGCCATCTAATGCATTCATAGTTTATAGATGAAGCTATCCTTAGTATCAAAAATCAAACATGGAAACTCTACGTTGATGGGTCTTATACTCAGCATGGGTCAACGGCTGGCATTCTTTTTGTCACTCCACAAGGAGATACAATACCCAAATCCTATAGACTATTATTTCCTTGCACTGACAATATGGATGAGTATGAAGCACTCGTGACTGGAATTAAGATGGCAGTAGAGTGGAAAATCACATAACTGAATTCTTATAGAGATTCTCAACTAGTCATTAATCAAGTGAATGATGAATATCAGACTAAGGATGAAAATTTGATGCCATACAAGCATATGGTAGATGACTTCAAAAATTATTTTTTTCTTATTCACTTTAAACAAGTTTGAAGATTGGATAATAAAGAATTTGACACCATGGAAACCATTGCCTTTCTTCTAGAGATTCCAGAAAAGCAAGCATACTGTGAATTCTCGGTAGAGAAGTTGTCTACTCCTGCATATGAGGATCCTAAATCCTGAGTTATTTATCATTTGGTTAGACCTGATTCTCCCTTATATGGTGACATTTATACCTATCTAAAAGATGATACCTTGCCTCTCGGTTCATCCAATAATCAAAAGAGAACCTTCATCTGTAAAGCCTCTCACTATACCATAATTGATGATACCTTAGATCGAAGAGGTCTTGATGGTACTCTCCTTGGGTGTTTGGAATCAGATGAATATCAAACCACCCTAAGAGAAGTTCATGAAGGCATATGTGGGACTCACTCTAGTGCTCCTACCTTGGCTAATAAAATTATACATGAAAGATACTATTGGCCAAGTATGGAGATAGATGCACATCACTTTGTCAGAAAATGCAAAAAGTGTCAAATTCATGATAATCTGATACAAGCACCAGCACAAGAGTTGCAACCTTTAGTGACTCCATTGCCCTTTTGTCAATGGGGACTTGACCTCATGGGTAAGATCCATCCACCTTCTTCCAACAACCATAATTTCATCATAACCGCCACTGAGCATTTTACAAAGTGGATCGAATGCGTTCCTCTTACTACTGTCATAAGAAAACGAATCTCCTCATTTATCCGGAATTATATCATTTGTCACTATGGAATCCCTCTATCCATTATCACTAATAATGGATGACCTTTTAAAAATTAGCATGTAAAAGAACTATGTGATAAGTTCCATATCCAACACCATTTATCTACACCTTACTACCCATAAGGAAACAGCCAGGTTGAGGCCTCCAACAAAACAATTTGAAAATATTAAAGAAAACAGTCAATGAAGTTGGTTGTGATTGGCATGTCCAATTGAACCCTGCTTTATGGGCTTATAGAACAAGTATTTGTGCACCCACTGGCATAACCCCTTACTCTCTTGTTTGTGGATCTGAAGCCATCTTTCCCATTGAGGTCAATTTTCCATCTTTAAGAGTTTCACCAAAGGGCTTGATACCAAATAAGGATTACTGTGTTTCTAGGTTGCGGGAATTAGAGTTGTTGGATGAGCGGTGACAGAAGACTTTCAATCATCTAAAGGCTTATCAACAACGCATGTCTAGAAGCTATAATCATAGAGTTAAGCCTTGTGTCTTTCAATTTGGTGATCTTGTGCTCAAGGAGAATCCCCGAAATCAACAAGATTGAGAAAAGAAAGAGAAATTTGAGCCCAACTAGCTAGGTCCCTATGTTATTGTGGTTGCTTATGGATTAGGGGCCTATAAACTTTCTACACCTGAAGGTGAGTTGTTGGATGATCTAATCAATAGTATGCATATTTGTAAGTTTTATAGTTAAGCTTTTTGAAAAACCTAATGCAAGGAACAAAATACAAAAAAATAAAAAAATCAAGCAAAATACAAAAAAATCATATAATTAGAAAAACTGCAATAAAAGCAAGTGGTGAAAACCTTGTGATAGGCACTACTTGTGATAAATTAACCCTTCTATCTATTTGGATTCTAGGTTCTCATCTATATCAGTAATCATTGTAAATACCCATAATAAAATCTCTTTCATAACCACTATCTTATCCATATATCTCTATTTATTCATAATAGTGATAATCCTATTGATAACCTATCCATAACATATCCATTTCCCATTGTGTATATCCGATCAATTAAATCCTACCATGGTCTATGAGATAGTTCTTTTATACACTTATCTTATCCATTCCATAATAAAGTGTCATTCATATTTCCAAATCCATTCACCCATAATAAATTGGTCTTTCTTAGAGTGGGGGCAAATCCTCGACTTGGTTACAAAATAAGGTCCTTGAATGTCACATTTCAGAGGATAAAAATTTGGATTCTGATATATAGACAACAACCAACATAACTGTTAGGATAACCGGTGAACAACTAAGAGGGGGGTGAATTAGTTGTTAACAACTTATAACTTTTAATCCATAATATGACCTTAAACAAATCAAGTACTGGTAAAGCACAGACAGATGCCGGTAGGAACAGATACCGGTAAACAATACAGCTTAACAATTAACCAAATAATCAATGCAAAGAAACTATACCACATAACACCATGATTTGTATGTGGGAAACACGGGAAGGGAAAAACCATGGTGGGAAACCTACCCACAGTCAGATGATACTTTTGTAGAAAGTATGTGTTTCAAGAGGGGCCTGCACTTGCAAGAAGGCACACTGCCTAGAGCATACTTCTCATTACAAAAGAGTCTCACTGACTACAAAGAGGCTGCAACCTTCTCAAGATAAATGGACAACAATCCAATAGAGTGAACTGCTGAAAATAACATATACCATGCCTGATTACAGTCTCGGTTAAGCTCAATGCTGGAGGACTAAATCCTCTTTAGAATCCAATTCGATCACCAATGATCGATCAAATCCTTTATCTGAATGAAATTACAATATTTGCACATTACATTCCTCGACCATGACCTTTTCAATAACCATGATACTTTACAAAGAGTTTCTACCTCTTATTTATACAAACCCTAAAGCCTAAACCAATTAGGTCGGCCACCTAAAGATATTACAATTACATAATTCTATTTACAATGATATTCCATGTCGGCTTAAGACCAAAACAATAATAAAAAAATCTATAAAACATCTTGAATCATCTAGGTAACGTGTAGATTACACGCTAGAATGATACCGGTCCATAGCCTATATAGGTACCGAACCTATTCTAGGTCCACCACGCTAAAGAAAAATCTTCAAGCTATTGAAGCATGATCAATGAACATCTTTAGCATCCTGAAGTCCATGAAGAAGATGCACCAACACCAATTATGCATCATGTCACAATTCCTCAATGAAAGCTCTACCGGTAAAGCTTTAAACCAGTGTTGGTAAGAGTTTACCAGAGTGTATGATAACATCCAATTACCAAGCCAATACCAACTAACCAAAACATGCTCATGGAGCATATAACTCATGAAATACAATATACTTCACTGATCCAAACATGCCAGAAGTGTCAACAGATAATCTCTTATGTCGGAAACACTAGATCTTCTACCGATAACTTGTCTGTCGGTAAGCATCCATAACAGTTAGTGTTGTCATAAATGACAAAACATCAATACAACACATAATCAATTCATCCATAATGCCAACAATAAAAAAGCCTTAAACAAAATCATGGCATTGACCATTGAACAATGAAAACAACTAAATCATGAAACACTAAATCAAAACAATGACAATCTACATCAAAGATGTCAAATGGGATGATTGTATCTATTTTGATAAGAAAAAATATCTATGGCATAGAAGTTTTAGTGTTTGTGTTTTGGTTTTTGTTAACCATGTTTCCTACGCTACTTGAGGATGTCTAAGACTAGAGGAGTTGTGATGGGGCATGGTTATTTTCTTTGATTGTTTTTTGTGGATTATTATTTAGTAATATGTACACTCATCTAAGTACATGATTGGCAAAAGATTATCAAGGACATTATGGGTTCATACATGAAAGGGGGTGATCCCTGTTTGTTTATGCAAGAGATACTTAGGTCATCTTGGTCTTATTATTCCTTGATTCTTGTATTAACTTGCTAAATTAAGATCCATGTAAGTGATACTCAAGTCATCCTAGTGTGATTATACCTAGGTGCTTGTATTTTATTACAACATTAGAAAAAAAAAAGTTCAATGATGAAAAAGCACTACAATAATATGCTGAAAAAAGATGACATTTCATCCATCTAGATTAAGTGTTGCATATAATTCATCATAAATCCATTTATCTTAGATGTTACATTTCATTAGCATTCATTATAAGAATTTAATCATTCATGTAATAAAGCTATCCTTTCATTGTGCTATAAGATCAATGGTTGTTATGTGAATTGATTGATTGAGTATACTTGGACAAATAAAAAACAAATTGCATCATTTTAATATTAGTCGTATTATTTGTATCATTTTCATCATTTACGTTCATTATTATCATTTAAGATTCATTATGCTCATTTTAATTCAAAACATTCTCCTCATTTAGATTTACTTGGGATTATCCATTCTTAGTCTCATTTTCATCATCATTGCATTTTTTCATCATTTTAGTTCATTGTTAATATCATCACATTATCATACATATAGAATCATACTTACAATGCATATAGAATGATAGATACATCCATATCATTCATTTTAGATACATCATACATTCAATTCACCATTTATCAAATAAATTTCCATATCTATTCATTAATAAATCATTTAGATACTTCATATGTATATAACATCCATTAGTTGCATTGTATATTATCCATCAATCATCATTACATTTCTCAAACATCATCAATAAAACATTTAATAGATATCACTGCACATTATCAACATCAGAGGCATGAATAATAATCATTATAAGCATGTAGCTATCAAAATACTAAGCATTCATCATGCATATAATCAATCATTACACATCACTACAACTAAGAATCAATGCAAATCATCATCATAAGACATCATGAGAAGAACAATCATCATAAATGTGCATATAAGAAATTATAATGTCATAATATCATAGAGCATCATATTAGTGTCCATAAATATGAATAGAATAAAATGTCATCCTCTAGATCATCATAAACATCATCATAGTTGTCATCATAGAAATCACATGCATAAAAAGTCAAATAAAACACATATAGAGTCCAATGTCTATTTGCATACCATCAAAAAATTATAAAATGTCCAAGTATACAATGATATCAATACCAAAGTTCTAGTTATATGTGGTACAACAGAATACAAATCAAGTCTCAAAGACTAAGAAGCACTCCCTCTAGAGGGTGTTGGTCTTTGATGTCGTGATCCACTTGCTCCTCTAGCCCCAGATGGTCCTACTCTTGGATTTATCCATGGAGACCCCCTAACACATGTACTCTTTGTATGTCCCCGTTAGGATGGTCGTTGTGAAGAAGGAACATAACTACTAACTATCTGACCTGGGGGGGACAACATCCTCATATAATCTTTGCCAATATGCAATCTTCTTCCCTGCATGTACCAAGGCCATAATGGTGTCACTGTGAGCTCCTTGGGCTCTAACATGATCAAGATGCTCAAGCATACCTTTAGCTCGACCATATATCTCAATAGAGGCATTTCTCTTTGCAGTCACAACCCTGACCTACTTTTTGGATTTGTCCTGCTCCAAATTCAGTGTCCTAACCGACTTCTATAGTTGAGTAATCTGAGCTCTCAATGTAGTGATCTCATTTGGGTCTCCTCCTGGCGGATTTTGTGTCCCTACCATCAGTTGTATCTATATTGGGGTAGATCCTTGTCCTCTACTAGGTCCACCCACTCTCCTGCGCACCAACTGGGGTACCTCCTCCTCACTCTCATCATCTGCACTATCTCCTTCACCAACTCCTCCAATCTCCTCTACCACTTTGATAGTAATCCTACCTCCACCCCTACCACCATCCCTCCCAAATCCAACCCGACCACCTCTTACCAGTACACGACTCCCTACCCTCCCTACAATTGGACCTCCACACATCCGTACTCGCCCCCTCCCTCTATATCCTCTCCTACCTCCTATACTGCCTCCATTTTCATTGCCTACATTCCCTCCCTCATGACCTCCTTCATTAGCTATTCGTCATCTCCTCCACCTTTGTGGGCGATCCTCATCATCATCCTCATCATCATCAAAGCTAGGAGGTGGCATATATGTACTCTCCCCCTCCGTCTATCTCCTTTCCTACCTCCTCTCTTTCGTCCATATCCATTTCCTCCATCCCCTCCCTCATCACCTCCTACCTCAACTATTCATCATCTCCTCCACCTCTGTGGGTGAACCTGATCATCATCCTCATCATCATCAAACCTAGGAGGTGGCTCTACTAGATCTGCGAGCCTAGGAAAAGGGTACTCTATATAGTAGTGTGCAAAATTTGTGTTCATCCTTACATCTAATAGATGTGTCTATAAGTCCTAAGCATGATGGGGCATGACTATAAACTCTGCATATGCGAGCTCAAAAGAAAGAGATCAACCCCAGTCTTCTCTATCCTTATATGTTGGAGAATACAAGTTTGTACCCTATGGCATACCCTGGAACTGTCTATACACTCATGCAACCAATTGTCTCTCAGTCACATATGGAGTATGACCGATCAAAAAATGACTCTAATAAAGAACCGGTATCTCTCTGGCATCATCCATCCATGACTCACATCCAACGTAGGGTCTCCATGTAACTGAGTCCATGGTGTCTAATGCACATCTCCAAACTCCAGCTTTCCTGATATGCATAAAGATATAGTTGTCCATCTCCCCTAACCTGATCATAGACTAGTCTAGTAACAACAATATGCTCCCTACACCATATCTATAGTAATGTGACACCAACATACAAACTATTTGTACCATCGTAGACCACTTGATGCAAATCATGGTATAAATATGCCAACATGCATACTCCCCATGCATATTGAGTCCCATGCATAACCATCTGCTCCAGAATGTGGCCCCATCCAACTGATAACCCGCGACATCTCCTATCCAGACAAATAAAACCCCCAATCAATCCTATGAGTACAGATGGCAAGGGCTTGTAATACTGGATCATGTCAACCCATCTGACCTCTAAACCACTAATACTCTCATCATCAAATACCATGTACAATGTTGTTATGCCTCCCATATCATGATGATCATACTACACTAACTCCCCAGTAATCAAAATGCATAGAATCCTATACACATCCTCGAGAGTCACACTGATCTCATCAGTGGGAAAGTAAAAAGTGTCATGCTTTCTATGCCACCTCTATGCAAGTGTTGTCAATAATCCCCCGTTCGTCTTGATATTAGGCATGTACATGAGATATCTTAGGCCACAAGAATCTATACATGCTCAACCTACACCATTTTAACCAGGTCTCAAGAACATCATCTTCGGGAATCACTCTGGAGACATCAAGATATCCAATCCTCTTGAAAAACAATCAATGCTACACGTGTCAATAATAACCTCTAGTTGCATCTATCCTAATTATCCTATCTAGGTACACAATTGCCTATTCTATCAGCTCTTTGGAGATTACATCAATCTCATTGATCACCTATCAGTTGGCTATCATTGATCATGTCATCAACTCATCTATCAAAAATATCTAATCATGTGACGATCTTATCCAAATTCTCAAAAACATCCTACAACTATCTTGAGACCACAACAAAAAGAAAAAGTGCTAAACCAATTAGTAAAAGCGCTAGCACATCTTACATATGCATTAAAATCATAATATGCGCAAAATAAAATCACACATGCACCAATACATTGAGCAAAAGTGCTAAAACAAGTATCGAAAGTGTTACAATAAACTACAAAAGTTCTAAAAATCATATGTGTTAAACTTTCATTCATATGCACTACCCTAATGGTTGAATGCATTAAAGTAACGAATGCACAAAAAGAATGAATGTATGTATCAAAAGATCAATTGAATGCACCAAAACAATAAAGGTGCTAGAAAAATTAACGTATGCACTATGAGATTATGCATATGCACTAAAAAAATTTAAAAATCCAAAAAAAAAAATTTAGCACCTAAACAATTCAAATTTTTCCCTAAAACACATTAAATTCAAAAGTACAAAGCAGGTACAAGGGTACATACCAAAGGACCATAATCAGGCAACCTCTAGAATCTGCGAACATGCTCGAATCAATGCATGTGGTAGGGGATCGCCATGATGACAGCTGGAAGCACTCTCCTCTCAACACTTGGCTCTCCACAAAACACTCCTCAAGTCCCACATTTGCAAATAAGTTGGAAGTGGGCCCAAAATTTCTATATGTAGCCCACATTTAACCTAATTGGAGGTGTGTAAGTATGTAAGCCTGGGGCACCCTAAATCAACTTTGACGCCTAATTTTTACCATTTTTATCCAAATTTTCCTAATTCGTGAGATTGCTTGCGTCACACCAAAATTTTTAAAAAATTTCACCAATTGATCTCTTGAGGGGGCAGACCATTAATATCACACCATCAAGGGAAAACTAAGACTTGATTTATTTTTCTTTGAAACAACGTTGTTCTAACATTGTCTCAATGCAAGGCACAATGTATACACCTAAAAATGACTAGACATAATTAAATAAATATTTATTATTTATTTAATGACTTTATTCTTCTATCAATAAATAAATTTAAAAAATTTATTTATTTGATTCGTTTGTCATATTCTTCTAAGTCAATTTATTAATTAAATACTTATTATTTAATTATGTTTCATCATTTCTTCTAAAGTTCATCACGATTAAATAATTATAAATTATTTAATTACTTATTCAACATGACTCTTCAATTCTAAATTCCACGTCATATTCTTGTCCATTTCATCATGTCATCTCAACAACCAAGTGGCTAAATAAATTAAATGTTTTTAATATCTAATTCCCCAAATTATCCTCAACATCCATTCCTAGTCAAAAGGAGGAGGATACTTAGCTATCCTCCTACTTCCTATATTCTCTCCATCACCCCTACATCCTAGGTGTTGGTTTTGTCCACATCAACCTGGTCAAGGTCCACTTGTCCTACAATGCCAAAATTCTCTCCAACCTCCCTAGATTGTTGATTCCACTTATCTTGGGAAGCCTAAATTATCTCCAACCATTCTATATTCTTGGGTCTTCATCCTTGGTCAAGGTGAGAATCATGCCATATGGCTTCTCCTTCCACCTTGTCCGCCACCTTGTCATCGTAGGAGGAACATCTTCCCCCTTTCTCTCTCATACTCTAACCAATTCTTCTCAGCCCTTCCTTCTATCGAGTTTCACCTTCAACCATTGATCTTTTCCACATAGGACTTTGGTCTTACAAAATATATAAAAGGAAGCCATTTTCCAACATTTGTAGCTAGTCATTATCAAGCAATCTTTGGGGATTCAAACATTTTAGAGCATTTTAGCAATTAAAAGTGTGCCTTCGGTTTAATATAGTTTCATTGTAGCAAAATCATATTACCCATTTTCCATTGCATTGCATTATCCACATAGTTGCAGAGGAAATCTTTCATACCATATAGTCCATTCATCTTTGTCATCTTGAAGCAAAACTAGTTCAAATCTGAGAGCAATCATACGAAGAACAAGAGTAGAAGTTGATAGGACACAATGGAACAACAATGAAGGTTTACAACTTTAGCTTATTTTATATGTCTCATTGGTAATTTGGATTCTCTGTACGGTTTTATTAAGTTTGTGGTAGATTAAATTCATAATCTTATAGTCATTGCAAATTTCCACATTACATTAAGCTTTGGTTATCACAATAGAAATATGTTGAGAAGATCCTCATAATATTCGGTGTGCAAAATTTGAAACTAGTAAATATCCCTTTAGCTTTTTTTTTAATCTTTCCAATTTTATGCCCTATTACTAAAGAAGAAAAGGATTATATGTGTCATGTACCATATGCTAATGCAATAGGAAGTTTATTGTATGTGATGGTATGTACAAGACAAGATATTTGACATGTAGTTGGTGTTATCAGTAAATACATGTAAAATCCACTTAAAGAAAATTGGGTAGCAATGAAATGGGTGCTTCAATATCTTAGAGGAACAAGTGATTATTGTATCACTTATAATGGTTGTAGTGATTTAGTGTGTGGTTATGTTGATTCGTGTTTTGCACGTGATTTGGACAAGGAGATCTACTTTAGGTTATGTCTTTCCTCTTGCAGGTGGACGTACTTTTTTGGATGTCAAAGATTCAAGAAACAGTTACTTTATCTACAACTGAGGTAGAGTATATGGCTATCTCACATACATGTAAAGATATACCAATTTGATTGAAGGGTATCTTGGGTGAGTTTGGAAAAGTATAGGACAAAGTGTTTGTATTTTGTGATAATCAAAGTGTTGTCCATTTGGCTAAATATCTAGTTTATCATGCTAGGACCAAGCATATTGCAATTAAATACCATTTTGTAATACAAGTTATTGATAGAGGTGGAGTAACTATTGAGAAAGTTCATACACCAAAAACTTGTGTAGATATGTTTACTAAACCAGTACTGATAGAGAAGTTGAGGTGGAGTTTGGCTTCTCCTAGATTGTATAGAATGAGATGAATGGGCATGGGAAGGTATCAATGACTTTTTTGTCAAGGTAGAGATTGTTGGATAATGATGATAATAAAGGATAAAATGAATATTATCCTTACCTTTTTAGAAAAACCCTATTTTGCCTAGGAGATCATTTTTATTTTCTTGAAAAGAAAAAAATGGTTTTTTCTTAGTTTGATGGTCATTGTGATGTTCTTATTCCCTACACACCTTGTAAGATTAGTATTTGGATACGTCATAGGGCTCAAGTTTTTAGAGTAACTTTTTATAATGTCGATTATGACATTTTGGAGTCACCTATTCATTTTGAGTGCCCACATGTTCTTGTTATCTCCAAGAAATGCACCCTATGCAAAGTTATAAGACTAAGCTTTTTGGAGATACATGGGATCACTCCAAGGTTGTGGGTCACCTATAACTGGACTGAACCTCCGGATAAGGCCAGCTCCTAGTTGGTGTTAGAATATTTAATCTTTACTTAGCTTAGGTTTATTTGTATTTAGTTTAGGATATTCCTTTGGAATTCCTACATGTAATTTGTCCTCTAGTACATGTGTGAGGACAATTCATTTCTTTTATTTTCCTTTATTAAGGAATATTAGATTTCCTCCATAAGAGGATGTGGACACATGGCACACACATTTTATGAATGGTGGCATTCATAGATTTGGGAGTTACTTTGTAACTCCTCTCCTCATCTCTATTTAAGAGATGTCTCCTCTCTCATTTCTTCTTAATGACAATATTGTAAAGAGTTTCTTGCTCTCTCTCTCTCTCTCATTTTAGGCATTGCCTCATTCATAATATCACAAGGGGTTTTTCTTTGCTTTTCCCCTTTCAAAAGTTCTTGTGCCTCCTTCTTCACATTTGGGTGATGCTCCAAGGTTTTTGCTTTTCTCTTGGTAACAATTACTTCATCATAAACTTTCTTGGATTTTATTTTCCTTTCCTTGCTCTTGTATTTCCTTACATGGTATCAGAGTAGGTTTCTAATCCTTGTTTTAAGTTGACATTGATGAAGGTTACCATTCTGTGGAGTTCACCTTGTTGGAGGCATTCTTGAGAGGAGAAGAAGTTATTTTTCTAATATTTTCTATTGTGCAGGTTTTGGTTTCAGATTTTAACTTTTTTTTCAAACTTGTTAACAAGTTTGCCTGCAGGTTTAATCTTCTATTCTAGTTTTTTTTATTAAAAAAAAAGGGCTTTGGAAGGCTTGCTACCAAAGTTCCTTCTTTCTAGTTTAAATTTGTGTCTTTGGAAGGCTTGCCACCAAAGTTTCTGTTTTTTTAGTGTGCATAGTTTGGAAGGTTTACCGCCAAACTCAGTCTCCTTAATCTATTTGGTCGGCTTGCCGCCAAATCTGATTTATTATTACATTGCATTAGTTCTCATAATTTGTTTCTTTGAGAGGAAAGATTTAAGTTTTTAATAGTTGTTCTTATCAGAATAACCATAATCTGTAGCTTTGATATCTGTGTATTCTTATATCTCCATTATATTTTGTTCTCTTTACATATCAGCCTTGCTTTTGGCATATTTTGTTTGCTCAAGTTTAACCTGATAGTAAATATTTTGTCCCAACCAAAATAATATTTTGATGCATACCCTAATCATAAAAATTAGTTCAACATTCAATAGTTTAACTAGCCTCTGACAAAGGGCACTCAAAAACCTCATTCTTCCCACAAAATTTTCTGTAAACACCAGCAAAGGTTTCCAACTTGTATTCTGTGTTATTCCGCTCCTTAGGATCCAGGTAGATCTTCATTATCTTCG
This sequence comes from Cryptomeria japonica, assembly GCF_030272615.1. Lineage (NCBI taxonomy): Eukaryota > Viridiplantae > Streptophyta > Pinopsida > Cupressales > Cupressaceae > Cryptomeria > Cryptomeria japonica. Next base: position 329,708,188 of record NC_081413.1, on the reverse strand, counting down.
AGCCATCAACACGGTACCTATCTCGCTTCCCAACAATCTCTGCAGCTGAGCCTTTCTTTGGTGGCCTCAATATTCTCCTTGTGGCAATCATATCATCGTCCTCAGTAGTTCTCCCCTGGTCAAGCATATCATCAACGATCTGATAAGCCAGACCAACAGCATGCCCTCAAGCCCTCAGCCTCTGCACCTCCTCATCCGACCCCCCGCCAACGATCCCTCCACTCCAAAACCTGCGTTGACGGCGTAGTGGCAACGTCTGCGCAAACTACGGGGTATTGGTAGCAGGTTCGAATTGTTCTTTCAAAGCTTCTGTGGATTTAAAATATATTTAACAACGAAGTCGGTTGTTACCTGGTCATACTCCAATCTGCTCAAGCAGTGTGTAAGTACGTTTCTCTGTGTTTCATTCAGTTCCAAAAATATTCCTTTAATATCATGACTGATATTTGAGTTGCAAATCATTATTTGTTTGATCATCGTGGTTCAGTCCCTGTAACAACTGCAGAAGTTCGTTTCCCTAACTCACTCCTTTGCTATAAATTACCTCTGTACCCTGCTCCAAATGTCTCGGTAATTTCTGCACTGTATTATTGTGTAACGTTTCTGCAGGTTCATTTCACTTATTTGCAGTCTAAGTTTATAACGTTTTTTTTAATATTCATATTCTTTATCGGTTTCCTTGCAGATTTTCTGATAACTTATACGTTTCCTGCTCTATATAACAGGTTTATACTTGTTTCATGCGGGCTTTACGGCTTTACTCATTCAAATTAGACTAAAACGTCAAGTTTAGCCTTTTAATTTATAAAGTTTTAAAACGTTTCTTTATAAAGTTTTAATATATATAAAAATATATAAAAAAAAAATTTATTTTGTTTTAAGTGTTAATATATATATTTTATAAAAAGTTTTTAATATAAAATTATTTTATTATTAATATTTAAAGTTTTTTAATATATAGATTAAAAAGTTAAATTTATTTTTAAGATTCTCTCACATATATGAAAGTTTCCTTTAGTTTATTTTAAGACTCTTTCACATAATAAAGTTAACAAGTTTTTTATTTTTTTAAAATTAAAGTAATTTAATAGTTTTTTTAATTAAAGTTTTTTAATATAACATTTTTAGATAATCATAAAGTTTTGAAAACTTTTTCATAAATATTTTTTTTTTAAAAAAAAAAATTTTAATCAATTTTAGTTCAATTTTTAATCAAGGAGGTTAAATTTTTTATTTTTTTTAATCCAAGTGGGCATTTTTTTTCAATATTAAGCATAATTTGTTCATTATTTTGCTATCATGTCTACATTAATTCCAGAAATTAAATTAAATAGTTCCAATTATCATTCATGGAAAACACATATCTCGTTTATTTTTCGTTTCAAACACCTTTTGGATGTTGCGACTGATAAAACCTTTGAACCCGCTACAACTGCTCCTCAAGCCGACCTATATAGATGGAAGGCTCAAAATGAGGAAGCGCTTGGTTTAATTGGTATTTCAATGGTTCCTGAATTGTATGTTTTAATTGGAAATTGTACAAAAGCGCATGAAGCTTGGGAAATTTTAAAAACAACTTATGATAGCTCAAATGAATCCCGAAAAATTCAACTTCAAGATCAACTTGAAGATCTAAGGTATACGGATTTTAAAACTATGGATGAATTCTTATTAAAGTTTGATTCTGTTAATAGTCAATTAACTGGTTTAGGAGTTACTCTAGCTGATTTACATTTAATTCATCTTATTCTTAAAAAATGTCTTCCTCGTCAATTTCAACAATTTATTACGAATATTCATGCTCAACTTGCTATTCCTAGCTTAGCTACTCAATTAACTTATGATATTTTTCGTAATTTATTGCGTCAAGAGGAAGCTAAATTAATTCAATTTGGTACTCTTAAAAGTAGTGAACATGCTTTTATGTCTAAAAATCAAAATCATAATAATACTTTTAGATCCAATAATAATAAACATAATCATAATCATAATAATAATCATAATAATAATCACAAATCTTCTAATTATCAATCTCATTCTAAATCCTATCATAACAATTCTCATAATAATAATCATAATAATACGTACAATAATCAAAGGAATAATTCTCAAACAAGACCCCATTGCACATATTGTGGGAAAGATGGACATATTACTAATAATTGTTTTAAGAAACAAAATGGTAAAAAGCCCATGAATCAAAATAATCAAAATAATCAACATAAACCTCATTATAAGAAAGGTAATAATAATGGTAATTCATCTCGTCATACATTTACATGTACTTATAATGTTTCTCAACCACTTGAGTGGATTATTGATTCTGGTGCATCTCAACATGTTACTTCTCATAAAGAATGTTTTGAATCTTTGCATCCTGATACTTCTAATATTCCTGTTCAATTAGCTAATAATCATAGTTGTAAAGTTGAAGCTATTGGTGATGTGAATGTTCCTAATGGGAAATTACATGATGTTCTTTATGTTCCTGAATTAAAATCAAATTTGATTTCAGTTCCTAAACTTTGTCAAGATTATAAGATTAACTTTTATAGGGGCATATGTTATATCATTGATCCAAACACTAATCATGTTATTGCTACTGCTAAAATGGATAGTGATAACTTATTCAAGTTCTATGAATTTGCTCCTCCAAAGTATTCTTTGCTTACTACTATTGATTTTACTATATGGCATGAAAGACTTGGCCATCTCAATTCTGATTATATTTCATTGATGCAAAAACCAAATATGGTTGATGGATTGCCTAGTATTGTTCCTTCTCAAATTGTTTGCAATGGTTGCATGAGTGGTAAGATGCATAGGGAACCCTTTCCTCATGGTCAATCTTGGAGGGCATACACTAAATTGCATCTAGTTCATAGTGATCTCTTGGGTCCCATGGAGAATCCCTCCATCCAAGGTTCAAGGTATGCACTTACCTTTGTTGATGATTTTTCAAGGAGAACATGGATATATTTCCTTCATAGTAAGGATCAAGTGCTTGATGTGTTTACTGAATTTCATATGTTTGTAGAAAGGCAATCTGGTTCTAAAATTAAGATTCTTCGTACTGACAATGGAAGAGAATATGTCAATAATGCATTTAATGCTTATTTGAAATCTTTTGGAATTAAACATGAGCTTACCGTTCCTTATACACCACAACAAAATGGTGTGGCAGAACAGAAGCATAGGACAATTGTTGAAATGGCTAGATGTTTATTGCATGCTAAAAATATGGATTACAAGTTTTGGGCTGAAGCTATGGCTTGTGCAACTTATTTAATTAATAGAACACCTACCAAAGCCTTAAAGGATAAAACTCCTGAAGAAGCTTGGTCTGGTAGAAAGCCCAATTTGCAGAATTTAAGAATTTTTGGTTCCATAGCTTATGTTCACAAACCTAAGGAGAAATGAAAAAAATTAGATGCTAAATCTTCTCCTTTTATTTTTGTTGGTTATGATGAAAATACTAAAGGTTATAGAGTTTACAATCCTATTACTAACAAGGTAAAAGTTGCAAGAGATGTTTGTATTGCAGAAAAGGGCATTCATGATTGTTCTAAAGTGGAGGATGATGAACTTGGTCAAACCAAAGTTGTGCTTGTGGAGGACCAACCTCCTTCTCTTAACCCTACTCCTAATGCATCTCTTTCTATTCCTTCTAGTGATAGTGATGATGATAATAAAAACTCTACTCCTCATGACTCTTCTTCTAGTGATGAATCCATTACTTCTAAAAGAAGACCTAAATGGTTTAAATCTTTAATTCAAGATAGTGATGAATATTTAGCTAGAATGGATAGACTTCAAGCTAGAAGAGTTAATTATTGTAATTATGCTTTAATGACTACTATTATGAATTCTAATGATCCTAAAACATTTGATCAAGCTAAAAATCAACCGCATTGGCAAAAAGCAATGAAGGAAGAATATGATACTTTAACTTCTAACCAAACTTGGGATTTAGTTCCCTTGCCTCATGGTAAAAATCTTGTTTCTTGCAAGTGGCTTTATAAAACCAAATTGAATGCTAATAATCAAGTTAGTAAATTTAAAGCTAGATTAGTTGCTAGAGGTTTTTCTCAAATTGAAGGCTTAGATTATACTGAAACTTTTGCTCCTGTTGCTAAAATGCCTACAATTAAACTTGTGCTTGCTTTAGCTTCTAGAATGAATTGGCCTATTCACCAAATGGATGTTAAAAGTGCTTTTCTTAATGGTGATTTACATGAGGAAATTTATATGTCTCAACCTCTTGGTTTTATTAAAGAAGGTAATGCACACTTAGTTTGTAAATTAAAGAAATCAATTTATGGATTAAAGCAATCTCCTAGGGAGTGGTATTCAAAGATTAATACATTCTTTCTTTCTCAAGGATTTATTAGAAGTAAAAATGATCCTAACTTGTATATTAAACATAGTGAAGATGATATTATAATTATTATCTTGTATGTAGATGATTTGATTCTTACTTCAAGTTCCAATACCTTGATTTCTGATATTAAGTTTCAACTTAATCAAAAATTTCAAATGACTGATTTAGGTCTTTTACATTATTTCTTAGGAATGCAAATTTGGCAAACCTCTAAAGGAATTTTCTTATCTCAAAGTAAATATGCTCAAGATCTCATAGATAAGTTTAAAATGAATGATGCTCATCATGTTTCAATTCCTATTGAATTAGGCACTAAGTTAATGCTTGATATGCAAACTCCTCTTGTTGATCCTACTTTGTATAGACAATTAGTTGGAAGTTTAAATTATTTAACTCTTACTAGGCCAGATATTGCTTATAGTGTTGGTTTGGTTTCAAGATTCATGTCTAAACCTCAACAAACACACTTTAAAGTTGCTAAAAGAATTTTAAGATATATTAAAGGAACTATTAATGTAGGTTTGTTTTACGATGCAAATTCCGACTTTACTTTAAAAGGTTTTACTGATTCCGATCTAGGTGGAGATCCCAATGATGGGAAATCTACTTGTGGTTATTGTTTTTTTGTTGGTTCAGGAGCAGTTTCTTGGAATAGTAAAAAGCAACAATCTACCTCTCTTGGATCCACTGAAGCTGAGTACAAAGGATGCACTAATGCTTCCAAAGAAGTCTTGTGGCTTAGAAGACTACTTGAAGATTTGGGTCTACCTCAACACGAACCAACTCAATTGTATTGTGACAACCAAAGTGCCATTGCCTTGGCTAAAAATCCAGTTTTCCATGCCAGGACAAAACACATTGCTCTCCAACACCACTTTATTAGAGAACAAATTGAAGACAAGCAAGTTTCACTCCTCTATTGCAAGGGGGAAGACCAAGTTGCAGATATTTTGACCAAGCCACTTTGTAAAGAAAAGTTCCAATTTCATTGTAAAAATCTTGGATTACAACCCATTGAAGGGTTTGATGTAAGCTCCCCAAGTAAAGCTTAAGGGGGGGTGTTAGAATATTTAATCTTTACTTAGCTTAGGTTTATTTGTATTTAGTTTAGGATATTCCTTTGGAATTCCTACATGTAATTTGTCCTCTAGTACATGTGTGAGGACAAGTCATTTCTTTTATTTTCCTTTATTAAGGAATATTAGATTTCCTCCATAAGAGGATGTGGACACATGGCACACACATTTTATGAATGGTGGCATTCATAGATTTGGGAGTTACTTTGTAACTCCTCTCCTCATCTCTGTAACTCCTCTCCTCATCTCTATTTAAGAGATGTCTCCTCTCTCATTTCTTCTTAATGACAATATTGTAAAGAGCTTCTTGCTCTCTCTCTCTCTCTCTCTCATTTTAGGCATTGCCTCATTCATAATATCACAAGGGGTTTTTCTTTGCTTTTCCCCTTTCAAAAGTTCTTGTGCCTCCTTCTTCACATTTGGGTGATGCTCCAAGGTTTTTGCTTTTCTCTTGGTAACAATTACTTCATCATAAACTTTCTTGGATTTTTTTTTCCTTTCCTTGCTCTTGTATTTCCTTACAGTTGGTCATGACTCTAAAACTACCGATTTATGAGGAAAAGGGAAGGAAGAAAACTTTGAAAAGTAAAGTCTATTACTGCAAGCTAAATGAAAATGATTAAGTGATACACTTGACTATTGAACTTATGATACCCAGGAAGCCAAAACACTCTGAACACTATGATGACAGTAATGAACTAAGCTCACACAACTTATCTTAAACATGAACATGAATAAATGTTTCACAAGAAGGTTTGAATGAATTTACCCAAGAAAGGAAGAGAAATTTCACAAAAATGAGTTCATATCACTTGCTTAAACACAACTTGTAACCTGCAAATGACACTTTCACAGAGAAGGTATAAAACAACAAGACAAAATCATAAGGAATGTAAATAAGCTTCACTAACAACTTGATCAATTACATGAAATACACAACTTTGCAAGAAAAGAAGGTAACAAAATTGACAGGAGTCTCCAAGGTAGCTTTTGTATATATCAAAACATATGAGTTACAAAAGTATATCAAAATTGATCAAAGGACTATCAGTAAGTTTTGTCATACGAGCCTTCTACTTTATCGTTTTGCTCAGTGATTTTTGTCGTACAAGGCCTTTGGTTTATCGTTTTTCTCAGTGGGAATTATCGTACGAGCTTCTGATTTTTCATATGAAATTCCTGATTTGTTGTATGAGCCTGTATGTATTGTCGTATGAAGCTACTTAAACTGTCGTACGAATTTTTGTCTATGTTGGTCCAGAATTGTCTTCTTGCACATCTTTTCAGGTCACTCATATTTTCTCGGTCAATTTGCAGTGATCATAAGCCCCTGTTATCTGTCATTTTATGCTTGGATTGTCTTCTTGGTTAGCTTGGTCAAGTTATCACCTGTCAAATCAGACTTTAGAAATAAACACCTCAAGATTTTCAATTACTCGCCCTCAACAAGTTCAAGGTCTAAACATCTCAAAGTGCATTATCACCCTCTTTGATAAACTGATCACTCAAAACATAGTTTCTCATTAGGATCTATCATCCTTTATCATGAAACTACAATGTTTGGTCAGGATAACCTTTTCCCACATCGTAGGATATATCGTTCCTATTGGACTTGGTTCTTATCAAATCATCATCATTGCACTCCAAAACCAAAGATCGAAAAACTTGCAAACTTTTAAACACTTGAATCATCTTTTCGTGTCATATCACTCTATCACATTTACATTGACAGTTGATCCCTTATTAAAACAACTTTTAGACAATTGAATCCTCGCACAATATCTAAGACGCGTGTATGCTCGTTTTAACCAGACTTTTATATCTTTATTTTAATGTTTTGTAGTTGTCTTTTATATTCATGCTCAAAATCACTATGACTGTACACTCACAATCCTATTAACATCACCATTGATGATTGATGCCCTGAAAACTTTGATGCTTATGACATTGGGTTGTCTTATTGGTTGTTAACTACTACATGTTAGGTTATATGTCCATTTGTTCTTTGATCTCTATCTGTCATATGATTCTTCAAGTGCCTCATTGGTAAAAAATGAAAAACTAATTACTGCTTGTATACACCTAAAAATGGTCTGAAGTTAATTAATTAAATAAGAAATTATTTAATTAATCCCCCTTTCTAATTTAATTGAATTTATTAACCAATTTGATTAAATTCTCCCTTTCATATACTTATTAATAAATCTAAGGATTTATTTAATAGGTTCATTTCAATAGTCCCCTTTGATTAATTAATTCAAATTAATTAATCCTTCCCCCACTTCAATCAATTTTTATAATCCTCTAATTAATTAAAACAAATCAATTTATGAGTTGTTGAGAATTATTTAGTTTTTTCCTATTGTTTGAATTTTTAAATTTAAATTATCCACATGCCTCTTAACTTCTAACCATCCCTCTAACCTAACCCATTTCACTTAACCCATTCCACCTAAACTTGGGTTTGCCTAACCCTATCCTATCTTGCATATTCTAACCTCTGTATCCTAACCTCCTATGGTGTGGATATTTTCTTCTTGAGACACATAGCACTTTGGTCACGTCTCCGCCCCTGGGCACTTGCCCTTTTATGAGCAAAACTCCTTGACACTTGTCACCACAGAGATGACGAGTGTCTCTTCTTCCAACCTCTTCTCCAACCTCCTCCAATTTCACCCTTGATATCCTCAGACTCAATCTTGATTGTTGATTCTTGCCACCTCACCCCTGGCCTTGGAAATCTTATAAATATCCCCCATTTTGGAGCAATAAGGATCCCATCTCATTTTCATCTCTTATGCATTGTTACTATAGGCATATCCATTCTAGCATATAATTTGAGCATTGTTATTATAGACAATTGCATCTTTGACTTAGTTTAATTTGATCATTTTCTAGCATAATTGTTGAATCATGTAGCTTAATCAATCTCTTTTCTAGCTCAATTGCATCATCATCATAACTTAAATCATGCATATCATTATCTTAATTAGTCTCTTGGATCAATCTAGCATAATCAATCTCGTCTTTGTATATCATTATCATTTTAAATCCTCCATCTAGGGATTGCTTATCTAGATCTGAGAGCAAATCCATACTCCCATCTCTTAGTAGGCGGTAGATCGCTTTGTCATGGTTTTATCTTTCTTTTGCTTATGATTTGCTAACCATGCTTGTAATGATCTATTGAGTGTTTTGTGTTGCAGCTGCAGGTATCGCATCATCACAAAGCACGACATTTTAGAAAATATGATTTTTGGCCTCTCAAGCATCATCAAATTTTCATTTTTGATCGGGTTGGAATTAGAATTTCATACGAGCTCCTTTTCAGTCTCGTACGAGTTCCTTTATGCCATGATACGATAATTCATCTTGACTCGTATGAGCTTTTAAGGAGTCTAAAGTGTCGTACGAGCTCTGTTCTACACTCGTACGGTCCCAGAAGGGTACTCGTACGGTCAAGTAAATTGTGTCGTACAAAATTTTGTTTCTGTCTTTTCAAAGAAGTTTGCATTTTAAGGGTTTCATGCTTCAATTTGGTTATTACTAATGCTAACCTTGGTCTGTTTGTGATTTTTTCGGTAGCCTAACTGATTTTTGCAAGACGATTGTCGAAGATTACGTTTGTCAAAGCTTCGTTTCAACAAAACACATCCTGACTACTAATGCATCTATTTTGCAGGTTGTGTAGGAGGACTCAACTAAACTCTATGTCTTCTTTAAGTTTTATAGGCACACTTGATTTTGCTAATGGAAATGAACAATCATGTTTTATGTGTTTTGATGATAGGCGAGTATGCTATCACATTTCTTAGGTGATTAGAAAGCTAGACTCGTCCTTTTCTTTCATTAGTGCATCTCTTTAGCGGACCCGCCCTCTTGAGGAGCTAATAACTCTTAGCCATTAAGACCGGTGAGAGGGGAATGACCTAAGTGAGAATGGCTAAAGCCACGTAATCCAACCCACTATAAAATAAATGTGATTTGATGAAAATCAAGTCAACAGTAGTGCTTGGGAATAGCTCTCTTCCATAACTTCGGATATATCAAACTTTGGTTTTCAAGGCTAACAGACCTCTTAATTGAATATTATACCTCGACACGCCGAACGGATCCCTTACTAGTTCCGGTTAAATTAGAAGCTACCCGATTCACCTCTGAAAGGGTGATAATCTTTGTGCAAGAGAGATAGTAACTCTCCCAAGACACTTGCCATATCGTGCCCCCATTAGCATTTGGAGTCGGATAATACGGCGTTGAGAATCCATTGCGTGAGACTCAACGACCGTATTTTGATTAGCTATTGGGTGTGTACCTAAGCTTGCAAGAAAAGGTTTTCTCTCTCAACCAACTTCCTTAGGTAGCGTAATGTGCTTGAAGTTCACTTATCATATCGTGTGTTTGCTTTGTATTCATCCCTTAAGCAGAAAATCAGACATTTAAAACTGGAAAACATAAGCAAAAAATCAAGCATCAATGATCAAAAATCTATCCAAACAACATTTTTTACCTCTGTTCTGTCTTGAGTCGAATGAGCTTGTGTTTTGTCATATGAGCCTTCTGGTTTATCGTTTTGGTTAGTAAGTTTTGTCATACAAGCCTTCTGGTTTATCGTTTTGGTCAGTAAGTTTTGTCGTACAAGCCTTCTTGTTTGTCGTATGGTTCAGTAAGTTTTGTCGTGCGAATCCTCTGGTTTATCATTTTGCTCAGTAAGTTTTGTCATACGAGCCTTCTACTTTATCGTTTTGCTCAGTGATTTTTGTCGTACAAGGCCTTTGGTTTATCGTTTTGCTCAGTGGGAATTATCGTACGAGCTTCTGATTTTTCATATGAAATTCCTGATTTGTTGTATGGGCCTGTATGTATTGTCGTATGAAGCTACTTAAACTGTCGTACGAATTTTTGTCTATGTTGGTCCAGAATTGTCTTCTTGCACATCTTTTCAGGTCACTCATATTTTCTCGGTCAATTTGCAGTGATCATAAGCCCCTGTTATCTGTCATTTTATGCTTGGATTGTCTTCTTGGTTAGCTTGGTCAAGTTATCACCTGTCAAATCAGACTTTAGAAATAAACACCTCAAGATTTTCAATTACTCGCCCTCAACAAGTTCAAGGTCTAAACATCTCAAAGTGCATTATCACCCTCTTTGATAAACTGATCACTCAAAACATAGTTTCTCATTAGGATCTATCATCCTTTATCATGAAACTACAATGTTTGGTCAGGATAACCTTTTCCCACATCGTAGGATATATCGTTCCTATTGGACTTGGTTCTTATCAAATCATCATCATTGCACTCCAAAACCAAAGATCGAAAAACTTGCAAACTTTTAAACACTTGAATCATCTTTTCGTGTCATATCGCTCTATCACATTTACATTGACAGTTGATCCCTTATTAAAACAACTTTTAGACAATTGAATCCTCGCACAATATCTAAGATGCGTGTATGCTCGTTTTAACCAGATATCAGAGACATAAGTTTGTTGAAATGGAAATTGAAACATTTGAAATAGCTGAAGATCGTAGAAACATGGAATATCAAAGAAAAATACAACAAGAAGACATAACAAGCCAACATATCAGAGCAATCAAACAAGTCTAAAATCAAAATCCAACTATGTCAAAATCTCACAAGGATTCAAATACATCTCAAAAGAAAGGTGGCTCTTCTATGCAACTCTTAAAGAGATCCCTAAAGGATTTTGCTAAAGAAGATCAAAATCACACACCTATGTTTAGCAATGGCTCATCCCCCCATAAGAAAATTGATTCCCCAAAGGCATCTATTCCTACACATCTTAAAAGATTGCAAGAACCTTTCATAGCATCATCACCAAACAATATGCCCATCAAACCTATTTCAGAGGATCCTATTCAAAGCTCATCTCCTTCATATCCAAGCATTGATTCCTTGCAATATCCCCATAGCGCTTCCTTGCAAATTGAAGTCCTCATTCATAGAATGCTTGTTAAATGTGTTGTAATAGATGGGGGAGCTGGCTTGAACATTTTCTCTTTGAGTCGTGCCTGTGCTCTAGGTTATTCTCAAGATGCAATTGATCCCCAGAAAAAGATCAAATACAAAGCATATGATGAAGAAGAGAATTCCTCTAAAGGAATTGTGATGTTACCCATCAGAGTGGGACCTTTACAGAAAGACACAACATGCCAAATTTTTGACTTGGACTTACCATACAACCTACTCTTGGGAAGACCATGGATACATGACATACAGGCTATTCCATCATGTCATCAATGCCTAAAATTTCCCTACAATGGGCAGGAAATCACGATCTCAGTAGACTCAAATCCATTGCAGTGTTGTAGTAATCTAAAACTAGAGCAACTTCAAATTGAAAGGGAAGAAGCAGATGTAGGTGTCGATATAGTTCACACATATGCAATACAAACGTTAGGAACTAGTCCACTTGAATCAGGATCACATTCGGTTGACTTGGACTTAATCGAGGACAATCAAGAGCTCCTTATGCAGGGTCATTATGACAAGAGTATCATTCTAAACATGGAAATACATACTGAAAGCTTTGACATCTCTATCATGACCCCTAATATCTTTGACATAATTCAACATGAGAATCCTTTATCCTTAATTCATCCTGAACCTATGGACTGGGAAAATGAAGGACATACTGCCATTGACACCTTTCCAAATGACCAGGCCATATCTATATATCTTAATGAAATCAAACCCACAACAACTCTCACTAGGGATTCTGCTAACGCATCTTCCAGTAAAGTGGGTGCCAAATCTCCTAATCACAAAAGTGAAAATAAAGAAAACAATATCAAGTCTAATGCTGAAAACCATTCATTGGCAACATTAGATCAGGAAAAAGTAAAAATAAAGGACGCATCTAATGGTGAAAACCTCCTCGAGGTGCCAGAAGATGGGAGATTTGACACCTTACTTGAATTCTATCAAAAGAGGTCATCTATCCTGATGGAATCAACAGAGGCAGTAACCATTGGCACAACTGATCTACGTCCAGTAATCTCTCTATCAGAACTAGAAAGGCAACAATATTTGGAACCCTTCAAAAGATGGCAAATCAATTTTACCTGGTCATTTAAAGACATTCCAGGGTTCGATCCATATCTTACAATACATCACCCAAATATCAGTCCAGGAGCAGACATCAATAATGGAACACAACATGGATCTGGAGCAGGTACAAAATTCATCACACCACGTCATACAATTCCAAAAGCATACAAATTAAGCTTTTCATGCACCAACAATACAGCAGAATATGAATCTTTGGTTACAGGTATCAAAATAGCTATAAAATGGAACATTACACAACTTCAAGTCTTTGGAGACTCTCAGCTCGTCATCAATGAAATTAATGATGGTTATCAAACAAAGGATGAAAAGTTGATGCCTTATAAAAAGATGGTTGATGATATCAAGAAATACTTTGTAGAAATAACTTTCCAGTAGATTCCAAGGAATGACAACAAAGAAACAGACACCATGGCTACACTTGCTTCTCTACTTCACACACAGGAAAATCAACAGCGTTATGAATTCCTGGTAGAAGAGTTGTTTTACCCTGCTCATAATTGTCCTAATTCCCAAACTATTTGTCACCTTGTTGGGCATGATTCCTCCCGCTACGACAAAATTTACACATACCTGAAAGATAATATCCTCTCTCTTGACTTATCAAAAAATCAAAAGAGAAACTTTATTCGCCAATCCTCCCATTATACTCTCGTCGCGGATACCCTATTTAAACGAGGTCTAGACAGTACTCTTTTAAGATGTCTCGAACAAGAAGAATTTGAGAAGGCCTTACATGAAGTCCATAACGACATTTGTGGCACTCATTCAAGTGGTCTTACCCTTTCGAAAAAACTCATACGCTTGGGCTATTATTGGCCAACTATGGAACGAGATTCTTTTCAAATAGCTAGAACATGCAAATAATGTCAGATCCATGGGAATTTGAGCCATGCACCAGCACAAGAACTTCATGATTTGGAAACATCTTGGCCTTTCTGCCAATGGGGTCTTGGTCTAGTAGGAAAGATAAATCCTTCTTCATCTAATGGTCACAAATTCATCCTTGTAGCTACAAAATATTTCACAAAATGGATTGAGGTAGTACCTCTCACAAATATCATAGGAAAACAAATTATTGCATTTATCTTGAACTACATCATCTGTCGCTATGAATACCTATGACCATTATCATTGATAATGGGCGACCATTCAAGAATCAGGATGTACAAGAGCTAGGTGAGAAATTCAAGATCCAACAAAAATTTTCCACACCCTACTATCCACAAGGGAATGGGCAAGCAGAAGCATCAAACAAAACTATTTTGAAAATCCTCAAAAAGACAGTGAATGATGCTAGAAGAGATTGGCATATTCAATTGAACCCTTCTCTATGGGCCTACCGTACCAGTATTCACATGCCAATAGGTGTCACACCTTTCTCTCTTGTTTATGGATCAGAAGCAATACTACCAATAGAAGTAGAGATACCTTCTCTACGAGTATCATTAAAAGGTCTTATTCCAGATGAAGAACAACGAGTATCTAGATTACAGGAGTTAGAATTGATCCATGAACGAAGACAAAATACCTTTGATCATTTAAAGGTATATCAACAAAGAATGTGCCGAAGTTATAATCACAAGGTCAAACCACAAATCTTTTAAGTTGGGGAACTAGTACTAAATGAAAATCCACGCAACCAGTCAGATCGAGAAAAGAAAGGAAAGTTCGAACCAAACTGGTTAGGTCTGTTTGTGATCACAACAGTATTTGGGTCAGGAGCATATCAACTATCAACACAGGACGAAGATCAACTCGAAGAACCCATGCATCAATAGCATGCATTTGAAGAAGTTTTATGTCTGAAAAAGCAGAAAAATAAAAAAAAATAGAAAAAACAGAAAAATCCAAAAACACTGAAAAAGCAGAAAAATTCATAAACACTGAAAAAGCAGAAAAATAAAAAACAATGAAAAAGCAAAAAAATTAAAAAAAAAAGTGAAAAAGCAGAAAATAAAAAAAAAATCAAATATGAGAAAGAGTGCAATAAAAACAAATAGTGCAAACCTGGCAAACAGGCGATATCTGTCAGCTAGCTCTTCTATCTATTAGTTCATGCATCCTTCCGCTTGCATTTTTTTTCATTCAACATTGTTCATATCCATAATAAAGCCTTGTACACACGCAGGCATCCCAGGTGGCTTCTTGCCATGGTTTGGATCATTGGGTATATCATACTGAATTTGTTTCTGGGCTTGGGGCAAAATCCTGCACTTAGCTGGGGGCAAAAATTTTGATCATTTTGAGCTTAATCAAATAGGTAGAACAACAATTAGACAACTCTTATCAAGCGAAAACTAAAACATATCCAACATTGAACACGAGATCAAATTATCAAACATCAAACTATCACAAAGTCAGTCTAAGCACACAGATGATATCTTTTGGATAATGATTTTCACATGATTGTTCAATTTTTCTATCTTGATTTTCGCTATCATGATTTCTGAGTGACTTCGGGATGTCTTTGACTAGAGAAACAAGGAAGGAACATGATATTTTTCTTGTCTGTTGTCTGTAAATTAATCATTAATATGTGCAAATTTGTCTTGGGACGTGATCATCGGAGTATCATCAAAGACATTTCCAATTTGCGTATTGAAATGATTAATACTGTCTGTTTTACACAAGCAACACTCAGGTCATCTCAGTTCAATTATACCTCGATGCTTGTGCTAACTTGCCATATCAAAATCCAAGAAAGTCATGCTCAGGTCATCATGGTTCAATTATACCATCGATGTTTGCACTTACTCCCCACATTTAAAAATCTCAATGATGACAAAACACAATAACCCAGTGACTGATCCGATCGTTGCATTGCATCTCATTTGCATTAGCTTTGCATTTATCTTGCATTTCATTCCCGCATGGGATCCTGCATGCTCCTTTTATCCAAGGTTAAATTTATCGCAGGAATCATCAAGGTATCATCATAAGTGTATACACATTCAAACTGATGACTCATCTCTATCCAGATATTATCGACTTAGCAAAAATCTTATATTACTCTGCCCTCAATAGAACCAACATCAACATATGTAACTTTTTCCTACAACTTGATATCAACAAACTGTCAGTTCTTTACCTAATCAATTCTATCAATCGATCATATCTCATCTATTCTATCATGTCTTATACAAGATGTATCTTTCCTAAAACCAGATATTTCGATCATGTCTTATACAAGATATATCGTTCCTGAAACCAAACACTTTGATCATCTTTGTCTTATACAGGAGGTGTCATTCCTGAAACCAGACTGAATCTCGATCTTATCAATCTAATCAATCAAGCTTTATCAATAATCAAAAACCACATCACCGTGATCGTAGAACTCGCATTTTCATCAACCACAGTTGCAAACATCAAATCATTTCTAATCGGGATATCAATTTCGCAAAGATCCAAACACTTCAAAGATCAATTATCTCAATTGATCTCCAGAGGGGGCATCATCGTATCGCAATTTATCAATCAATAGCTGGGGCATCCTATCGAACCAATATCATCATCAAAATTAGATTATTCTTTGAATCAATGTGTCATCACACCTCGCTTCAAAGAGGGGCAAAATGTATACACCTAAAAATGGTCTGAAGATAATTAATTAAATAAGCAATTATTTAATTAATCTCTCTTCCTAATTTAATTGAATTCATTAAGCAATTTGATTAAATTCCCCCTTTCATCTACTTATTAATAAATCTAAGGATTTATTTAATAGGTTCATTTCAATAGTCTCTTTTGATTAATTAATTCAAATTAATTAATCCTCCCCCCACTTCAATCAATTCTTCTAATCCTCTGATTAATTAAAACAAATCAATTTATGAGTTGTTGAGAATTAATTAGTCTTTTCCTCTTATTTGAACTTTTAAAATCAAATTACCCACATGCCTCCTAACTTCTAACCATCCCTCTAACCTAACCCATTCCACCTAACCTTGGGCTTGCCTAAGCCTATCCTATCTTTCATTTTCTAACCTTCTTATCCTAACCTCCTATGGTGTGGATATTTTCTTCTTGAGACACATGGAACTTTGGCCATATATCTCCTCCCTTGGACACTTGCCCTTTTATGAGAAAAGCTCCTTGACACTTGTCACCACAGAGATGACAAGTGTCTCTTCCTCCAACCTCTTCTCCAACCTCCTCTAATTTCACCCTTGATATCTTCAGACTCAATCTTGACCGTTGATTCCTGCCACCTCACCCCTGGCCTTGGAAATCCTATAAATATCCCCCATTTTGGAGCAATAAGGATCTCATCTCATGCATTGTTACTATAGGCATATCCATTCTAGCATATCATTTGAGCATTGTTATTATACGCAATTGCATCTTAGACTTAGTTTAATTTGATCGTTTTCTAGCATAATTGTTGAATCATGTAGCTTAATCAATCTCTTTTCTAGCTTAATTGCATCATCATCATAGCTTAAATCATGCATATCATTAGCTTAATTAGTCTCTTGGATCAATCTATCATAATCAATCTCATCTTTGCATATCATTATCATTTCAAATCCTCCATCTAGGTGTAGTCAAGTCACTAGGATTGCTTATCCAGATCTGAAAGCAAATCCATACTTGCATCTCTTAGGAGGCGATAGATCGCTTTGTCATAGTTTTATCTTTCATTTGTTTATGATTTGCTAACCATGCTTGTAATGATCTATTGAGTGTTTTGTGTTGGAGCTATAGGTATCGCATCATCACAGAGCACGACACTGCTATTTTTGTTATCAAAGGTTTTATATCTTGTATTCTCTGTCATTTTTACAATCTGCCCCTCATGTTTGATATCCAAAAGGATAAACATTCACTGTTTTTTACTATTAATACTCTTTGACAGTGATTTTTTTCCTTGTGAACTTGATTGTGAAAATGTGTATATTGACTGTACACCTTTGAAGCACATTTATGTATTCAATTCCTTCCATCCTGTTTATATTTAAACATCTTTTCTGATGTAGTACACTTTGATTGTCAGGCTCATATTCTTTTCCAGAATGGAACAATGTCAATGCCTTTTAGCAATGTTCTACCTTTTTTTGACATTGACCATCTTTTTATCCTTTTTAGGAAAAGAAAAAGGAGGTCATGTCAAAATAAAAACAGAATATTGAATCTCCACTTGGCCTCTGCAAGATAACATGTACTTTACAACTCTTACTATCAGTTTGTCATTGCACCACTTGGTTTTTTATGTTGAAAATGAACATGATTATACCCGTATCTGCACATGACACAAACATGTTAGAGAAATATATGCCTATCTGAGGTATGCATGATGATTCTTTGTTTGATTTTGGATACTTAAAGAAGGCACTACATGTGATACACATAGGGATTGACATATGTATGCATGGGTAAATGTAGATGTACAAGATGTAGCCTTTCATTGATTAGAACTTTTGTTCTAACTCATTGTTTTCACTCAATGCAGGAGGCAGGACATCTAAAGACCAAGGATTTAGCAAGGCAAGGCAAATGAGAGCAGATCAAACTGATAGTAACAGTCATTCAAGCAATGCATGGTTACCTTCTCTACATGTTTATTTTTCCTTTCCACATTTACTCATTTATACATATTTTAGTTCCTATCTATATCAACTGAGAAAAATTAGTCTCACTATATCAACTGAGAAAAATTAGTCTCACGGCTTGTTGTGTGAGACACATGTATTTTATTTCAGTCAATAAGAATTATAATTTTCAAAAGATTGCGTAATATTTTATATTTCATTCACTTGTATGAATGCAATGATTTATCTCTTTGTAATCTAGTAAAGTTATTTCATTTATATGACTGAATGTATCATAGAAGGTTATGATGAATACTAAGAGGGGGGGGGTGAATTAGTATGCCTAAGAACTTAACCAAACTCTTAAACAATTTTCCACCAGACCGGTGTAGTAGTTTAAACAATAAACTGGTTAAAACATAAATAAGCCAAATAGCAAATAAAGCATTCACCCATAAAAGTGCAATCACCATAACACAAGATATTTTGACTTGGAAACCCAAATGGGAAAAAACACGGTGAGTAAAACTCACAAGTCAACTATCTGCAAAATAGTAACCAGACCGGTTAAGGTCTTACAATGTTCTTCACCAGAACAGATCCTGTTAGGAATCCAAATCTTTGTTAGGAGATAAGTCCTGTTAAAGACTACCTTATTAAAGGATTTCAGATCCACAACTGTGAACCACCTTGTTAGAGGATTTACAATAGGATTGGCTCGGCCTACCCGGTTAAGGGTTTCAGACTTGTTGAAGATATTAGTAATCAACAAGTGAATGATCTAGATAGTAGCACAGAATGCTTGATTAGATCCCTGCTAACTCCTTGTTAATGCATTCAAGCATTACTTCAGTCTTCTATGCTTTGCACTCTCAATCTCAGTCATGAGATACCTTTCCTCTCAAAGACTCACACATATCAACTTTTGCTCCCCCCCTAAAACCCTAGACATGATGTCCTTAAATAGGAACTTGATTTCATGTCGTCCAATAGGATTACATTACAATTTCCTAGGTACAGTGAATCTAGACACATTTGGTAACACGACACAGAAACACCGCTAAAGTGTTGGTGGATGATAACTCATCACACATTATATGTATACCGGTTAATTACATATACCAATCACCAGTTAATAGGTGAAGACTGGAAAACTTGATCATAGTCAATCTGATCAAAAGATTAACTACCGCTTGGGGTCTCCGTTCTGCTTGAGGTCTTCATACCAGTTGACCAATAAGCTTCTTCTTTAAAACACCGATAGTCTTCAATCAAATAAAGACTATACATACAATACCAGTTAGAACAACTAGCGGTTGAGAATAATACATTCATCAAATAAGTGTGTGTCTATCAAAGACAATCACAACTAAACATCATCAAAATACCAACAATCTCCCCCTTTGGCATTGATGGCAACACTTAGGAAAATTTTTGACATCTAAGTGCTTTAACAAAAAAAAAATTTGTCATAAACAAAATTACTCCCCCTAAGCATATACACTACTCCCTTTGCAAAAATTACAAGTATGTGCAAAAATACTTGTCAAAATTTGAAGATAGATACACTACTCCCCCTTTGCCAACAATTACAAAGAAAATAAAAAAATATTGCCAGTTTGCATAACGTAAAAACAAAGTATGTGTTTATGACAACAAAAAATAAAATTTCTCAAAAAGAGATTTAAAGTTTTGCAGAAAGTCCTTCATATCTAAGGACCATGACTCAAGAAGTCGGGCAGCAATTTCACTCTCGGTCTTCATTTGGAAGGCTAGTTCTTCCATCGCATCTATGGTGCTCAGCTCCTGTGTTACAGTGATAGCTTCTAGGTTCAGAAAGCATTTCTGGAGTACCTGTAATTTAGGCAATAGGAGCAACTGAAGCTCCTGCAAATCTCGAGTCCGATTGCATATTTCTGAGTCAAACTTGGCAATTTGATGCTGATAGTGATGAAGAAAGTGTCCATAGGTTGTGAACAGATCATAGGGCAGCTTGAAGTTGCCGATGTACTTCTGCAACTTTGTTTGTAATAGTGTCTTTTACTTCAAAGCATCTTCATAGAATAGGTGAGGTTGACATATTTTACTCAAGAGTAGGTGACCTTCACCCATAGCCGACCTTATATCATCTTTCTGTTTAACTAGTTTTGCCCGGTCGTCATTCATGTGTTGTATTAAGGTAACTGCGAGTGCCTTTTCATGGCTTGTCTTTGCAGTGGCCTGGGCAACATCTTCCAAACATTGTACCTGGTCATCGACTACTGTGCAGAGTAGTTTGAGATTAGCCAGCAAGGAATCAGTACTGGGGAGATTAGTACCGGGGATTAGATTGGAGAGGGTGTCAATGACAAACTGAATGACATCCTATTCTTTCTTTTTCCTTAGTTCTTCCAATCTTTCCTGCGCTAAGTGAATGCTTCGTAGTAGCTCAGTTTCATTAGCCGATTGGATTAGGTAGGCAAGAGTCAAATCAGTGGAACTGGTGGAATCAACCTGCTTGGCTTGATCTCCAGTTGCCTTAGGAATCTGTTCTTCTTCTTTGGCTTTGACCTCCGCTTGTCTTTGCTTCTCCACTTCATCTCTTTCTTGGGCTAGCTTGACAGCCTTCTCCTCTTGTTTCTTTCTCTCTTCTTCTCTCTGTTTCTCCTCTTCCTTCTTCTTCTCTATTTCTTTCCTCTTTTCTTCTTCTTCCTTTTTCTTTTTCTCGTCTTCTTCCTTTCTCTTCTTCTCCTCTTCCTCCTTTTTCTTCTTTTCCTCTTCTTCCATTTTCTTCTTTTCCTGTCACGCTTTCTCCACTTGTTCTTTCTCTTGTTTTTCTTTCTCTGCTTTCTCCTTTTCAAGTCTCTGATTTTCCGCTTTCTCTTTCTTTTCTTTCTCTAATCTTTCTTTTTCAGCTTGCTCCTTATCTAGAGTGATATCTTCTATTTCTAGTGCATCAACATCAATGGGGTCATTTTGTTCTGCTATTCTTTCACCCATACTGTCAAAGACTACATCGGGTTTGGTTGTGGATAGATTAGGCTCTTGTTCAGCCAGTCGATTAGCTTCTTGTACTCTTTGCATGTCGACAACAGATTTCACCTTCAAATGGGTGTCTTTTTCTACTTCAGAAAATTTGCCTTCGAGTAGCAGAAGTCTTCTTCTTCGCATGAAAAAAATGCCTTTGTTCTTATCAATGAGTTCAAACAATTCTGAATTAGAGACATCTGGAAAATATTGAGCAAGAATTTTCTCCCTGATGTCTTGCTCCTTGTCAATAGCAATGTGCCATTTGTTGTCCAAAGAATCATACAAGGATTTAGATGTAACAAATTTAATCTCAGAAGGTGACCGATCATTTATGTATAGATATTTAATGAGTTCTTGTTCAACCTCCTCCTTTTCATTATCATTGAAATAATCAAAATACTCCTTTAAATCGTCAAGGAATTTTCTTCTAATATTATTTATGGTCCTTTGACAATGTGTCATAGGCTTGTAAGAAGAAATATCTAAGTTTACCAGTGCAGAGATTGTAGGTACATTACCGATTGACTTCATTTTCTTGGTAAATTGCCTTGTCTTCTTTACTTCTACCTCAGATTCAGAGTCTTCTGGATCTGGGGAGTGATTCCTGGTTTTCCGTGTTCATTTGAACACCTTTTCCAGAATAGCCTCTGGTTTCTTTTTAGCAAGTAACCTTTTGGTCACTTTGGGTTTACAACAGATGTAACCGGTGCTGATGCCGATGGTGCTTCTTTACCTTTTATCTCCTTCGGTTCTTCACTAGATTTGATTCTCTCTAAATAAGTACCAATCCTCTTCTTTTTGGGCTCCAATGGTGAGGCTAGTAGGGTTGAGGCGTATCCTGTCAATATATCATTTACCACCTCATAGGCCATAGGCCCAACTACATCTTTTCTGGGTTCAACTGCTTCCATTATGCATTCATCTATTTTGATGGTGAAACAGATGGCATCTTCATATTCCTTAACTAAATCACCAGATATTCTCATTCTTTGGTTTATTTTTAGTTTAAATTCACTAAAATACTTGTTCAAAGTCTTCGGATATGCAGTTCCTACTACTTGCAGACTCTCCTTTATTTGTCTGGTAACCGGTAGATCAGTTGACCATTCAATATCACCGACTCTAGGAAAGTATCTTTGAAAGTAGAAAAATAAACCAATTAGTAATTGACCAAACTTGAACCTCTGAGATTTATCTGATTTGATCGACTTCAGGTTCTCTAAGAGTTGATTCTTCATACAGGTACATAGATCACATTCTGCATTCTCTTTTATCATTTTGTAAGCAGCATGCACCACAGCTGAAGGAATAGAATTCATTCTGCTAGCATAAAATATTTTGTACCCAATTACCATACATGCATATTTCACCAAATCATCTCTAATGGTATTGACAGTCATTACTCATTGATCACTTACTGAACCGGTGAGCTCTGTTACTTTCGATTTAGAGATTTTCCAAAGAACAGGCACTTCCCCAATATTGAAGAATCTGGTCATGGCATGAATTGCCTCCGGTGTAATGTCATGCGTTCATTGAAGGTACATTTTGTCACCATGAACCCTACTGAGGATAATCCTGACGTGTTCCTCAGTAAATTCTTCAAGAAAGTAAACTGCATTGTGCAATTTCTTCTTCTCTATTATGCTATATTCGGGTTTAATCTTTTTATCATCTCCACAGAACAGACTGAACTAGGAGTGAATTACTAGGGACCCTAGGTCTTCTAGTTTACAATCAATATATCCTGTAACATCACCTTGGATAATGACTCCGACGAGAATTTGGGATAGGGCATTATATCTCATCTTAAGAGGCTCGAGTGTGTCCTTAGGTTCAGTAGAACTAGAGGGGACATTAGATGCAGATGCCATATCAAACTGATTCCAAATGATAAGAATGTTTCAAAGAGAAATACCTTTATTCTCCAAGCTTTAGGGTTTGCCGATGATGAGCAAAATACACTTCTCCGGACGCTTGATTACCACTTTGACTTTCACACTGATAGTATGAAACGGTTGCAAGATTTGTGCAAGATTTCTTTCTGAATTCTTTCGAATGCAAGATGAATTGCTTTAGTTGTGCTACTCAGCTTAAACGAAGTTTCTTGGCAGCTAAATAAGTAGAAATGACGACAAAAGTCACTTTTAAACACGCTCCCACCTACCATAATAAATGCATCACTATTAGGGTTCAAACCCTAATCTTACTTTTTACCGCTTCAATTCTTCTATCTGTTGACAGGTAACAACTATCGATAAAAGTGCCTTACCGATATACTCCGAGGGTTTCTAAATATTTATACCAATATGTTCCCCCTAAGCTTTTTGAAGCTCGGTTTACTGATTAAGGGATTTCCACACTTGGTGCGGAAACTAGTTCATCATGTGGCTTCATTTCAGATTTCTTTTTCCAAGTTTTGTCCATATCCGCTTGAAAGGTTTCAATATCAATCTTCCCTTCAGTGTTGATTGGTATGTTTCCCGATGGATTCTTTCTCATTCTACATGCTCTGGTGGTGTCCCGATTTGTTGCAGTGATAGCATACCATTCCAGGTGTTCTCCATGGTCCAGTGCTCACATTTCCATTCTTCCTTCTACATGTTGCAGTAGTGTGATTGCTACCACGATAGATTAGACAGGTTGCTCTCCAACTAGTTGCCGCTTCACAACAATTTGACCAGTGGTCGTGGGTTTTGTACTGGTTTATAAGAGTTTTAGGGATGGCTCCATTGGATCTTGGTGGATTAATTCCAAAGTTGTTGATAATTGACCTGCACTCAAAATCTCTATGCCCAAACTTGTTGCATGTATAGCAGTGACCATTAAATCTACCAGGTCTAGCCACATTATTTTGAAAATAAGGAAAATTATTGTAAGGCTTGCTCCTACATACATTGCCAGTATGTCCTTCCTTAAGACAATTAAAGCAAACGTGTTTAAACTTTTCCTTACCTTTACTTCAATTGTTGTCCTTAGGTGATGATTGTTTCTTCAGTGCATCATTCTTGGTTCTGGTATCCAGAGAAACCAAGTCCAATGGTATTCTTTGATGGTTTTATTAATTCCAGTTTTTGTTCTAACTTGACAGCAGTCTGGTTGAACTTAGTAAGTATTTCTTTGTTCTCAGCAAGTTCCTTGGAAAGGGCATCATTGTTCTTCACCAAGGTTTCATTTTGAGAGAAAGTTGCATTCAGTTTAGCTTGCATTTCTTCTTTTTCTTCTTTACCCTCCAGTAGATAAGTGGTAATGGTACCAACTTCTTGCTTTAATTTAAAGATCTCATGCTCCTTGTCTTTTACCAAATCTTTAGCTTTTCTCTTGTTTTCTAGTTCCTGACTCATCCTGATAGTCAGTCCTTCTAACTCCCTCCTTAGGTTAGTTTTGGATTCATTTAGTTTCTCCACTTCTCCAACTAGGGCATCCATGTCTACTTCATCAGAGGAGTTGTTTTCGGTAAGTTCCATCAACTGCTCAGCAATCTCTCTTCTCTTGACTAAATAGGCTTTAAACTTGATCTTGAGTTCATCATAGGCTTTCTTAGATTCAGCCAAACGGTGAGTGAGTTCCCTCATATTGTATTCTCCCATATCTCCTTTCAGCTGGTTAGACTTATGGAAAGGTAGGCTCCAATACCAATTGATGAATACTAAGAGGGGGGGATGAATTAGTATGCCTAAGAACATAACCAAAATCTTAAACAATTTTCCACCAGACCGTTGTAGTAGTTTAAACAATAAACTGGTTAAAACATAAATAAGCCAAATAGAAAACAAAGCATTCACCCATAAAAGTATAATCACCATAATACAAGATATTTTGACATGGAAACCTAAATGGGAAAAACCATGGCGAGTAAAACTCACAAGTCAACTATCTACAGAATAGTAACCAGACCGGTTAAGGTCAGATCGGTTAAGGTCCTACAATGTTCTTCACAAGAACAGATCCTATTAGGAATCCAGATCTCTGTTAGGAGATAAGTCCTGTTAAAGACTACCCTGTTAAAGGATTTTAGATCCACAACTGTGAACCACCTTGTTAGAGGATTTACAATAGGATTGGTTGGGCCTACCCGGTTAAGGGTTTCAGACTTGTCGAAGATATTAGTAATCAACAAGTGAATGATCTAGATAGTAGCACAAAATGCTTGATTAGATCCCTGATAACTCCTTGTTAATGCATTCAAGCATTACTTCAGTCTTTTATGCTTTGCACTCTCAATCTCAGTCACGAGATACCTTTCCTCTCAAAGACTCGCACATATCAACTTTTGTTCACCCCCTAAAACCCTAGACATGATGTCCTTAAATAGGAACTTGATTTTATGTCGGTCCAATAGAATTAGATTACAATTTCCTAGGTACAGTGCATCTAGACACATTTGGTAACACGGCACAAAAACACCGCTAAAGTGTCGGTGGATGATAACTCATCACACATTACATGTATACCGGTTAATTACATATACTAATCACCGGTTAACAGGTGAAAACTGGAAAACTTGATCATAGTCGATCTGATCAAAAGATTAACTACCGCTCGGGGTCTCCGTTCTGCTTGAGGTCTTCATACCACTTGACTGATAAGCTTCTTCTTTAAAACACCGATAGTCTTCAATCAAATAAAGACTATACATACAATACCGGTTACAACAACTACCAGTTGAGAATAATACATTCATCAAATAAGTGTGTGTCCATCAATGACAATCACAACTAAACATTATCAAAATACCAATAGGTTAAGTAAAATGTTCCATTTGCCTTTGAAATTTAGTAGCTCTACTTGATTGAGCCCATAGGTGAAAATCTGGTAGCATTTTTGGTGATTTATGTTGGATGTTTGCCTACTAAACATCAAAACCAATAGCCTATGCAAATCTATTGGGCACAAAGTCACTTAGCAAATCATAACTGGACACAACTTAGTGCAAAAAATAACCCTTGCCGGTTTATTTAAGTATAGGTTTATAATTCGTGATAGTGAAGTATGAGACTTCACTATCATAGGTTGTAGATATGTACTCGATGAACTAGTGAGAGTTATCTCCTTGATTGAGTTGTCTCAAAGCAACTTCTTGCATGGACTGCTATCATTTTCCCTAACTAACTGAGTATGAATGTATGATTTGTGACAATAAAACACAAGTTTTATTGTCATAAATTGTATATATGTGCTCAATCAGCTAGGAAGGGTGACAATAGTAAAATGTAACAAACCTTTGCAACTCTAACTTAGAGACATTGAAAACAGGAAACAATACCACCTAGACTACTCTATCTGTGCTGAAAAAACACTTAGGGAAATGCAAAAGACTTCTAAACTATATCCCAACAACACTTATTGAAGCACAAAACCTAACCTAGCATGTACAAAGGTAGATCATACCTCAAAATAATGTTTGAGGCAAATCCCATTAAGAGGGATTGGTAGAACTTCTCCATCCATTGTTGAGAGTTGGAATGCATTGTGCTCCTTGCATTTAGTGATTACAAAAGGGCCATTCCAGAAATTATCAAACTTTGTATGTTTTCCTGGCCTTCTTTTTCAGATCATCCCATTTGAGAACAACATCACCTTCCCTAAAAAATCGTGGAGTAGCTTTCTTGTCAAAGACCCTCTTGATTTGAAGATGATGATATTCCATTGATTTCATTGCTTTATCTCTTAGCTCCTCAAGCTCCATGAGTTGAGAATACCAGACTGCCATCAGATCTTCTTCTTCAAACATCTCCAGATGATGTATAATATCAAGGGTTGGAAGCTCTACAGATAAAAGCAATCTTGCCTCTTTTCCATAAACTAGTGTATATCGAGAGTTCCCAATTGATTTTTTAGGAGTTATTCTATCTACCCACAAAGTAGATTTCAATTTGGTGTGACAAGCTCTTTGATTATCCTCCATAGTTCTCTTTATAATCATGATAAGATTCTTGTTTGTGCTCTCAGCCAAACTATTACCTTGCTGGTAATAATTTGAAGAGGTATTCAAGTGAATTCCATTTCTGGCAGCCCAATCAGTCACTATCAGTCCAACAAATGCCAAGGCATTATCTGAGATGATTGACTCAGGCACTCCAAACTTGGTTACTATATCTTCATAAAAGTTCAGAACTGAAGACTTATTGGCTTCTTTCAAATCCACTGCTTTGGTCCATCTTGTAAAATAATGGGTTGCTACAAATATCCACTTTTGTCCTGCACTTGAAGGTGGATTTATTAGCCCAATAAAATCAATGCCCCATCTCATGAGGGGTTGCTCAACTTGAATAGGTTGCAAAGGCATAGCTGACAACTTCTCTATTCCAGCAAAAAGAGCACATTTCACACACTTCCTTGCCCAAGCATGGACATCCTTAAATAATCTTGGCCAATAATAGCTAGCCCTCATGATCTTCTAAGCAATTTTCCTTGGAGCAAAATGACCCCCTAAAGTTCCATCATGGAACTCATGAAGTACCTTCTCTATTTGATCTGAATCTATGTACCTCAAAAGTACACCATTAATATCCTTTCTAAATAGAATACCCTCAACTAAAACAAATGGAATGGACTGTAATATAAAATATCTCCTTTTAGCTCTGTCCAAACCAAGTGGACACTCACCAATTTGTAAAAAATGGGTCATATCATGAATCCAACCTACATTTGTCATAGGGGCAGTATTCTGAAACTCATTACCACTGACTAAAATAGCTTTTGTTTCAGTTTCTTTTGCATCTTCAGATGTAGAAGCCATTTCTTAACACAACCTTCTACCACTAACAAGATCAGCGATGTTGATATCAACATAAAGTTTCATAACCTTAGTAATCCATCCTGCCCTTTTATCATTTAAATCCCTACTCAATAAGAACTCTTTGACATCTGGATGGGCTACTAAAACATGAACTTTAGTGCTGGAAATCAAAGGTTTAAAAATTTTCAAGGTTCTAATCACAACCAGAACATGCTTCTCAACAAAGGTATATCTTATCTCATAATCTTCTAATGTCTGGCTAGAAAAAGCTATTGGCTATTCAAAATTATCATTATTTTTTTGGACCAAGATTGTAGAAATATTATCTTTGCTACCAAAATCATATAAAGTAAAATATTTTGAAAAATATGGGTTTACCAAAGTAGGAGTTGTTGATAAAGCCTCTTTGATAGCTTGAAAACTGTATTTGGCCTCCTTGGTCCAACTGAAAATTGCATTCTTCTTTAACATGGCAATTAAAGGTTGTAAAATATTTGCAACATCAGGAATAAACTTTCTTAAAAAATTAATTCTACCTAAGAAGCTTTGCAGCCCCTTTTTTTGTGATTGGGCAAAGCAAACTCAAGAATAGCTTTCACTCTCTCAGGATCAATGGTGATCCCCACTTTTGACACTATGTGTCCAAGAAGCTTGCCTTCATGAACAACAAAGATACTCTTCTTTGGATTAAGAGAAATGACATACTCTCTGCGTTTATCAAACACTTGCTTCAAATGTGATAAGTGTTCATCTGCATTCTTTGAATAAACAATTATATCATTTAAGTACACAAGCAACAATTTATGAATTAAACCTTTAAAAGCATAATCCATAGCCCTTTGGAATGTGGCACCGACATTTGATAAACCAAAAGGCATTCTTTTATACGCCATTTTGCCCCACTTAGTTGTGAATGTTGTTTTAAATTGGTCCTCCTCCTTGACGAGAACTTGGTTGTAACCAGAAAAACCATCAAGGAGGGAAAACCTTTCTGAACCAGCAACAACTTGAAGGATTTGTTCCATATAAGGTAATGGATAATGGTCTTTTAGAGAGGCTCTGTTGAGATCTCTAAAGTCTACACACAATCTAATATCACCATTTTTCTTTCCAACTAGAACAAGGTTAGAAACCCGGTAGGTATGCTTGATAGGAAAAATAATACCCCCCTCTACTAACTTAGTCAATTTCTTAATCATTAAAGGTTCAAGCTTGGGGTTCAAAGGCCTCTATTTTTGTCTTACAGGCTTGACATCAAGTTCTAATTATATGGTATACTGAGAAATCTTAGGATCAAAACCTTTTAAATTTGAATAATACCATACAAAAATATCCTGAAATTCTTGACACGAGGCTATAAATTTTTGTTTATCTTCAGCTGAACAAAATTTTCCAATTTTAAGGAGCATACCTTTGAAGATTTCAAGCTCCTCATAATGATCTTCTTTAATCTGTAGACCAGCTTTTCCTTTCTTAAGTTGATCATCAATGTTAAAAATGGACTCCAAGCTAACCAAACCCTTGGGTAGTTTGTTGGTTTTTAGCTTCACCACTTGATCATCATACTATTGTTTAAACTTGTCCCTGTTCACCACTGAAAATTGACCTTCCTCAAGTAGAAAGGTTAGAATCTGCTCATCACTATAAAAAACTTTCCAGTTAACGTTATTGTCAGGAATTGAAGGCCTAACTATGAGTTTGACATATTTTTGTACCTTCTCCTACTTTATGTCATTGGGAATATCAAACTGTGCTCCAATGGTGGCAAGCCTATCTGCATGCTTATTCAAGTTTCTAGGAATTGAAACCAAATTAAAAGCATCAAAGTTTTCAATAATATCCCATACTCTATTTCTGTAAGACTTTAATGTATCATTTTTAGCAACATTCGGGCCTCTTACCTAATTAACAATTAATTCACTATCCCCATATACCTTGAGATAGCTTACTCCTCTTTTACTTGACCATTCAAGACCGTGAATAAGACCTTCATACTCTGTAGTATTGTTGGAGTAGGAAAAGGAAAAATAGAAAGCTAAAAAGTAATGCTCACCTTGTGGGGATACAAAAATAGCACCCCCACTTGCTCCATTCTTACTCCTGGAGCCATCAAATAACATCTCCCAGAGTTCACTTTGTTGCTTGATAATCTCACTTTCGCTTTTCTCAAGGTTTGGAATCACTGAATCGACTACATGCAAAACATAATTTCCCATTCCAGCATCTAAGATATGGTCATGTGGGTTGTCTACAATATTGTTTGTTGCCTATTCATGTAACAACAGATCAGGGACAAACTCATCTTGCAAAACTGGAACTACAACAAGCTCATTATCATTAAAGATGACATAATTTTCTTTTGCAGCTCTTGGGATAGCATTAATTATACTTGGGTTATATGGTTCAATTTGATCCTTCGACAATTCTTCAGATTTAATAGTGACCTTGAAGCCCCAGTATTGGACCTGATCGAAGACGAGGACCTGAGATGTATGACTCAGGGGGAGTTCAAGTGCTTATAATACTGAGCTAGCATGCTTGAACTTGTGAGTATACTGACTGCCTAAACTGGAGATGATGGAAAATGTTGTAGGAATACCCAGGAGAATTTCTTGGTTAAGGGTATCTACTTTCCATTTGGTTGGTTGTATTCATAGTACAATCACATTTGATTCTAAAGAAATTTGGGATCAAACGGGAGGTGATGCAGTTTGACTGGCAGGCAAGTAGTATTCACTAACACACCCTTCTGCAATTGAGTGCTTTAACAAATAGTATCAAATTTGCATACTCAATTGGTGTCAGTTGATGGTTGAGTCCTCCATCTCAAGTGTTGTGACTTGAGAAGATGTAACAAGTGGTATCAAAGGAGGAGATACATCCGATAAAGAAAAAGGAGGAGAAATATTTTTGTCAGTGACCGGTAAATACTAGGAGGAGTGACATCTTGACATTACCTTTTGTCATTGTTGTCAAAGGGGGAGAAGGATTTTGTAGTATAGAGCATACTACATGTGTGAGAATCTATGGATTATACAAAGGGGAAGATTTGGATCACACAAAGGGGGAGAAAGATTATGTAGTATGTCGGATACTACATGAGTTGACATCAATGCCAAAGGGGGAGATTGTTGGCATTGTGTTGTCATTGATGTCAACCAGTATAGGATGACTACCGGCATAAGAGATGTATGTGCAATACTATCATGAAGGAGTGCAGGATGAGATATCTTTGATATCACCTTATGTTGCAGAACACCGGTAAGGTAAGGGAGAGAATGTCATTTAGATGAATGACCACTGGAGTCATCGGTACACAAGTTAGTGTTTGACTTGTCTAGATGAAATGGATAGGTTATCGGTACAGTCTATCACCGGTAAGGAAAGGATGTCAACTGGTAATATTTGTGTTGACAGTGAGTAGTTGCCAACTGGAAAGCTTATGACCAGTGTACAATTAGGATGAGCAAGGTGTTTGAGTTGTTGTTTGTGATGAAGAGGAAGAATGTTATCTAAATCACATCAACACATGAGGAGAATAATGTACAGGTCATCAGTATGTTGTGTCGATGCAGAACATCAGGACTCCCACTAGATAGAGATGCAATCACCATGTGAAGCAATGACTAACAATGAATGTGCCCACACTGGATTACATGTGCTTGTTTGAAGATATGCTACACAAACAGGGATGCCACATGAGTGCATTGCAGGATGCAGATGACAAGAATCCGCTACCACCAGTAAGTGGAGCTTATCTCCCATTATGCATAATGTGCATCATAGTTCTGAGAGATAAGGAAGGATAGGTAAAGGCAGATGTTTGAAGGCTCACACCGGATCTACTGGTGAATCAAAGGAATGCCTCAAGTGCATAAAATCATAGATATGCACTGGACTGATAGAGAAGGCATGATGAGTTGCCAGGACATATGAAGAGTGATGGGTTTGTCAATTTGACAAACCGGTTGAGATATGGTCTGAGCTGATCAGGAAGAAGGCAAGGCTGAGCAGCTATAGACAGAGGAAAATGGCCTGATTGAAGATGGATTTTGTTGAAAGTTGATGACATGGTGTCATCAAGAGAGTTTAGGGGTATGTAAGTCCACCGGTAATATGGACAAGGTGCAGATGTAGAAGACTTCCCATCTGATGAAGATGTGCATAAGGTAGGTTAGCAAGAGTGCTTACCGGTTGAGTGTTCCATCGGAAGGGAAGCAAAGTGCAAGGTTGATGACAGACCGGTTTGAGGGTCTAACCAACAGAAAGCGAGGACCGGTTGTGTGTTGATTTTCGGTGATCGATTCTAGCCGACATGGAGATCTTTGCTGATGTGGATATCGACATGGATGCCATGTGGAGTTGAAGTGGCAAGCTCGTAGAGGTTGATGAAGTGTCGTGTAGGGATAGGTGTTTCTACAGGTGTGAATTTAATATGGACTGTGATTGGTGGATCGGATTAGAAGAATGTGGCTTGAGGAAGATTGAACGACAGAGAAATATCAAGGAGTTGTTGGCGCCTGGATCGAAGCAAGGGAAATCAGATTGCAGGAGGACTTCGAGAAGGAAACAACTGAGATATTTATGGCATTTTGACAGATGTAGGTCGAGATACAGGGACATGTTTGCTAAGCTTAGAAAAAGTGTATTGGAAGGCATGTTAATGGCGGTGATGTGTAGACAGTTGTATTGGAGATCAGATCGAATGAGATCTGATTGGATATGGTTTGTCTCGGGGTCAAAGAAGAAACCCTAACCGCCTGAAATTTGAATTGGCTTTTGGCAGGAAAACCAGCTTATAAAAATGCAAGCCAAAATCATTGAAGGAGGTTGTTGAAGGAGAGAGTGTTGCCGCTGGATGAAAGAGTGTTGCTACATGTAAAGATAAATCAGTTAAGTGCTCATCAAAGAGAAAGAGAAGAGACTGAGTGTGAGGGAGAACCAAGTTGAAGTGTTCAACCGGCAACAGAGGTGCAGAATCGGTAGTGTCCATACTGGTAGAGAAGAAGTGAAGGTAACTGCAGAGAAGGCAAGCATAGAACCGGTAGAGTGCAGTACCAGTGGAGAGCAGTAGAGCAATGAAGAGAAGAGACAATCAGAAGAGAGAACCGACAAAGTGTGAACTAGCAGTGAACTAGACAAGAGATCCAGCAGAGAGATTTGCAGATTTGTTACAAAATCCATTTGTAACAAGGCTATTAACTTGTAAATGATTATGTTTTGTATTCACTGAGTTGGAGCTCGGTGTAGGGGTTGTAGCTCCTTGGGTTGGTGCCCTAAAATCAGGGGTTGATGCTCCTTGGGTTGGTGCCCTAAACATTGTAATCAGAGATTCATTGTGAGGCTGGATTGGAGCAGTAGACTCCAGTAGCATTTCTCACCGAGGTTTTTCCCATCTTGGGTTTTCCTCGTATATGCTGGTGTTATGGGATGTCCTTTTATGTGTGAATGCATTTGTGATTAGTCTCCCCACTAAGTGGTAAGTCTGCATTCAGTTAGATCTATTAACCGATATACTCACATAGGGTTGTTAAAGGGAAAAGTTTGAGAGCCACTGATTCACCCCCCTCTCAATGGTGCATTGTGTCTAACAGAGAGCATACGGTGTTCTGGGGATCGTTAGCACCATAAACCAAACTAAAATTACAATGCACAGGCAACAAGCCAGCCCCCTCTGCTTATCCAGCAAGATAGAAACTGAACTTTTGGCGGTAAACCAACCAAGGGAAATAACAAGAAACAAAAACTCAATCACTTTACCACGTATTTCAATGGGAGGACATTACATTAAGCTATCACTCTACCGCATATTTCAGCGGGAGGACAATTGCATAAAACTTATCACTCGACCACTTATTTAGTGGGAGGACTGAGTACATAAACTAAATTACAAAGCAAGAAGGCGGCTAAGCCAACCTCTTCCACTTATGCAATGGGCAAGCAACACATCAGAAATGGTTAGTAGTACTACTACTCAACCTTACAATATAGGAATTAGAGAGATTGAATAGAGAAGTAATGCTATCCAAGTTGATAAATATTCTCAAGCAAGTGCTAACTCCCTAAAAGCCCTTCAACATGAAATTATGAAATTCTAAGAGCGATGACACGTGAAAGGAAATACAAGAGCAAGGAAATGAAAATAAAATCCAAGAAAGTTTATGATGAAGTAATTGTTACCAAGAGAAAAGCAAAAAACTTTGGAGCATCACCCAAATGTGAAGAAGGAGGCACAAGAACTTTTGAAAGGGGAAAAGCAAAGAAAAACCCCTTGTGATATTATGAATGAGGCAATGCCTAAAATGAGAGAGAGAGAGAGAGAGCAAGAAGCTCTTTACAATATTGTCATTAAGAAGAAATGAGAGAGGAGACATCTCTTAAATAGAGATGAGGAGAGGAGTTACAAAGTAACTCCCAAATCTATGAATGCCACCATTCATAAAATGTGTGTGCCATGTGTCCACATCCTCTTATGGAGGAAATCTAATATTCCTTAATAAAGGAAAATAAAAGAAATGACTTGTCCTCACACATGTACTAGAGGACAAATTACATGTAGGAATTCCAAAGGAATATCCTAAACTAAATACAAATAAACCTAAGCTAAGTAAAGATTAAATATTCTAACACCCCCCCTTAAGCTTTACTTGGGGAGCTTACATCAAACCCTTCAATGGGTTGCAATCCAAGATTTTTACAATGAAATTGGAATTTTTCTTTACAAAGTGGCTTGGTCAAAATATCTGCAACTTGGTCTTCCCCCTTGCAATAGAGGAGTGAAACTTGCTTGTCTTCAATTTGTTCTCTAATAAAGTGGTGTTGGAGAGCAATGTGTTTTGTCCTTGCATGGAAAACTGGATTTGTAGCCAAGGCAATGGCACTTTGGTTGTCACAATACAATTGAGTTGGTTCGTGTTGAGGTAGACCCAAATCTTCAAGTAGTCTTCTAAGCCACAAGACTTCTTTGGAAGCATTAGTGCATCCTTTGTACTCAGCTTCAGTGGATCCAAGAGAGGTAGATTGTTGCTTTTTACTATTCCAAGAAATTGCTCCTGAACCAACAAAAAAACAATAACCACAAGTAGATTTCCCATCATTGGGATCTCCACCTAGATCGGAATCAGTAAAACCTTTTAAAGTAAAATCAGAATTTGTATCATAAAACAAACCTACATTCATTGTTCCTTTAATATATCTTAAAATTCTTTTAGCAACTTTAAAGTGTGTTTGTTGAGGTTTAGACATGAATCTAGAAACCAAACCAACACTATAAGCAATATCTGGCCTAGTAAGAGTTAAATAATTTAAACTTCCAACTAATTGTCTATACAAAGTAGGATCAACAAGAGGAGTTTGCATATCAAGCATTAACTTAGTGCCTAATTCAATAGGAATTGAAACATGATGAGCATCATTCATTTTAAACTTATCTATGAGATCTTGAGCATATTTACTTTGAGATAAGAAAATTCCTTTAGAGGTTTGCCAAATTTGCATTCCTAAGAAATAATGTAAAAGACCTAAATCAGTCATTTGAAATTTTTGATTAAGTTGAAACTTAATATCAGAAATCAAAGTATTGGAACTTGAAGTAAGAATCAAATCATCTACATACAAGATAATAATTATAATATCATCTTCACTATGTTTAATATACAAGTTAGGATCATTTTTACTTCTAATAAAGCCTTGAGAAAGAAAGAATTCATTAATCTTTGAATACCACTCCCTAGGAGATTGCTTTAATCCATAAATTGATTTCTTTAATTTACAAACTAAGTGTGCATTACCTTCTTTAATAAAACCAGGAGGTTGAGACATATAAATTTCCTCATGTAAATCACCATTAAGAAAAGCACTTTTAACATCCATTTGGTGAATAGGCCAATTCATTCTAGAAGCTAAAGCAAGCACAAGTTTAATTGTAGGCATTTTAGCAACAGGAGCAAAAGTTTCTGTATAATCTAAGCCTTCAATTTGAGAAAAACCTCTAGCAACTAATCTAGCTTTAAATTTACTAACTTGATTATTAGCATTCAATTTAGTTTTATAAAGCCACTTGCAAGAAACAAGATTTTTACCATGAGGCAAGGGAACTAAATCCCAAGTTTGGTTAGAAGTTAAAGTATCATATTCTTCCTTCATTGCTTTTTGCCAATGCGGTTGATTTTTAGCTTGATCAAATGTTTTAGGATCATTAGAATTCATAATAGTAGTCATTAAAGCATAGTTACAATAATTAACTCTTCTAGATTGAAGT
Source organism: Cryptomeria japonica (assembly GCF_030272615.1). Lineage (NCBI taxonomy): Eukaryota > Viridiplantae > Streptophyta > Pinopsida > Cupressales > Cupressaceae > Cryptomeria > Cryptomeria japonica. Next base: position 329,672,094 of record NC_081413.1, on the reverse strand, counting down.
CTATCCATTCTAGCTAAGTATTCACCACTATCTTGAATTAAAGATTTAAACCATTTAGGTCTTCTTTTAGAAGTAATGGACTCATCACTAGAAGAAGAGTCATGAGGAGTAGAGTTATTATTATCATCATCACTATCACTAGAAGGAATAGAAAGAGATGCATTAGGAGTAGGGTTAAGAGAAGGAGGTTGGTCCTCCACAAGCACAACTTTGGTTTGACCAAGTTCATCATCCTCCACTTTAGAACAATCATGAATGCCTTTTTCTGCAATACAAACATCTCTTGCAACTTTTACCTTGTTAGTAATAGGATTGTAAACTCTATAACCTTTAGTATTTTCATCATAACCAACAAAAATAAAAGGAGAAGATTTAGCATCTAATTTTTTTCGTTTCTCCTTAGGTTTGTGAACATAAGCTATGGAACCAAAAATTCTTAAATTCTGCAAATTAGGCTTTCTACCAGACCAAGCTTCTTCAAGAGTTTTATCCTTTAAGGCTTTGGTAGGTGTTCTATTAATTAAATATGTTGCACAAGCCATAGCTGCAGCCCAAAACTTGTAATCCATATTTTTAGCATGCAATAAACATCTAGCCATTTCAACAATTGTCCTATGCTTCCGTTCTGCCACACCATTTTGTTGTGGTGTATAAGGAACGGTAAGCTCATGTTTAATTCCAAACGATTTCAAATAAGCATTAAATGCATTATTGACATATTCTCTTCCATTGTCAGTACGAAGAATCTTAATTTTAGAACCAGATTGCCTTTCTACAAACATATGAAATTCAGTAAAAACATCAAGCACTTGATCCTTACTATGAAGGAAATATATCCATGTTCTCCTTGAAAAATCATCAACAAAGGTAAGTGCATACCTTGAACCTTGGATGGAGGGATTCTCCATGGGACCCAAGAGATCACTATGAACTAGATGCAATTTAGTGTATGCCCTCCAAGATTGACCATGAGGAAAGGGTTCCCTATGCATCTTACCACTCATGCAACCATTGCAAACAATTTGAGAAGGAACAATACTAGGCAATCCATCAACCATATTTGCTTTTTGCATCAATGAAATATAATCAGAATTGAGATGGCCAAGTCTTTCATGCCATATAGTAAAATCAACAGTAGTAAGCAAAGAATACTTTGGAGGAGCAAATTCATAGAACTTGAATAAGTTATCACTATCCATTTTAGCAGTAGCAATAACATGATTAGTGTTTGGATCAATGATATAACATATGCCCCTATAAAAGTTAATCTTATAATCTTGACAAAGTTTAGGAACTGAAATCAAATTTGATTTTAATTCAGGAACATAAAGAACATCGGGTAATTTCCCATTAGGAACATTCACATCACCAATAGCTTCAACTTTACAACTATGATTATTAGCTAATTGAACAGGAATATTAGAAGTATCGGGATGCAAAGATTCAAAACATTCTTTATGAGAAGTAACATGTTGAGATGCACCAGAATCAATAATCCACTCAAGTGGTTGAGAAACATTATAAGTACATGTAAATGCACGACGAGATGAATTACCATTATTATTACCTTTCTTATAATGAGGTTTATGTTGATTATTTTGATTATTTTGATTCATGGGCTTTTTACCATTTTGTTTCTTAAAACAATTATTAGTAATATGTCCATCTTTCCCACAATATGTGCAATGGGGTCTTGTTTGAGAATTATTCCTTTGATTATTGTACGTATTATTATGATTATTATTATGAGAATTGTTATGATATGATTTAGAATGAGATTGATAATTAGAAGATTTGTGATTATTATTATGATTATTATTATGATTATGATTATGTTTATTATTATTGGATCTAAAAGTATTATTATGATTTTGATTTTTAGACATAAAAGCATGTTCACTACTTTTAAGAGTACCAAATTGAATTAATTTAGCTTCCTCTTGACGCAATAAATTACGAAAAATATCATATGTTAATTGAGTAGCTAAGCTAGGAATAGCAAGTTGAGCATGAATATTCATAATAAATTGTTGAAATTGACGAGGAAGACATTTTTTAAGAATAAGATGAATTAAACGTAAATTAGCTAGAGTAACTCCTAAACCAGTTAATTGACTATTAACAGAATCAAACTTTAATAAGAATTCATCCATAGTTTTAAAATCCGTATACCTTAGATCTTCAAGTTGATCTTGAAGTTGAATTTTTCGGGATTCATTTGAGCTATCATAAGTTGTTTTTAAAATTTCCCAAGCTTCATGCGCTTTTGTACAATTTCCAATTAAAACATACAAATCAGGAACCATTGAAATACCAATTAAACCAAGTGCTTCCTCATTTTGAGCCTTGCATCTATCTAGGTCGGCTTGAGGAGCAGTTGTAGCGGGTTCAAAGGTTTTATCAGTCGCAACATCCAAAAGGTGTTTGAAACGAAAAATAAACGAGATATGTGTTTTCCAAGAATGATAATTGGAACTATTTAATTTAATTTCCGGAATTAATGTAGACATGATAGCAAAATAATAGTTTGTAAAAAAAAATTACCCCTTTGATTAAAAAATAAAAATAAAAATTAACCTCCTTGATTTAAAAATAAACCAGATTTGAGTAATAACTATAACAAAATTTATGTAAAAAAAAATAAAATGTTATATTCAAATCTTAAATAACAAATTTAAATTTTTTAAAACAAACTTGTATTTTTAAAAAATCTTTATTAATAATAAAATAAAATAATTTATATTAACAAAACTTTATATATTTAAAACTTTTTTTTAAAAGAAACTTTATAAACTTTGTTTAAGTCTGAATATAAACTTAACTTTATTATGCATGAATACTTTAAAAAAAAATTTATATGTAAAAAACTTATAACTCTTTTAAACTTTAGAATAAACGTGAAAGATAAAGAAAGGTTTTAAACTGAAATTTTTTATGAATGAATTTAAAACGTAAGAGAATTAATAATAGAAGCCTAGGAATGGATTGTTACCAATGCAAGGATATTTCAGATATGAATAAACAAGTAACGGTGCTGCAAAATTTGAGGTAGGTGAAAGATGACAGAAACGTTATTTTGCAGAGAATCTACAGTGCAGGGAGACGTTTAAACAAGTAGTCTATGCAATCACCTGAATCAGATGATGGATTTTAAATCTTGAAACCGTAAAAGAAGAGAGGGTCCAAGGGTTTTATATCGATTGCATGCTGTTAGGTTTGATTGAAAGGGCGCGAGAAGTTTTCAAGTATTGCATTATCTGTCAGACTAAGCACAATGCACACAAGAAAGCATGAAGTCGTGAAAGGTGCCGAAGTAGCAGAAATTTTTAAACAGCAAATCTCAAATGTCAAAAGCGAAGGCTATGAAATCACTTATTGGTATGTAAAGCCAGTTTACAACAATTATTCCAAGTTTACACAAGCGCCAAAGCTATTTGAAGGCGACAAAGGGGAGTGTTGCTGATGAGAAAAAGCAGGAACGTTGGGCAACGGCTCTGAGGGATTTCTCTATGAAGACTGGTTCTTACGATGAGAAAAAAATAGGAACGATGGCCAGCGGCTCTCAAAGAAATGTCTAGAAACAACAATGTTACCGTTGATGCACCTCTTATATAATAGGATAAACTGTTTGTTCAATTTGTCTGTGGCTCTGTGTTTGCTGCAAGCCCCACGCCCACCTGGAGACGCCCTGTGTTTCCAGTGGACTATAGTTGGAGAGTTTGTAATGGCTCTAGGGATCAGATTTAGATCTACCTGGATCCTAAGGAGCGGAATAACACAGAATAGATGCAGTATTCTTACTTTTGCACGGAGCTTCGATGTTGTCTTGCTGAGCGATGATCAATATACTGAATAGTTTTTTTCAGAATTCTAGTTTCTACACAGTTTGTCTCTTTGAGAAGGTTATCTGTGGATTGAATATTAGGTTATAGTTTTTAAGTAAGCAATCGCACTTGAAACAGTATACCTTTGATGTGTGCTGGAAGTTGAAGGATAAATCGCAATATCTCTGCTCTTAGCCGTCTGTTTCTACTCCAGAAAATTTTGAGGGAAGAATGAGGTTTTTGAGTACCCTTTGTCAGAGGCTAGTTAAACTATTGAATGTAAAACTAATTTTTTTATGATTAGGGATCGTTTATAGGTACTTTGAAAATGATTTTAGATTTTAAATTTTCAAAATGCTTAAATACAAAGAAGGTTTGAAATAAAATGATAAAGAATAAATTATATCTGCCTTAAAGAGAAATTATAATAGTTTGCTACAATCAGCTATTCTTACAATATAAACCCTTTTATTTATCAATAACACCTGCAAATAAAGATGTTAGGACTGAATGGCAGATTCAAACAAATTGAATCAGAATAGTTGTAAGCAAGAAAAAAGTTAAAATCTGCAAGTGAATCAGAAATGAAATTTAATAATAAATTAGTTTTGGCGGCAAGCCGACCAAATAGATTAAGGAGACTAAGTTTGGCGGTAAACCTTCCAAACTATGCACACTAAAAAAAAAACAGAAACTTTGGCGGCAAGCCTTCCAAAGACACAAATTTAAACTAGAAAGAAGGAACTTTGGCGGCAAGCCTTCCAAGGCCCTTTTTAATAAAAAAAATAGAAGATTAAACCTGCAGGCAAACTTGTTAACAAGTTTGAAAAAAAAGTTAAAATTTTGAAACCAAAACCTGCACAATAGAAAATATTAGAAAAAGAACTTCTTCTCCTCTCAAGAATGCCTCCAACAAGGTGAACTCCACAGAATGGTAACCTTCATCAATGTCAACTTAAAACAAGGATTAGAAACCTGCTCTGATACCATGAAAGGAAATACAAGAGCAAGGAAATGAAAATAAAATCCAAGAAAGTTTATGATGAAGTAATTGTTACCAAGAGAAAAGCAAAAAACTTTGGAGCATCACCCAAATGTGAAGAAGGAGGCACAAGAACTTTTGAAAGGGAAAAAGCAAAGAAAAACCCCTTGTGATATTATGAATGAGGCAATGCCTAAAATGAGAGAGAGAGAGAGAGAGAGAAAGAAGCTCTTTACAATATTGTCATTAAGAAGAAATGAGAGAGGAGACATCTCTTAAATAGAGATGAGGAGAGGAGTTACAAAGTAACTCCCAAATCTATGAATGCCACCATTCATAAAATGTGTGTGCCATGTGTCCACATCCTCTTATGGAGGAAATCTAATATTCCTTAATAAAGGAAAATAAAAGAAATGACTTGTCCTCACACATGTACTAGAGGACAAATTACATGTAGGAATTCCAAAGGAATATCCTAAACTAAATACAAATAAACCTAAGCTAAGTAAAGATTAAATATTCTAACAACACGCATACCAACAACTTCAAGAAGCTATTACACACTCAAATCTCTCCCCAAACTCACCCAAATCTCTCCAAATCACTCCCCAATCAGCGAATCTACTCACACTTCTAAATGCACACCCAAACACTAACTTCTGGAAATCTCACCAAGACACACTAAAATGCATAAAACACTCTTACAACTCGCCCAAATCACTCCAAACCAAACCCAAACTGCTATTATATCATTACTAACCAAGAACAACCAATAAAATGACCACCAAACATCCCACTTAACTCGACTTACTTCCAAATGCCCATACAAAGAAAAACGCCATAGCTAGGAATTTTGATTTGCAAATTAAAATGAATACTCAGAGATTAGTGATGGAAACTTACAAACTTCTTCGCCAAGGACATAGAAAATCAAAGAGCCAATACCCAGAAGCAGCAGGCGATCACACGAAGACTTATGATTGAAAGTATGCTTCAGCCATGACTTTCCCAGCAGCCTGGAAACACACCGAAATTCGAACCATAGCAAAACCAACAATCCCACACTTCAACAAACTCACCAAGAACACTGAGAGAACACAGAAAACGGCTAGGTATTGTCTTACAAGTACGAAACTGCACTTAGCTAGGAAGACTCAATTCGAAGCTCAGATTTCTATTGCTAAACCGACAGCATAACGATGCAATTTTTAAGATATCCAAAATGAGAGCTCAAGGCTCTTATTTGTAACTTCATGCTCCACCAAATTCAAATGCAAATGGCGCCCAAATTCAATTCAAACTCCTTTCATTTCATTTCATGTCCTCACCTAGACATGGCGCCCACTTTCCCTTCTTCCTAGGCAAAGTTCGAACTTTACCTTAGGTGACAAGTTTGCAACATAAAATTAATATAACATGAGATGCTTTATCATCCCCAATCGCCACCTTATTAATGCCACTGACTTAGGAAAATAACAATACTGATATCAGATAAATATTTTTCCTTAAGTCGCCCACAATACACTTAATCAGTAAATACAAATATTTAAATATTAAACCTTAGGACAAGGAAATAATATTTAATTAAATCACTTATGACTCCAATACTAATTATCAACAAAAACCAGGATGAAGCTGAGCAATGGAGACCACTAAATTGTTGCAGGATCAGGACCCTGTCCAAACTGTCAAAAATAGAAATGCTTCATACTGCCACTTACTAAAAATAGTAAGTCATGAAATACTCCTCCGAAACGCATGATCTTCACACCTAGAGAAAGAGCTTGGAAAACTCAGTAAGACAACATCATCCAATCAGCCAAACCCTAACTTACTCAAAATAGTAAGTTCTCACTTCACCAAAGAATCCAATGCATATTATGCCACCCAGGAGTTCATAAAAACCCAGAAGGAAACCATAGATAGAATTGAAGAATTCCCTCCTGATAAACCCTATAAAGCTCATGGAGAACTCCACCAAAATTGGAAACCCTAATTCTCCTTTCCACATAGCCTACAGGTCTCCAGAATAGCCAATGGACCACTGAAAGCACATCATTGAAAAAGGGACATCACATTAAACTATTCTCAAGATATACCCACCTAGACAAAGCAAAGCCTAAAGAGTAGAGGAATTTAACCATTCTGTTTAATCTCGTTCGCGTGCCAATGTCAATTGCCAAACTTGACAAATAGAACTTGCATACTCTTAGAATTTGGCAAACCTCCAATTTTGGGAACCAACACTACCATCGGCTCTCAACCCATGCAAATAAATTAAATTCAAACAATATGGGGTGGGAAAAAAACAATAAGACAAAATCAAAATAAAAGTAGGCACACAACCAGGGTAGTATGCAATAGAACCAGAGATGATACCAACCATACAACAAGAAGATGATCAATCCCATAGATTGTTTAGTCTTCTGAACGTTATTAATTCATTCATCCAACGAAGCTTATCCATTGGAAGCAGTTTAAGCACTCCGAGGCCAACAATGGTCGAAACCCTAGGGTATTCCTCAGAGCGCTGCTGCTTCCGTTCCACCTATCCTCCCAAGTACTTCGTTTACTGTAAAATCTGAGAAGCGACATCATTGTGGTGGACATCGACTGAATAACACCGCACATTTTCCACACTTCAATTACGATCGTCAAATCCACAACTCATCTCAATCTTACAGAAACATGTTAAAGGAGACGCTGCACATTCAGCTTACTACACACTCCTCTGCATATCTTCAATTATTGCCGACCTGCATTCTCAAGAATGCGGTTTCACAAGGGAAAAAAATCCACCCTTTCATCGCTCACAGCCGATTTGCATTTGCTACACGCAACAACTTTCCAGAATAAGCTTATTAACATGTACGTTAAGTGCGGAAGTTTGGTTGATGCTCGTCAAGTGTTTGACCACATGAAAGAACAGGACAACATCTCATGGAATACGATTATTGCAACCTACCCAAGACATGGGTATCCTCACGAGGCAATCGCACTGTTTCACCAAATGCAACGAACATGTTTTCAACCCGATCAGTTCACATTTGCCAGCGTACTCCCAGCCTGTGCCAAAATGGGAGCTTTGGAACAGGGTATGGACATCCATCAAAGCATTAAGGAAAGAGGAATTTTGTCAGATGTTGTAGTTGCAACTGCCCTGGTAGACGTATGCAAAATGTGGAAGCATAGACAAGGCACGTGAATTGTTTGACAGAATGCCTCAAAGAGATGTCATCTCATGGACTGCAATGATTACAGGATATGCACAAAACGGATTTGTGGAAAGGGCTTTAGAAACTTTCAAGCAAATGAAATCGGCAGGTGTAAAACCGAATTCCACAACCTTTGCCAGCATCCTTCCAGCATGTGCAAAAATGGGAGCTTTGGAACCGGGTATTGACATCATCAAAGCATAACGGAAGGGGGTTTTCTGTCAGGTGTTGTAGTTGCAAGTGCACTGGTAGACATGTATGCCAAATGTGGAAGCATAGAAAAAGCACGTGAATTGTTTGACAGAATGTCTCAAAGAGATGTCATCTCATGGAATGCGATGATTGCAGGATATGTTCAAAATGGATTTGTTGAAAAGGCTTTAGAAACTTTCAAGCAAATGCAATTGGCAGGTGTAAAGCGAAATTACGCAACCTTTGCCAGCATCCTCCCTGCCTGTGCTCAAAAGGGAGCTTTGGAACATGGTATGGACATCCATCGGAGCATAACGGAAGGGGGATTTCTGTCAGATGTTGTAGTCGCAAGTGCCCTGGTAGACATGTATGCAAAATGTGGAAGCATACACAAGGCATGTCAATTGTTTGACAAAATGCCTCAAAAAAATGTAATCTCATGGAATGCCATGATTGCAGGATATGCACAAAATGGATTTTGCGAGGATGCTCTCAAAATTTTTGAATTAATGAAGAACTACGGAACATATCCTGACATTGTAAGCTTTAATTGTGTTCTATTTGCATGCAGCTATGCAGGTTTAGTAGATCAGGCCTGTACATATTTCAATCACATGAGTAACTCTTATTGCATTACACCTACAGTTGACCATTATGTATGCATGGTTGACCTTCTTGCCCGTGCTGGCTATCTTGAAGACACCCTAAACTTTATTATTAAGATGCCAGTTAAACCTTTGGTGGTTGTGTGGATGTCTTTTCTTGGTGCCTGTAGATCACATTTGAATATAGGCTTAGGAGAATTTACAGCGTCTCTACTTTTTGATTTCCTATGTCTTTTCTTGGCGCCTGTAGAACACATACGAATATGTGCTTAGGAGTATTTACAGCGACACTTCTTTTTGATTTGGATCTTAAAAATGCTGCGACTTATGTTCTTCTCTCAAACATCTATGCAGAAGTGGGCAGGTGGGGTGAGGCTCAAATGGTAAGGAAATTGATGAAAGATAGAGGAATTAAAAAGATTCCTGGATGCAGTTGGATTGAAGGCCATAAAATGGTACATAGTTTTGGTGTAGGAGACAGATCACACCCACAGACATAGGAAATCCATGCAAAGTTGGAAAAATGGCTTGGGAGATGAAGACAATGGGGTATTTTCCTGATTCGAGGCAGTCACTTTATGATGTGGAGGACAAATACTTATTTCTTTGCAACAATACTGAAAAGGTTGCAATTGCATTTCGTTTATTAAACATACCCCTAAAACAACTATTAGAAATGTTAAGATCCTTCGAGTATGTGCTATCTCCAAGATTGTTGGAAGAAATTCTTGTGAGAGATGCAAACTGTTTCCATCACTTTAAATAAGGATCATGTTCTTGCGAAGATTGTTGGTGATGCTTAATTAAACAATCTTAATCTGTAATAAAAATGCACCATGTCAAACCTGCAGTAATAACGTAAGGGACAAAGGTAATATTTTCAGTTTCTAGAATTTTTATCTATATGTTTGATTATTTGGCAATCTTAATTATGCTGTTGGATAGGGCACAATGCAGATAATGGCATATACAGATTGTTGGGTATATGTAAAAGACCTCTTCTGTGATAACAAAACCTGGAGGAGCTGGTGGAGAATGAGGGAAAAACAAGGATAAGGAACACCTCAAGTTTTGCTTGACTAGCACAAAATGGGAGAGAAGGGATCACAATCAATTCTTACCTTTTTATATGATTTTTTTGTTTGGATTAATTTTATTATCTTTTATTTATTGTTAGGTTGATCATTTGAGATTAAATTATACATTCCAAATTAGATATGGAATTTGTATAAGTGCATGTAGATTTGTCTTATTTAATGTTATATATTTATAATGTTTTTTCTTATCCCTTTCTTTGATGATTTGTGAATTCACAAATAAATTTAAATTTAATTTGATAAAAAAAATTACAATTATATTTATGTTGTAAATAACAAATATAGATCCTTGCATTCCTATAAGAAAAAGTGTCATACACCCAAACTCCATCTCCAAAATTGATCTTATCCTCTTCTCTTGACCTTGACCATGCTTCTCAAGATAGCCTTGTTTGACTTGTCTTATTGCCCTCTACCCTTAAGGTCCATGGGAAATGGTTTATTGGTGTTGGAGCTAGTACTAGAAGAACCAAAACCCCTTCCATGATGAAAGGTAGAAAGGAGATGGGAAGAGATCGAGTGGTGCATAGTCAATCACAAAGAGCAGATTGCAACAAAAAAGATATAGAAGGTAAGGAGAAAGTGGGTGAGATGGAAAATTTGGATGTGAAAACTGATATTCCAAATGTTGAAGGTCTTTTACCTAAGTCCTTTTGGTTTGTTAAATGATGTTTCTTTCCCTTCTTCCTCCCTTGAAGCTATGGCCTTTATGTTTACATTGCTAACTAACAAATCTAATTAACTAGGTAAAGAGGTCAACATACACCACAAGATTCTAAAATGGTTCTTTATTGAACTCAATAAAATGAAGGTGAAGACATTGTTAATGGCTAAATGGGATGTTGTGGAGGAGGTTGGAATATTAAAAGAGAAAACCTATTTAAATGGGATAAAAGAATAAAAAAGCTTAAGGAGGACCATGGGGAAATCAAAACCAACATGAGGATGGTGGTGGATTTCAACAAAGTCACCACTAAAAACTGTCAAAAGTATTCAAGTGTTGCAAGAAAAGTTGAAACTCCACTCCACGTAGGATCATGCTTGACCCAACATGAGAATTAGGGTGAGCAATGCAAGGTGATGCATAAAGACAAAAAAGTTAATATTATTGTAATGGATGGGAAACTTAAGTTGTTGCATGAGGAGTAGGATTCTACCGTTCCTCTTAAATGTCTCTAATCGGTTGGGGGAATTGTGTTGCATGTTCTTGTATTGATTCTTTCTATGTTTCTTGTTGGTCTTTGGGACATTGTTGCTATATCGTTGCTATCGTTCGGTTGTAGTTAGGTTGGTTCAATGTAACTGTCTTTATTTCTTCTTGTAAAGCTCCCTTTTACCTCTTGCAAAGGAAAAAAAATAGATAGGCATCACATAATTA